>NC_092464.1:36288086-36599475 GCF_047495875.1 Pithys albifrons albifrons
ATCTTTGGATTCACAAATCCAATATGATATATAATTGGAAACCGATAGCAGAAATGCTGGGGATTCATAGAAAAATAGAGAGACAGGTAGGTAGAGCCAACCACCAGTGTGATTTGGCTCTTGGAGTGTGCCATTTTCTTGTGAAAAGGACACTGCACATATCTACTGTAGAAAATTATGTTTGAAAAAGCAGTCCTACTACAAGAATGAGCCAGCAATTACATGATTGTTTTTTCTTTTTACATCAGAAGGATGCGGATATTGTGGAGGAATAGTGCTTTATTTAAATATCAGGAAGGAGGGAGATAAGGGCTTTGATTCAAGTATTTTGTATGAGAAAGTCTCAGGCAGCGAGCACAGGATGGAGCAGCCTTAACAGCAAGACATAACTGTTCCTGAGTGCAGCAGCAGTGGAATTATTGCCATCTGACAAAGTGTTGATGCTTAAAGCAGCATCTGTAGGCTCAGGCAGCATTTCCAAGCAACTCAAATACCATCAGCTAATAAATCCACCAGTGTCTGAAATTCTGAATTAATGTTGTTGGCTAGCATCGCTGTGTTTGGGAAAGGAAGTTAGGAGTAACTGGCTCCCAAAGGGGTTTTCCTATAAACCCTTGGGCTTTGCTATAAACCCCTTTGCTGTAAACCCCTTTGGAACATATTTCATGCAGAATTTCACATGGAGGTCTAGAACTTAAACTATGAAAGAAAAGAACTCTTTCATTTATTCTTTCTTTAAACCATTGTAACAGATCCTGTACAAAAAAAAAAGTCTGGGAAAGATGGGATTTAGAGTCTTATGCTCCCTATGTAATATAAATGCTTTTGAAAATCCTGCTTATTGTGAAATTTATTAATTTAAGATGTCATAAAGCATGATAAAATGACAGAGCTGAAACTAACTGCTTTGGGGAATGTCTCAGTAACTTTTGTTTTGCAGAGTAGCAGGTGTTGAGTCAGTGTGCTGGTTTAAAGGTAAACTGGCAGGACAAATGAATCCAACTCAAAAAGAGATTACAAGTCAGAGTTACAATTTAATAAAAAGATTACAATAAATACAATGATAGAGAGAAAAAATCGGTTTTAACCCAGAACCCCCAGATGTATAACCTCTGCAGCAGGTGGAAGGCCATGTTCCTGTGTAGACTCTCTTCCACCATGGATGTACATGAATCTTTGTAGAAGAACAACATCTGTTTATAGGCCAAGAATAGATACCTATTTCCAACTTGTTTTGGTAGTTTTTAAAAAAGACTTTTCTCTAGATAACTAGGCTACTACACTTGCTATGCCCTGTATGCATTTTCACCAGTACTGTTTGTGAGTACAATTGGAAATACTGGATCACTTGGAATTTTGGTGCTGTGAATGATGGTGTTTATGTGGTAGATGACACAATTCTTCATGTATATTAAAGATGACTTAGCCATCATGTATTTTGCACTATAAAAATAGTAATGGGCATACATAAAATTGTGATTACTGTTTACAAATAATATTTTAAAAATCAAATAAAACCGTCATCTATTAAATCAATAAGCAGTGATTTGATTCATCTGATTCTGAGGATTAATTCTGTAAGCCAGCTTACTGTTCTGATCTACAGAGAAAAAGGAAACTTGAGTGCTATATTAAGGTATGTTTCACTCTGAGCAATAAAATTGAGTGCATCAGAAAATCAAGTTTGACCTGAGGTTGGTCTATCAGGTTAGGCTGCTGGCAAAAAAATTCTGTTTAATTTAGGAAGCAAATTCTACAGATTCTAATAATTGTTTAATTGAAATATAAATGAATACAAAATATGAATTTATTTGAGTAGCAGGAAAATTAACCGAAAGTCTTCTTGGCATATGAGGGGAAAAAAAAACCTTGTTCAGTAATGATCTTTCCCTTAAATTATGGGATAACATTTGCAATTATTATAAGAGTTTTGGCCAGACGTTTGTTTTTAAAAGGGCCATTTGTCCTTAAACTGAGACGTGAGAGCAGCTCTGATTTTAGAAAACATCCTCTGAATGAATGAGCTGAGTTATTCCAGCAGACAGAAAGCAGAATCACTGCAGATGAAATCACTGCCCTCCAGAAAAACTAAGGAATGTTATGTGGTACATAACACATTGTCCTGCGATTTGTACAGTGTGAGTAGGCTCCTGCATTACTCATAACTTCTCAGGGTTTGTCCACTTTGGTTGTGGGCATTGATAAATTGTTTCCTGCCAGGAAGACTTACATGCAAAAAGTTTCAGGTGACTAAGCATCTAACTTCATAAGCATTTTTATTACTGAAATCAAACACGTAAATATTCATATATGTATTCCAAAATGCATTTGCGTATTGATTTAGTTATAGTATTTAGAGGTGACAATATAATGCACATTCTATATTCCTTTCAAGGGCCTAGTGAGTCCTCAGCTGTGAAGTATTGTAACCTAGCAGTGACCTCTGCCCAGTGAAAGCTGTTTTCCTGTTGTCTCTCTGCCACTGTGATGGCTCTTCTGTGTGCTGCCAAGGCTTTGTGTTCCATCAAGATATCTGAGTCTTGAAAATTGTCTTGATATTTTTCTATTCAAAAAATAACTGTAGGTAAGTCAATAATAGGTTGATTAGCTTTCTCTGGAGATTTACCTTTTTAGTGGCTACTTATTGATTTCTTCTAACTACAGCACAATAAAATAAAATGACAGAAACAATATGTCTAATTTGGTGATTCTCACTTAGGCAGCATACAAAAAAAGAATTTTTCCTCTCTTATCAAAATCAGGTAGTACAAGAAGGATATTAAAATTTTAGAGTTACCTCTCATGTCTTCCCTGAAGCCTTTCAGTTTTATTTGTCTGTATTTATTTTATCACTGGGTAACATAGCAGGTGAAAGCAGGTGGAAGACATTTTGACGGCTTCATGGCCTGTGCAGTGCTATGTACCACCCTAAGAAATAGCAAAGTAGTCCAGAGATGAATTTTTCCTGCAGCCAGTCACTCACACTGACAGTCCCAGTTCCTGGCTGTAGGGACCACCTACAAGAAAATGTGTTTTCCCTGTCCTCTCATGGGAAGGTGCCTGTGGGCAGAACATCTGGCTGACTGGGCATGGGTTGCCTGGGAGGAGGAGGAGGGCATGTGAGGCCTGAGTGCCCGTGCTGTGTGTCCTTCCAGGCAGCATCTTCCAGATCTCTCCATCAGCAGTCAGACCTGTGGGAAGGCTTGCTGGGAAACATATGTGAAGTGTGGGGAGGAAAATGGGAAGACACTAACCTTTCTGAGCTGCACCTTTAGTGGCCCAGCATTGTAATTTCTGTTGTGTGTTGTTGTATATTCCTTTTTCCCTTTTCTTGCCTGCTTGATGGACTTTCAAAATGCTATTTTTCCACCAAAATAATTATTTTCTGACTTTCCAACTGGTTTTGCTTACATGACATCCCTTCTGGGCTTATCCACCTTCACTTCACAACAAAGGCATCAGCGTGCTGTAAGTGCTCTCAAATGCTTCCTGAACAATTGTCAGCATCTTATTTCTCAACCCCATGTCATTTTTAACTTCTCTTTTTCTCTCTTTACTATATAAAATGCATTTGTGGCTTTTCATTAGTCCCCAGAAATCCCAAAATTTCCTTTCCTTTTCTCCTGATTGAATGCGCTTTTAAACTAGTTTAGGACTTCTGGCTGAAGTCAACCTACTCCAGATTTATTCCAGCATAAGCAACATCAAAGTCAGACCTCGCTGCTCACTTGCTGTATGATTTGTTATGATTTTCTCTTCCTCACCTTTTTTAAAAAATATTATTTATAAACAACAGTAGATTCAAGTTCTTTGAAGCAAAAGGCATTTCCTTATATGCATTTGTATAATTTCTAGCATAAAGCTAGGCTGTCTTAGGGTCTCTGTGTAATGCCTACAGTATTACGTGATACTCTGTAAAAACAATACAAATACAGTACAAAATAAAATAAAATTTTGTTGAATACAATTGGATACACTGGGGAGGGAAAGTTTGTATTTAATTTTTAAACAAGGTTTTGGGGAGTCTTGTTTTCATCTCATTTCCCTGACCTAGGTAAGGATATATATATTCAGTTTTAAAACTGGGTCAGCAGACCTGCAGTTCCACCTGTCACACCTACCCCATCTCAACCCTTTTGGCACTCAGTTTTTCAGTGTCATCCACCCCCTTTCTCTGTTCAGCATCTCCCTCTCTCTCTCTCCCCTATTCTCTGTCTCTCTCTCTCTCTCTCTCTGTGTCTCTTTCTTTCTCTCTCTCTAAGCCCAGAAAACATTCTTCCTATTGTGTCCCCTCCTCTTGGAGCACTTAACATAAAAGCTTGGCAGAGTCTTGCCCAAATTACCTGAAGTCATACACAACAAACAGTTGAAAGATGGAGAAATATAAGTAATAGTTTCCGTTATCTTGCTTATTTATACTGACTCAACTGACTTGAGGGTGATTCTGCAGTAGATCAATTTGGGAGTTTGATAGTAGGGATTGTAACTTTTGTCACACTGCTGGGAGTTTTACATGGCTTTGTGGGTTTTGATTTGTCCCATGTAGGTTTCAAAACTTTTCAAATATTATTATTCCCTTCTGACTTCTTCAATCTGAATTTAGCTTAGCTCTTCTTTGTAGCACTAGTCGTCCACTTTATAGTTTTGTTGTTGTTTGTGAGGGTTTTGTTGTGTTTTGAAAGCAAAAGGCTGGGTATAGACTTTTTCACAAGATAAGTAAAACTTATGTGGTTTTTTCCCCCCTCTCAGGCAGTTTCTAACTATGCTAAATCAGATTTTCATCAAAATCAGATCATCAACTTGCTTTTATTTTTTCAGAGATTTTTCATTTCTAGGGACAATGCATCATATCACACCTGGGATACCAAACAAGCCTTGTCCTTCTCTTTGAAAAGGATTAAACCTTTTCTTCTTTTGTCTGTGCCTGTGACTTACAGTGAGCATGGCAGTCTGTGTACAGATCCACTCTGTAAACAGCGACCTTCAAGATAAATTGTCCATATGCACTTTCATCATTTGTTCTCCCTCCTCTCTTTCAGGGTCGCTTTAGCCCCTTGGGATTGTGCAAGTGAGCAGGCATAATGCATGCCGTGTGCCTGTGCGCAGTGTGGAAGCAGGATATGTGTATATCCATCCTAAAGCTATTGCTAACTGAGAAGTGTTTCATCCTGAATGTCTCCGGCGATGTGCTTCAGGTTAGCATGTCTGGAAGAATTCCAGCTATTTTTTTCTCTTGAGTTGCACCAGCCAAATTTTACTTGTGAAAATTTGCACCAGCCATATATTTTGAAATGTCAAATTTTAGCTATGCTTTCTCTTTTTCAGCAGACTCATAGATGCAACACAATGGAACAAGAGGGATTTCAGAAACTCTGAACAACCACAAAGCCATAATCGTCCCACTTATGTAGACATTTCTCAGGCAGTGAGAATAATTATAGACAAAATTACTGTAAGTATTAACCAAGAACATTTTAACCCTGGAATGTGCTTCATCTCCAGCTGCTGGAAGAACCAGTGGTATTCCTTCTCTTGTAGTTTCAGATTACCTTATTTCTAAAAATAGAACTGTAAAAACCAAACTGTAACCAGAGAACCCTCCAAGCTAGTAAAAATGGTTTTTAATTGAAAGGGCATTTTGAAATCCCTATCCTGAAAAGACCGAAATCATTTATGGGTGTCTTGGAGAAGAGGGAAGGAGGAAACGTTTCCAAGAAGAGTGGACTGTTCTTCCAATAATAAATTATAATCAAAATTACTGTTTAGCATTTAGAATTTACAACCTGGCAGTGGCCTGCTACTGCCATATAGGCAGTAGTGAAAATAATCAGTCACACTCTTTGGTGCCGTAAAACCACTTTGCGCTATAAAATAGTGGCAGTGGCTGCCCCCTTGACCAAGTAGCTAGTAAGTAAACAGGGAGGATTGCTTCTTTTGAAGTGTGTGTGTGCTGTAGAAACCATCCAGCCACATTCCTTCTTCCCTCTCCTTGCAGTTGGTGTATCAAAGCAAAGGAAAAGGGCTGAAGGACAGAAATTTTCTGACCAGGTTTATTTGAAGACCTTTCTGATTTTTTGTGGTGAACAAGAAGCTTCCTCTAAGATAAAGGAGGCAATCCTGAGAAACAAGGAGCTGCAGTGATCCTGAGTACAGATGATGGACAGGTTTAATCTTCATGTTTCTATCCTAAGTGTAGAATTGGCAGCACTGAAAAATAACATAGGGTTCATGCCTGGCTACTGCTACAGACACATTTCTAAGAAGCTGAGATTAATATCTGTCCATAATGAAGGCAGTTTTGGTAAGATCTCTTCAGCAAGTGTTAGAAGAAAATGCAGAATTTACCTCCACTCAGAATTAACAACTTGAATCTTAATATATGGTAATTATGATGTGACTGGACTCTCTAATCACTGGTTTCCTTTTTGATTTTTAAAAAAAAAAATTTTAGCTTGCTTGCTGATCATGAATCATAACTTTGTTCCAAGAGGGAGGGGAGATTCCACACTTTCTGCTTTTCAGAGACTTTTTCAGTGACTTTCAAACTAAGAACCCTCAGGACTTACTGTATCTCATAAATACAGTCTCACTTTGAAGTCTAGACTAGAGGAGTTAACTGTAAGCCCAAGTGAAATGCTTTTTTTCCCCCTCTTGAATGTGAAAGTTTGTACTATATCTAGGAATACTGCTACTTTATTGGAGAATTGAAGCAAGCAATTGCTGTAATTAATTCTTCCAAAGAAGCAGTAGACAGCCAGGCCACATATGACTTCTGTCATCTCAGAAAAATCTAACAGAATTCTCTCTGAGTCAAAGGTTAAATACATAAGCTGTAAAGTGAGCATCCCTAGGAGGAAAAAGAGAAGCTGGACCTTAGTTTTAGAGACCTGGGACACTGGAAGGAAATTATGATCCAAATTATGTTCAAGGCTTTTAAGTAGAATTGACCAAAAGAGCAGTTATCGCCTAGAAGATCTTTGGTATCTACAACGGGGAAAAAGCATTGACAGATGAGTGAGGAAATGGTGGGAAATGAGGATATTTAGAGAAAATAATTGCTAGTACCCTGAGGATTTTAACCTGGCCAAGACACTAATGAAAATCTCTATTGTGATTTAAATGCAAACCACCACAGAACATGAAACTGTATTGAATGGGATTTTCCTTTGAGAATTAGTGATTTCCTTGCAAGGGCCAATGTAATTCATTATTCTACAATGACACTGGACATGTAAATAATTTGTCTAGAAAGAACTGTCTTTCAGTAACTGTGTACTCTGGGAGAAGTTTGGGATAGGTTGGTTATCTATATTTGACATTGGATTAGTTTCAAATAAAAGAAGCAGCAACACATTAAGGATAAATGCTATAATACCTGAACTTCTAAATGGCAGAAAGCAAGATGGAAATTCAAGAACTGCTAGGCCTGAGAGGAAAGAGGGGTTGAATATAAAGGACAGAGACGTTTGATGGTGAAACAGTATCCAGGAAGTGAGATAGGAAATGGAGATTGTTTCCTTGCCCAGAAATATGAGAACTAAACCATTTTCTGGCAGCAAAAAGAGCCAGAATACAGAGGAGTAACTGGATGGGCTTCAAGAGCTTGAATGAATAGCGGAAGGGATAATAGGAGAAGATTGCAGGGTATGCAGCATGTGCAGAAAGCGTTCTGAGGCACAGGGGACAAGGAGAGGCTCTGAGAAGGGAGCGAGAGATGCAGGCAGACATTGATGGTATTTTGCATACAGTATGGAGGTGGGGAATAATGAACAGTACAGAAGGAATAATTTCATAGATCCCGAATGGGATGTCAAAAGCAAGAATGAAGAAAACAAAAATAGTGCAAAAAGGGTGGAAAAGATGGAGGCGGGAGGGAGGAGGAGCGGGAGGGCCAGGAAATGTGGGAGGTATTCAAAAATAAGGGAAGGAGTGGGAAAGGCAGATAAGGACAGTAAGGGGGAAGGAGAAATTTTATGATGATCTGTAAGTATGAATCCAGTGAAAAAGGTGATTTATCTAAAAAAAAATTAAAATTGAATACAGTATCAATATACAATACTGTATATAGTTCATTACATCTTTTATTAGATACTCCCTAAGATCTTTGCAGGGCTAGAATACATAGGATTTGAATTCTCTAAGTAATTTGTCTTAGAGAGGCAGTCAATAAATTAACCATTTAAACAATATTCTCAATCTATCAAGTCAAATCCCAGTTTATGGATTTTGTGAGATAGAGTATTTTGTTAGTTGCAGTATCTCTGCAGATCGACTCTACTCCAATAAAATGAACTACTTATTTTTGTGGCCTGTGGTAAATTTCAAAGTTATGCTACAATTTATTACTATATTTTCAAATTATGTAATAAAGTAAAAGAAATCAAACAGTATCTCTCAGCTGATGGACCCCACAGGTGACAAAATGCGTCATAGGGCTCCTGTGTCTCCAGTGGTATGAATTACTTCAGCCTGCTGGAGAAGAAAAGAGTAGGGAAAGAGCACTAAAACTAAAGAGTGAAAACCAGGCATCTTTGTTGAATATAACCCAAGCAGACTCTATGGACTTGATGCATAGATGGCTGTGTTGTATTCCCTGGCCTGTGGTCAGACTAGACAGTCTTTACCAGCATCTTCAGTAGAAGATAACATGGAAGATAAGAAGGTATCAATAAGAACTGGGATACAAGAAAAACAGTAACAAGGAGAAAAACTGAAGTTAGCACTTATCTGTTAAAAAAAAAGGCTTTTCATTAATAGATTTGAAATAAGTTTTCCAATAAATTAGTGGAAACTTCCATTATTCCCATTACAAATCGAGAAACTACACTGAATATTTTATTATGTTATACATTACTAGGTAATACTGTATCCAATGATATCAGGGACATTCTTCAGCCAGTTAGAGAAGCACCATCTGTTTGAATACTGGCTGGGCTTGTTTCCTGGTTGGCTTTGGGGCACAAGTTGTTTGGGCAGATAGGGCGTGGATTTCTCATGACTGTTTTGTCCTCAGAATGCCTCACAAAGCAAGAATTTCCAAACCATCAGTCATAAATCTCTCTCTTCCTTTACCGGCAATGTTAATACATTTTGAAATAATAGAGGTTCAGAAGTTCACTAGGAAAATATTGGTTTCATTGCTCATTGCAAAAGCTTTTATTCGTATGTAGCTGTAATTCAACATCATGTTAACGTCAGCAGGGTACATAGCACGGTAAATGTTCACATGTTTTGACTAAAACTCCAGCTAATTCTAATCTAATTAGTAAAATACAATGATGGTTTCTGCAGCATTCTGCATCATGGTCTTGCTGGTTTGCTCAGGCTTCTCCAAGTCATTTAGATCAGGATGCTGGTATTTTTCCTGAAATACAGCTGTCCAAAAAGACTGCATTAGCTGACTGTGGCAGATAAGATTCTCACGTTCTTGGCAGCATAATTTAAAAAAATTCACCTGGAGATTTTCATGGTCCTGTAATCAAATAAAGAAGAGTTAAGTGGGCTATTTTGAAAAGATTTGGGACTTGCTACTGGAGTTTAGGCTTCTGACTGTAGAGCCAAGAGGGACAATAATAACCTGCTGGAATGAAGGAAAGATCTGGTGTATATGTTTGTAAAGATCATATTAGATTTCTCTAATAAAATCAAATTCTGAGCAGGTTTCCTTCCTACATGGACAGTGTTCCTTCCTAATGCCTCCTTCTAAGCTGTGATTTTGCTCTGATGGAAATAATCCTTCCCTTATTGGTGTTATCCTCAAGCCTGGATTCTTTCTCTGTCTGCTCTGCTGTTTCACTCTCTCTGCTTCTTTGCTTCTCACAAAGAGGCCAAGAGTTGTGACATTCATGGAAACACAGATCTTGCGTAGAGTATATTGCTCCAATCCTGTACCTCCAATCCTGCTTCTCACTACGATGTGGCAGGCATTGGTGCCAAGCTCCCTAACTGGAGTAAGACACCAAGCTCAAACCTCTTGCTGCAGCTATGAGGAATGGAAACATCTCCTGAGACAGCAGGACAGGCTTTACTTCCCTTGGGTCGGTCTGTCTGTGGCTGTGACAATCTTATTGTGGCCATGGCTGAAAAGCTCCAGAACTGCTGTGAGCTTCTGGGAATGTGCTCACTGTGAAGTTGGAGGTTTTGAGAGGGTAGCAGGTGTCTGCTTCTTCTTAAAAATCCTAAAATAGGGAAGAGGGGATAGAGGAAGAACACTAGAAATAGTTTGGATTTTTTCCCTCCCTTCATCTCATGATTTTCTTTCTCACAGTGCAATAATCTGCAGCCCTCCTGCTGCTGCAGCCTTCCTGAGACCTTTCTCTGTCTCCCTGCTGGTTTTTTTTCCTCTGGGACTGTGGCTTCCCTGGTTGGCACCAGCATCCTGCAGCTGGGAAGAAGCCTTTGGGGAAGGCAGTGAGGCCTCCAGGGCGTTTGCCGGCAGAGATCATCCCTGCAAGCTCTGCCAGTCTCCAGCTGGCAGCTGTGTGCTCCCAGAAGCCACCAAAATATAGATGCGGCAGAGCCATTGGGCTGGAAAATTCCCATAGGAGTTGACCACGCTGTTGCTCTTTTATCCAGCTAGGCAAACCCACCCAGGATGTCTAAATTAGTCACTATTGGGAACTTTGCATTTTCCCCAGTATAGCAGAAATAGTTAGTAGCTGAAAAATTACTTATCTCTGTATGAGTGCATAGCTCAAAACAACTTCTGTATTAATCCACCAAGAATATACATTAATCTGTAAGAAGCTCTAAATGTTTTTAAGCTTTGTGCCCCATTCTCTGCTGAAATACCCTGTTTCTCCTTCTGCCTGGTGTTCAGGGCTATGGACTTTCCTCCCTGAGCCTGAAAAAGGAGTGCAGGAGACCTAGGTAAGTGCAGAAGGAGCAGTGATGGACAGAGGACAACGTAAGATGATGAAGCTGATAGATACATTATAGGGATACATTATAGGCTACAGGTATGAAAGCTGGGAGAGACTAGTACGAACTGTAGGACTGGAATGTATGGTTGGAACTACCACCATAAGAGACAGTTTGAATCCAAGCTAAAGTGTGTCAGTGTGAACTGTGAGGCACTGTAATTAATGTCAGGCTGAAAGGGCCAGAATAATTTATGAGACTGAGAAGATACAGGGTTGAGAAGCATACAATTAATTAATGTTGATATGGTAGGCATGCAGGATTGAGGGGAAGGGATCCAGATTTAGCCATTTGGAATTTAGGGAAAAAATGAGTCTTTCATGTGACCAAACAGAAGTCTGCGCAAGTATATGTAATTTATGTGAGTTATAGGATATTTGTCACTATTGCAAAACACTGCCTGTTTTGAAATGCTGATGCCATCTGCATCACTGGGCCAAATTCTGCTTCAGGGACACTAGTGTACTGGCAAATTCACCAGGACTGCTCAGACAAAACAGTAAAATGTAAGCAATTGACTTTTTAATTTTCAGAATCATATTGCATAGCAGTCCTTGACAGCATGCTAAAAACATCTACACTGCAGTTATTAAGTCAGTGTTTTTTCCGAGTTACAGAAAACTTGTGAAAAATCCTAGTGTCTGACTGAAATCACTTACACCCATTTCTCACTGATGTAGAACTAAAGACACCCATAAAGTAACTGCAGAATTATACTGAAAATGGGCAACCATTCACTATGGAACCATATTGTGCAAATTCAAATGCAAAAGGAGATTTAGACTCTATTTAATAACAAAAGGTAAGTCAGATGGATGTTAGAATCCCTACTATATGAATGTAAATGGAAAGAAACACTATGTGTCTCTACTTTCCCTAGCAGTGCCCCCTGTCTCTAGGACCTTGTGTGACAGCTGATGAAGCAAACACTGTTGCAGAAAGGGGAAACATGGTGATGCTGCATGGATTGGGCAATGGCTCCTGGCTGCTGCTCTCAAACCCATCAGTGAGGATCTGTCTACAGCCTGTCTTCTAGGGCAGCATATGGTTTTCTAAATGTTTTTGCAACTATAGGATGGTACACATCCAGGTGGCTTTCATTCCCTGACAGAATTTTAAAGAGATGTTAACAATGTTCACACTTTATGGTTTGACAGTCTCTAAAAATTACCTATTTAAACCTTCTCTCCCTCTCTGACAACACAAAGCCCAGCTCCTCCTTCAGATGTGCAGAGCCACAGTTCTCATTGCAGAACTTAGAGAGAAATCCTGTCAGCAGAGCCACCACTGCCCCTCTGCCCTTGGTCAGTGCTGCAGCTCTCAGTGTTTTGTGCCCATGCCACTTACAACTGAGAGATGGGAATGTTTCCATGCTCAACAAATTCAGCGCCTCAAATTGTTTGAGGGAATACCAGTGGGATTTTAACAGCTGAGTAGCTTTTGTAATGTTCAGCCTTTCATTTTAACAAAAAAAGGGGTGATTGTTTTTAGGAGATCCATTAATAATACAAGTGTACAAGAGAAGCATGCTTGCATGACCAAAGTGTTAGTCTTCATAGTCATCTATCTTTAAAGATAAGGAACTTCCCCTCATTACTAGATCTGGAACTTTCCTCTCATCTCTTTCCAAATATACACATCTCTACTGTCAGAACAATGAAGTCTGATTCTTACAATGAGGGGCAGACTAAAGAAAGCCAAAGAAAGTACCTCCGTCACTAAGTTTAGAAAAGGAAGTTAATGAGACTTCTGGGAGGTGCGGTAAGTGGAAAATTGCAGCACACCAGGGGATGTTTAAATGACATGTAAGCACCAATACTTTTTTTCAAGTTAAGGACAGAGAGCATAGAATGTTTCATTTCCAAATGGACATCTGGCAAATATTGATCTACAATTGTATTTAGTGTGTAATGGAAAGTACAGGTTGTGACATGAGCAGTCAATAGTTTTTTTAGATTATTGATCCTTACAGTAGCTATTGATTGTTTTTTAGGAGATAGCGCAGTCTATTTTTTCATTTAGCTTAGGTTAAAATAATTGAAATTGCAAGTTGTGTGCCTCTGAATGTGTAAAGGGACTCATTATGCAAATATTGTTCCCCATCACTGGGAACACATAAAAATTAAATACTCACTTTTAAGTGGTTTTCTCTCCCATATTATTTAGTAGGGTTACTCAAATATTATACCTTTGATAAGACAAAAAATGAAGTTGGCTTCAGAAGAGTTCAGGTGCCACCATCTCCTCTTTTTTGTCTGACTTGAATTTTTTTCCTCAAAAAAAATTTCTATGAATAAAGTCAACTGTTAGAATGAACACATAAGGGATCTAGCTGATTTCTCTAGGCATATAATCTTATCACTCACTCTCATCCCATGTGATATAACTGTTGCTTTATTCTGAAGAGAAAATATGCTGTTGCCTACCACTCGGGGATTTTATATAAGGTTCGGGAAGTACACTTGCATGTACCGGATTTTATGAATTGTAAAATAAGTTGGTAATATTTTTTGTTCAACTGAAAAAACTGTACATGTAGAAGGACTGGTATACAAGAAATGGCAGTAAACTACAAGCCAGGTCATGCCTTGAGGTGTTAGTTCTTGTGATTGCTATTTATATTTCAGTGCAGACTGTAGTCTTTCTTTTGACCAAGGTGTAATATTCCCACTACTGGCAATTGCCAGCCAATACTCCAGCCATTCTGTAAATAAGTTAATCCTGTGTTTGCATTTGGTCCCTCCTGCAAGAACTAGACACAGAACTGAGATGTTTATTTTACAGACTCAGTGCTCATCTATGATAACTTCTGAAGTAAATAAAATGTCAAATGTATGCATTGAGCAGTGCTATTTATGTTATCTAGACAAGCTGAGAACGCATCATTTTGCTGTACTGCATTTTCCGAGATCCAAGAAAACAAACCACAGATCTTTCTGCTGTTATCTAGCAAGTAACTGTATACCACTTTTAAATCAACAGCAGCAGGGAATAGAGCTATTTTTTCAGGTGTCGTATATATCCTGATTCACTGTCTGTCCTGAAGGTCATGAGTCAAATAATTCTGGGAATAGACTTTTGTCTAGTCCAAAAACATTAATCACCTAAAGTTTTACATCTAAACCCAAGCAAGCAAAAAAAAAAGTCTAACTGAAGTGTAACAAATATGAAAACTTCCCTTATAAATTTAAATTAAAAATGTCTTTTAAATTATGCAATTTCACCACTGCAGAATCAAAAAACAGGCTGAGTATTCTGAGATTTCACCCTTGACATTGTTTCAAGATAAATTTGTATAACACACCTGTGAGGGCTATTCACTGTTACCACTGCTTATCTTTTTATTTAAGAATTTGGGATTAAGAATTCAAGACATTTCATGTTCTGCTAGGATTACATGGGCTATTTGTTTAAAATTAAATATTTCTCTTTTATGAGAGGACAGAAAAAACTGCAAAAGCCTGCAGTTCCTTATCTTAGTGTTACAAAAAGGTGAATCTGACCTACAATGTGAAATCTGAAACTGAATCAAAACTACATAAAAGAACCTAAACTTACTTTGGTCAAGGCCTAGAGTCAGACCTTTCTTAAATGCAATTTGATTCCAGATGAAGGGTTGCAAACCATCCTTCACCTCAGTGATGATTCGGGTTAAGAGGTGTATGATTAGATTGGATCTGAACCTACCTTTGAGAACTGCTATCAAACCCCAAAAATATTTGGGCAAGCTTCTAAACTTTCTTGGCTTTTATTGACATCCAACCAGCAAAGAAAACAGGAAAAAAAGAGCTTTGTTATAAAGACAGCATTTTAGTCTTTGGGACAGTGAAAAGTACTTTAACTTGATGTCTGTTGATGCTTCATTAATTTTGCCTTGATTGTAAAATAAAGGCTTATGCAAGTGGCTGTAGAACCTAAAAGGCTGTTAATATTCTGAAATAACAACTGAAGCAGCTTTCTTCTGCAGTGTGGTCTATTTTAGCATTATAAATTCACTTTGGATAGGACCTCCTCTGTTAGAGAAAGGTTTGGGGGTTTTTTCCCAATCTCTTCCTTTCTATCAAGAAATAAGTCAGCATTTTAAGCATTTAAATGTCCTCTGGGCAGTAGCTGTTTATCACACAAGACAGTATTTCAGGACATCTTTATTTTCTTTGAGAAACTCTGCAAAAATACAGTATAATGTCATTTATTGCTGGATGTGCATACAGAGTAATATTGTTCTGTTGCCTGGTAACAAGCAAGAGGCAGGCACTTTGGAAACACTGATAGAAAAAGAGAAAGGGAAAGCTCAAATGCATACACTTGAGCAGAAGGCATATAAAACTGGTATTTGTTCCAGGTAGATCTGAAGAGCAGTTTGGGTCAAAGTACCCATAAGGTTTTGTGAATTTCTTTCACACTGAAAAAAACAACAGGGTATTTTCTTGTGTTGGAATTTAATGACTAGGTTTATTTTTTCAAGTCATGTTTACAATTTGCATACTTTGGAAAGAGAAATGTTCCTTTTTTTCTCAATATGCATTCTTGAATACTTTTTGAAGGTGTGTTCTCCTTAGAATAGCACACTGAGAGTGTTGTAACAAAACAAATATGCAGAAGTGTTTTGAACTGATATTCTTAAGAACTGTGAATGATGATGAACATATTTTCAAAGCCAAAGTGCTCTGACAGTTTCTGAATTACTGAAGTCCTAGCTATCATAATAAAAACAATCAACAAACAATAGATTTGCTGAGTCAAACAAACAATCATGAAACAAAAACAGGAGATATTTTCGCTGGAGTTCAGTCTCGCCATTGCTTCCTGTTTTACAAGCAACAGCAAGCCAGCATAAAATCAAGGTAGACAAGATTAGTTCATAGGAGCCAATTCAACCTTTGGCCAAGCTCAGGCAAAGTGTTCATGAGGGCTTTAAAAAGCTGGGTTGGGTTAACGTGTTGTTCTCAGATGCCCCCCTGGTTTCCTGCTCCTGCCCAGTGTCAGAGACAGACGGCCTTTTGCAGGGCCTTCCTCACCGCAGAGTGGGCAGGAAGTGCCGAGTGCCTGACAGGCAGGTTGTTGCTGCAACACTGTTTTGAGAAGTGAAAAGGCTTGTGTAGCCCAATTGTGATTTCAGATAGTCTTCAAATTTCAAGGGGCTAATTTGAATAGAACTGAATATAACTTTTATTTTTTTTCTGGCAGCTAGTTAAACTCTGAGACTTTGTAAACTTGTTGGCTTTACCTGTGGAATAGTGTTTTACCTCCTGCTGAATATCAGTATGCAAGCAAGGAGGAGTTACACATCTTTGGATGTTGGTCACTTCACTGATTACTGTGTACTAGAAAACGTAAAATCAGAGAGAAACTCCTCCCTAATAATCTTCTGAGACATTCAGCTGGTGGCAAAGAGTTCATGGGCAGGATGAAGAATGCATAAAGAAAAATAATCGGTGTGTTAGCTTTTCACATTTCCTCTTCCAGAACAACTTGAAGAATATAAAAATATACGTAGATAAGCACTAGATAATTCTCAATTAGGACCTCACTGATTAATATTTCCTGCTTACTTATATAGATAATGTATACATATTAAGACCAAGAAGAAATTTTTCTCTAATAGAAAGCCTTGGAATTTTTCCTAAAATCATGAATCTAACTTATTTTACGTAACTCTGAAGGAAGCTGGAAGATAAGCCCTGTTGTTCTGACTCCATGATCATCTCACTTGTTAAACAAATGAAATTTATCCTAGTAGAGTGGTTCACTGAGATCTTAAAGCCTTGTTCTCAGTATGTCCCAGCAGAAACAAGTTATTTTGGAGTATAAGTGTCACATACAGATGGACTTTCCTATGAGGTCCCTTTCCCTTCTGTGCATGGTACCTCTGAGAAAGAACCTGTAAGTGACAGAAATTCTTTGTGAATTTCTGTTAATGATGCTGCATGGGAAAAATGCATCAGCAATGAGGGCAGACAGCCATTCAGTCAATGTAGAGGAAGAATAAAAACTAAGTCTGAGCTATGTCTCACATAATTGAAAAATCTACTTGCTGAATTATAGGGCAAAGAAGCAACACTCGGCTGTGACATTCAGCAATACCAGTTTATCATTGGAGATGCTGAGGCATCTTGATGTTCTTATTCCATAAAAAATGCTAATAAGTTTGGGGTCTGGTTGTTTGGCCTGTTTTTAAAAAAAACACTCCCTCACAAAGACACAGGAACAAGCCAAGTTGCAAGTGTTTCCCAAATACCCATTTGAGACAGAGACAGAGACTTAGCCATGTTCTGGAGGGCAGGTTTGAGGTCACCCTTAGACTCTAGTATGTCCTATCATTGCAATCTTAACACACCAAAACACTGCAGAAAAACATGATGACAATTAGAAATACCTTATACTTACTGTAAGTAATCATATACCTTTTCTGTGGGGTTGATTGAAATTTGCTACATTAATTATTCACTGAATACAAACGTGCATATTTCAAATAATCTGGAGGGCAATTATTATTGCATAAAATATTTGTGCAATAGTAATAATTGTGTATGATCTCATGGAGAGTTCAATCACTCAAAGTGCTAAATAGTCTATGTCCATTGAACAAAATATTTCAGGGCAGGTTTAGCTTTACACAAGTAAGTAGTCCAATTGACCTCACTAAGGCCTCTCATCTACTTAAATGTCAACATGTATCTAAGTGCTTTCCTGGATTAGGGCCAGAACATTTTGTCTTTTGTAAGACAAGGTCCTAAGAAAACCTGTTGCAAATGGCTGTAGTTTGCAGAGTCCTGGAAAGAAGAAGTAAAAATTAAAAAAGGACAGTATCACATTATAATATTTATTTAAGGATTTATTTATGGTTTATTGTTACTGATTGGCATTACTGCAGAAAGGACTATTGTTATATAAAGACAGCAATACTAGAGAAAGGAAAGGAAACATGATTAAGTATAGGAATGGAACAGGCCTGAAAAGCAGTGGGATTTCAACAGAGATCATGATTATCATACTAGTGACTCAGAGTTACGGGGATCTTTTACACCTATTTTGCAGTGGGGGACTATTTTGTGCGTTACTCCTTCTGGAGACCCAGCAATGGAGCTTCAAAACCGGCTTGCCTGAAGGACTGAGTACACTGTTTCCCTCCTGATCCCTCTCTCTCTGGAGGGTCTGAAGTCCATGAACTGCAGTCCACAAAGGTCCATTGTAGCTGATTGCTCTTAGCAAAATATGGAAAAATCTGAACACAAGTGATCCTCTCTACCTCGATGGAAGTGAATATAAGGTGAGCCCAAGCATGTCACTGAATCAAATAGAATTCCCTTCAGGGAATGTAGATGTGGTTTGCAAGTCATACTCTCAGTTGGTGTGGCCAACCTGACTTCATGCTCATATTAGTAGATAGAGTCTTTAATTTATGTGTTCAATTTTTCAGCTGCTGCTTTTGTACAAGAAAGAATTGTCCTGTATGTAATTCATCTTAGTTCAAAGCATGATAAAGAATACCCCAAGAGCCCTACATTACAGAACAAAATACAGACATTCAGATAATTTCTGTAATTTTAATTAAGTCACAGATCATAAGATGTAAAATATGTAATGTCATGCTGCTGCTCAGCACTTTTTCCTGGGCATAACTGGGAATAACTGTCTTCTTGTTTGTATTATACTGACTTTTTGTCAGTCTGAGAACCAAGGAATCAGTATATCAACTATACCTATATACCTAACTATACATCCTTCCACACACAGCCAGTACTACTCTTTAGGCTAAGGTAGAGCAGAAGAGAGGCTATAGCTAACTATAGTCTGCATTTGAAAGGAAAGAAGCTCCATATGTAGAATAGTTTCAATACTTGGTGGATTTGTAATGGTCAAATTGTTGTGTTGAAGTGTACAATCGAGATGGAAGCTTTGCCTGTCAGATATTTCAGAGACATTTGTGCTAGTGAACTGAAAGGTCAGTCCTTAACTACAAGTAAAAGGAAGAATTACTATGGAATATATCTGTATATCTTACATTACCCCTATTTAAATGTAAAAATACACTAGACAATTTCAGGAAAACTAGTTCACATATAATGAAACTATCTTAATGCCTTAGGTTAAAGATTTTTCTTCCACTGAATGAATTTTGGATTCCCACTGGATTTTTAAGTCATTCATATATTAAAATCATAAGTTGATTTCAAACCCCAGTCAAATAGAGTACCTATTTATGGAACTTACTGTTTTTTTCTGGCCAATTTTTTTCTTTTTCTTGGGCAACTCATTTTTACATTTATAAGCAGTATTTGTGAGGTGTTTTCCATTTTCCATGCTTAGTACTGTTCTTTAGCTTTATTCACTCCTTTCACATAGTTTGTCTTGCTGGAAACATCTGCTTCATGTAACTTCATCTATTTTTTTCCAGAGCACAGCTTTGTATTTTGTTGGTAAAATCAAAGGATACTCAGCACAGAATGTGGAAAAAAAGAAAATAGTTGGGAATTTGTGTGTGTGTATGTGTGCATGCATACTCATAATCCAGAAATCATGCTGATAAGCAATGCAAAACAAAGCATTATTAATAATTCAGCAAACTAGATAGAAAAAAAAGCATAAGAAACTGGTTTTTTCTTCCAGATGAACAATACTTAAGCATTTTAAGTGGTGCCTCTTCAGTCAGAAGAAATTACTGAAATCAGAAGAATTGAAAGTTCTGAGATAACTGGTCAGAAAAAGAGCTGAACTTAGTCCTGAGAAGTTGGGTTAAACACACTTGCATTTCTAAATACCCAGGGAACGTTTGTAAGGCTTTAAAAGATAAGAAATTAAGTAAATCAGTCCCTGAATTCCATTGCCTATCTTATGTTAAAATGCTGCACTTAATGAATATTAATCAAGATAATTTTCCTTTCATTGACACCATCACCCTTTGCACCTGTACAGAATAATTTATGCGAAATGGCTGCTTTTATTATAGTGTCTCTTACTTGAGGCTTCAAATAAGATTAAAGTGTATAAGGTGCCTTAAAATAATTAAAAGAAATGAAAAAACAAAGATGTGGACAGGTAGAAATCAGTGGAGTGAGTAAATATACACTGGTGAATCCTTTTGGCACACACAGTGCTTCAGCTGTTCGCTGCTCTTTATCCTAAATTCCTTCTAGCTATGCATATATACACTGGAAGATATTTTTCTAGGGAAAGACATTCTAGAGAAAGATGATCAAGTGCTCAGGAAGAGGCTCAGACATTTTGGAGGTCCCAGTTCCTAAATTACCCAGAGAATGTCGATGCACTCTTTTGCGAGCAGATGGAAGATCCCTCTGTTTGTGTTCCAGGCTGCAGATGCTCGGTGCCAGCTCAGAACTGGATGATGCCATATAGTTATACTCTATCAACAACACTGAGCCTTGATCTTGACTGGGGCCTTTAGCCTTCTCTGTAACACAGATACAAATGTAATTAATTTTTTAAATATTAAAATCAGTAATCTGATCTTCATAGATATGGAAATTCATGTTCTATTTCTTGCTTAGGAAGAATTTAGGAAGTTAAGGAGGAAAATTGAGAATTTTAAATGGAGTAAACACCTCCAACCCCCCTTTCCCCAGAAAGTGACTTTATTAAGTATTGAAATGACTAGTGTCAAATAGTGAAGAATGCATCTAGGTCTCAGCTGCTTCTGCTGGACAAAACACACATGGAACATATCAATGTTGGCAATGTAGTCTGAAAGAGAAAATCCCATCTTTACCCTGTGTCTGTTACTTCCTCATTGTCTCTGATTGTGAGGAGCTCTGCATTATAATCATTACATATGATTGGTCTAGTTTTCTTCTTCTGTGCAGCCATAACCCTTAACAGCTAAGTCAAGTTCTTTGAATTTTATTGTAATATGATATTGCAACATATTCTTTGAAAGAATATGTCTTTCTTCCATCTGATCAGTCTTGTTTAATTTCCTACTGTCTTTTTCTCTCTTCATATCTGTTTTCCAATTCCAATGATTAGCAGTTCTTATTCTCTTTCTCCTACCATTGCTTTCCATTTACCAATTCCCTGGCTTTATCTCCCTCCCTAATTTTGACTTGTCCTTTCCTTCACTGTTCATTGTTTCATTTTTCTCTGTCACTATATTAGTGCTATGGAATATGATGACAGTAATCCTGAAACTTGTTATAAGTAAATATTAAGAGTTTTTACCATTATGTCATTATGTCCATTCTCTATGCTCTTTCCTTATATACTACTTTCCTAACTTTTCTGGAGTTTCTTCTGTCCTTGGGCAGTGACTTAGGAATGCTCAGAAGATCAAACTTCATTGTAGATTCTTATCTTAGACAAAGGAGGACAAAGAAATTTGTACAATGAGTTCAAGAAAAGTGTATAGATCCCTACAGAGAGGAGAAGCTGGTTGGGAGAAGGAAGGAGGGACAGAAAGGATTAACAACTGAAGGATTAACAGCTGAAACAACTTTGTTTTCACAGCCTCCTGATATATGTAGGAAAAAAGGTGAAATAACTAGAAACTCTTCAAATACTGCTTAGTTTTGTTGTTGTCCCACTAGAGATTCTCCCTCCTGGTGACTTCTTCTAGAAGTACGTTGCCATAGCAAAGAACAGAAGTGCGGAATGTCCTTCTGGTTTTTGGCAGAAGAAAAATGGTGCTTTCCCCTTACTTCAGCTGCTGTTTACTCAGAAAATGAAGTTTCTGTATATTAACACAGAGATTTTGTATATATACAGATATCTGAAATACAGGGAAAGTTACATTAGTGGTCAGGACCCTGATTTTCATGTATGGTTTATACAAAATAGAAATGTTTCAGAGAAATTAGGAAGATTATTATATGCCTACTGCACTCCTGTCAGTTTGTGGTAACGGTACAATGGATGATTAGTTAAGGTCTTCTGACCGGATGTTTCAACCATAAAGCTATTTCTAGTAAAGAAGTTTTGAATATGTATGTGAAAGCATGTACAAAGACTTAAGTTATTACCATTTTTAGAGCTAAAAATAAAGAAAACAAATATGACGGTTGACATATGCTTCAGAAGTTGGAAGACTGGATAAGACCTGTCCTGATTAATGCAACATTTCCCAAACTTACCAGCCCTATGGGACAGGAACTAATATTTGTTGCTAATGTGAGCAACGTAAAAATTAATGGGATTAAGGAACATCTTTACAAGCTTTAGTACAGGATACAATCTCACTGACTGTTTTCTTGTAGTCTACCTGTCTTCCTGTCAAAAAGCATGATAAAAATGTTCCCCATTTGTTAACAAACCTTTTTAAAACCTGATTCAAATAATTTTGTGATTTTTTTTCCACTTACCAATGGAAATTGGAACTTTGTGATTTTTCTCAAATGGCTGAAAAGAAATGCATTTATGTCTTGGAGTATGCAAGTTTAATCAACTTTTTCTCTAACTCTATTGTGGACATGTACTAAGAATAACATGTAGTTTCTTGTAATTCAGAAAAGTTGATAGGCAAAAGCGAATAATGTGAATTTTGACTGGAATTCAATAGAAGAACGTCATTCCTCTTTTATACACATATATGCCTCCTTTTGTGGTATTTTGTCATAAGCTTTCTAACAAGACAAACTGACACCAGCATTTTGTAAACCGTCTATCAGCAGAAGTGTGTCTGTGTTAACTCTCCTATTTAGGTCCTCAAAGGTGAAAACATAACACACTGCAACTCCCACTAAGCACACGTGGATCCTCATGGACATGACGAAATGAAGACAATTTTAGAACGAATTTGGGCTGTTGAAAAGATTCAACCTATTTTATTTACTTACCCACGTGTACTGTAGAATATGCAGTTTTCCTCAAAGGAGTGAAAGTGTTTAATATTCCGCTATGATGAGAATTCACAAAGCGTATAATGCTGAAATTACAAACTAAAAACTTTGTGGGTTTTTTATACGTGCAAATGTCATGAAGGCTTTCGATCACTATTAACACTTTGGTTAGTTTGCAAAAGTTTAGGTTTGAAGAAGTTATAAAAGCTCATTGTGGGTTATTTTATTTTCATGCTGCAGTAATAATAGTCAGATGCTTCAAATTATAAAAACAGATAACATGCAATGCCTTACGTCCTACAATGCTTACTAACAAATGGTAAACTGAAATCCAATCCTTTGCAGAATTCTGGCTCTCAGCCCGTTTTTGTAACTCTGTAACTTCTCCTTAGAGGGCAGAGTACAACGCTGGGAGATGGCAAACACTGTATGCTCTTTTTAATGATGCATCAGAAACACTTCAAGAACAGGTTTGTTTGTCTCAATCTCTCTGGTAAAGCATATGTGCTGCAGCTGAAATGTGCACGATGCAAGTCTTTTCCACTGTGTCTGCCCTTCCTAGTAGAAGAAAATGTGAATCTTGCTCCATAGAAACCTTAGAGACTATAACCGCAAATATTATTGCTACAAAAAAAGTTTTTTTCCAAATGGTGATATTAAAGTAGAACAAAAAATATTTTATTTTCAGCCTTTTCAAGAGTGGCAAACTAACAACATGCTATTAGAGTATAATATGCTCTAATTTCTAGTTAAGGTAACTTCAGGATCCCCAAGAGTTACTCAAAATTAGTGCCTAGGTCAAGACTTTTGAAAAAAGACTTAATTTCTAGTTTGCAAATTGAGGCTTTAAGGAAGGCCTCTGATTTCCAGAAAGTCCTTCCTCTCTGCTCTTTAACTTTTCCTGAAAGTATCATCTCTTAAAAGGGCAGGGAGGGAATACTGTCTTTCAGTTTTTAAAAATCTTGACCTTTGTTTAAACATATAAACACAGAGTCTCATTTTCATAACAACATGATTTAAAGCTATGTTGCAAACAACTAACCACCACAGAATAATAATCTTAATAACAGTTTAGAGAAGAACGTTTGAATTATCTTGATTTAGGAAAACCCTTGTTCTGGATTCAGTAGTCCATAGGGGAAGAGTAGATTTACTGTTAAGCTCTTGTTGATTCTCAGCCATCACATTTAGTAGGCCAGTAACCGAACTAATTGGCTTTATAGGTAGGATAGAGAGTAAACACTCCTTAGGCTGCATTTAATAGGCTAAAATCTTCTTAATTAAAAAAAAACAAACTCCTACTTGGAATCACAGAATATCCTGAGTTGGAAGGGGCCAACAAGAATCATCAAAGTCCAGCTCCTGACTTATTCCTATACTTACTGCTAGTATAATGAACTTTCCAAAATTACAAACAAAATTATTTTCAATTACACAATGTTAATAAATGCTTTGTGGTAAACAAATCTGTCAATTTAGCCAACATTTGCCTACCTATTTTTGCTGACTTTAGTGCACATCCATGAATATTCCCCCACTTGTACGGTCTGCTCTTTTTAGGTGCATATAACACACCTGCACTTTACAGATGTTGTATAAAATAATGCATTATTTATAGCTAAACTTTGCTTTGGATTAATTATGAATCAGGTTCTGTCTGTATACTTAATTATAGACAAGTATAACAAACAAGGATGTGCTAGACTGTGACCTGAACAATCAAGTCAAGCAATTGAAATTATCATCAGAATTGTAGAGATACTTAAAATAATGAAAAAAGTATTCCAAGCATACATGTCAGGAAAAAAATTAAATAAGATAATTACTAATTAAAGTTTCTCATGTTTGGAATAAAAAGCATTTAGTATATTAGTAATAATCTGGTATTTGGCTTATTTAAACACTGGTCATGTAGTCACTGGTTAGGGGTTTAAACATAGCCTGTTTCTTGGCATGTTTCTACTGCCACACTATTTGAGTTAGAAAAGTTCAATGGGTAATATTAGATTAGCTGAGGAACTCTGATATTTAATAGGATTTTATGTAAATAGCTAATATGTGCACATGACAGCAAGTTCTTACAGTTAAATATTGTCACAGAAGTGTCTTTTGATTCCATTATAATCCTTACTTCATTTAACAATTAAACCAATGGAACCCGCTGAGGCCACTATTGAATCACCTTGTGATCTTCAAAAAGTTGTGGCAAAGAAAGTATATGGTTTACATTGGTATTACATGAACTGCTTTGGAAACCTGAGCTCACAGGGAAAAACAAGGTCTCTACAGAGTAAATCAGTCTCTGTAGCCATTTCTGGGATTTGTTTTATCAGAAATGCTTTGTTTTGTATATGGAAATATTTCTCAACTTAGTGCATTGAAAATGCATCTGAATAAAGGTGTGGAAGTTCTGTAAAAGAGAATGGGGCAATAATAAAAATCAGTGAATTGTCATCAGAAGAAATCTCAGGTTTGAAGAATTAATTATTGCTATCTCCATCTTTTGAGCACAAACTTTCTAGTCTAGTGTCTGACACAACGATTTTATCAGTAATTAAATTTCAGTATTTAGAATTAGCATAGTGCCAGTACTATTACACTGATTTGCAGGCATGTGTCCTTAAGATTAGATTCAGAAGTTTTACTCATTGAATCACCACCTTCACAGTCAAAAGTCTGGCAATGTCTGCAGGTCTTGATATCATTCACTATAGAACTGCCAAGGCTAAAGTTAAATGATTTCTTTTTCAGTGGTGTTATCTTGTTTCTATACAGGTTGGACAGATAAGCAGAGTTGAAAAGGGAGGGTTTTTTTAATCTTTTTCTTCCCTGTGATAGGACTGATCAAATTTCGCTAAAGGCCTTAAAACTGATGTTCTAGTTTGTGCATCTTAAGTAGCAAAATGACAGAAAGCACACATGTTCCTCACCAGTTTACTGGCAATGCTCTGTGACAAAGGATTCTAATAATACTTTGTACCTGTTGCATATAAATCTCATCCTCCAGAAGGAACAGCAATGAACCTAATGACAAAGTGCCTCCTGTAGGGATGGTTTGTGATGTCCACATCTGTAGATACAATACTGAACATTCCTTGAATATTCAAGTCTGACTTTTCCTAGTTAAATGGCAAGTGTACCGGTGTTAGGTTCTGAACTTCCTCTACCCAACTACAAATGACACTGAGAAAGAAATATTCTCCAAATACTTTCATTCAACCTGGATCATAATTTATGGACCTTTTTTTGCTGTAGTGATGAACACCATTGCCCAGAATATTGCATGCAAGTCAGGGAGTATATTGTAACAATTTAATATATGTGATTATTATCTACCTGAAGCAGATTTATTCTGTGGGAGTCGTGTGGCACTTCCATGACACAAACCCGAGTGGGTTCCTGTATCTCAGTTCCTAGAATTCTCACCTCAAAGGTGAGTTGTTTGGTCCTTTCTTTGCTTCCAAAATGACTATTTAAATACCATCCATGAGCAGATTACTGCTAAACTGCAGTTACATTCCCATCTTCTTTCCAGCACAGTGTTTTTTGGTTTCCTTTCTATAGTGTGGCACATCTCACAAAGGAAAATGCTCTCACCATAGCAAGTCTGTACGTTGGCAGCTGTTTAAATGGCAGTGGGGATACAGATGTGAACCCCTTCAGGAGGAGGGCATTGAAATAAGGGCTCTCATGCTCCAAGTGATCCAATCAGTAAATGCAGGCAGAGGACATCATCCTTGTGGCTCTGTGTTTTGGAGGAGTGAGCTGTTTCTTCATCTTCTGAAGAGGAGGAGGTACCTCCCCTTTGGAGACAGCTCAAGGCAGTGGGCCACCAAGGTATAGAGGCACTGCACTGCAGTCTGTGGTAAAGCCTTGAAGCCAGGGGATAGAACTGGAAACGTACCGTTTACTCCAGTGTTTCCACCAGGATACTCTGCACCAGCACACTGAAAGGAGGTATTCATGTGGGCTGATTGTAGGTATCGGGGTGTGTGACCTCTGGTGCCAAGGCTCCAGACGCAGTCAGTGCTCTTCAGAGGGCAAATGGGAGAAGCTAAACGAAAGGCGCAGTCCTGCTCTTCAACTATAATTCGTGTTCAGCTCCTGCATTAAGCACTTCAGCCAAATGCTGAAGGTCAGATGGTGTGGGCTTAGGTGTCTCTATGCACTCCTGTTTCTGTGATTCCCAATTTTGCCTGTGCTCTCAATGCCTCCCTGACTGACTCAACTTCTGAATTTCAAGCAGAGGGCCAAGTGCCTCAACTGAGGAATTTCATTTCCCTTTATTCACCTTAATTGTGAAATACCAAGTTCTTGCGGTACGCAGCCGTGTTAAGAGGTAAAAATAAACATGTAGCACTCTGAATTACTCCTCGTACACCAAGTCCCTCCTGTTTGTCTCGCAGCAAACCTAAACGATGGTATATGGGGTATGCAAGGGCTCTCCAGCCTTGCTTATTTTGTTGTGGACATAGGGTAACTCAAGTTGCAGTTTCCGTTAAGCTGTTAATATTCCTGCCCTCCACCACCTTAGTTCCTTTATTAATTAATTAAACAATGCGCTCTCATCGGGCTGTCAGCTCCCGGCAGGGCGCGGGCACGGTGGCTGGGCCGCTGCCCTCCGCCCTTGCTGCGCACCCCGGCGGCCGCGACCCCGCGGGTGGGCAGGGCGAGTGGGGGCGCGGGAGGTGCGGGCAGAGCTGCCGTGCGGGGCGGAGGGGCGCGGAGCGGAGGATGCGGCCGAGCGCGGGGGGGCTGGCGAGCGGGCTCTTTTGTGTCAGCCTGGGGCCCGGCAACAGGCGCGGAGAGGGGAGGGAGCGTGCGGAGGAATCCGGCGGCGAGCGCGGAGCGAGGGCAGGGCGGGCGCGGGTCCTGCCCTCGGGCGGAGCGCCCCGAGCTGCCGGAGGGGGGTGCTGGCGGCGGGGCCGCCCAATCCGCGCGGGGCCGGCCTTTGACTGGCGGGGAGGGGAGGGGGCGAGCCCGGATCGCTCGCTGTGCCTTCCCCGGAGAGTTTCCCCGCGGGGGCGGCCGGGGCTGCCTCTCCCCCGGGTGCCGCCGGCGTTTTCCCGCTGTTGCCGAGAATTGGGCCGGGGAAGGCGGCAGCAGCGGCAGAGAGCGAGGGAAGCAGCCACATGAATCAGTTTCTCTCTGTATCCGGCTCCGGGCAGAGGCGGCGACCATAGCGGGGAGGAGGGGAGAAAGGAACAGCGGGTGCTGCAGCAGCGGCACCGGGGGCTCCGCTCGCCGCCGAGGTGGGTGGTGGGTCCGCAGCGTACGGGAGGGGCGGGCCGGTGCGGGGGGAGCGGCGCAGGGGCCGCGCTGCCGCTGCCCCGGCCGGACTGTGCCCCCCGAGGGGCGGCTGGATGTCGGCGGGCAGCGGGAGGGACGGCAGAAAAGTTGCCGAGGGCGCCTGTGGGCTGCCCCGCGGGGCGGCGGCGCTCCTGTCCCGCCGCTTCTCGCCGTCGCTCGTGGCTGGAGAGGGGCTGCGGCGGATCGTCCCCGCCGTGCGCGGGGCGGGCTCCCCCCTGGGCCGGGGCCGGAGGGTTTGGGGCGTGTTGTTCTGTAAGTTCTCTTTTCGCTCCCGCTTCGTTGCTTCAGCGATTGTGGGTGTCGCTGTGGTCGGGTGAGAAAATACCGCCATCAACGCCTCCCGTCTTTCCTCGCTGAGCAGCCCCAACAGCGCAGTTCCTCTGGTCTCCTCCAGCCTCCCTCGCCCCACGGGGCCGGGGCGGGCCGGCCTCGCTCCCCCCGGCCCGGTGCCCCCGCGGCGGGTCGCGCCTGTGCCCTGCGGGGCGCCCGGCGGGGACCCCTCTCCTCCCACGCGTGTGCGCGCAGGGCAGCGCGCCGCGGTGCGACGCTCCCCCGCCTCGAGTGAGAGCAGCCTGTCACGTTTTGTCTCCTCTTGCTTTCCCAGGTGCTGCGGGACTGGTGCACGCCGACCCGCCACCGACACGTTTCGTCCGTCCCCCATCCCTCCGGGAGCTACGCGGCCTCGGCTGCCAAATGCGCGGAGGGGAGAGACTTGGGTTCGCAATCCCCCGACCGTAAATAGAGAGAAAGCGGAAGGAGAGCCACCGCCGAGCGGCCGCGGGAGGAGGGGAGGGGGGCAGCGGTGGTGCTTCTGCCGTACCCAGGGAGGCTGATGGCGGAGTTTGGCAATGGTGGCGGCACCGGCGGCGGGGGGCTGCCCTCCTCCCCAGGGCCGGTCCAGGGGAAGGTGGCCTTCAAGGCAGGAGATGGGGAAGGCGGAGGCGGCGGCGGCGGGAGATCCCGCTTTGACAGTGCGGGCAGCCGGGTCTCCAACGGGGACTGTGCCCAGCCGGGAGCCGGCGAGGAGCCGGGCTCAGCTCCTCCTGCAAGCCCAGAGAGCAGCAGCAAAGAGAAAGGATTTTCCACTAGTCAACAACGAGAAGGCAAACCCGGCATCCCCCGGAGGAGCAGTATAATTAAGGTAAGAGCTCTTGCTCCTCCCCATCGGGGTCTTAGCTGTTTCTCTGTGACAGAGGCAGGAAGATGCGGGCGATAGATTTGGCTCACAGAGCCTTGGCTCTAGATGAAAGGACAGGCGACTTTTTTCTTTCTCTTCTTTTCCTCCCCCCTCTGGTGGGGGGCTTGATTTTTCCTTTGTCAGAAATGGACAACAGTGAGAGAGGATGGCTTTGTATGCATCCACGCCTGGGGTGGGGGGGCATCATGTTTTGAGGTTTATCAAAGCAGAAGGCTCTAACTCCTCTTAGAAATGGCGAGAGAAACTAGCTGGCTTGTGATAAGACAACATGGGCACCAGCCTGGCAGGGAAAGATGTGAATTCACAGTATGCTTGTTATTTGGGATGCACCTGTGCAGAGCAGTTTTGTGGTTCCACTGACTTGTGTGTGTGACAGGCACACAGCAGGTGATGAGAGATTCAGGATCTCATTGGGCTGGGGGTGGGAGAAGGTAGAATAGGGAACATTCTTCTTGTTGAAAGTGACAGCATGTTTAACAGTAGGCTGTGGTGTACTTCACCTATAGAAACATCTTTATACTTAGCTCTGCATATTCTGAATGCTAATGTTTCAGCTTGAAAGGCAGGAGGAGAATCAATGGGAGAATGTAGCTTGGGAATAAAAAGCATGGGGTTGGGATTTTTTATTACAATTATTTCCACAAGTGCAGTTGTTCTCTTTCCTTACTGCTATGGTTCCTGAAAGCTGTTTTGGATTACCTTTCCCAACTCCAGTGAGAAGGTTCAGAGAACATAGAGAAATTGCTCCATTAGTGTAACAGCTGTAGTAGCTGTAAAATGAAGCGCAACTTCAAGTACTTAGAATCTGAGGTTAATCAAGATCAGCTAGATCTAAATTAAGCTAGATGTGTTGTCTTCTTAGATATTTATATACCTACAAAATCAGCTGTGGTGGGCTGACCATGGCTGGATGCCAGACACCCACTAAAGCTGTTCTATCACTACCCCCCTCAGCTGGACAGGGGAGTGAAGATAGGACAAAAGGCTTGCGCATCAAGATAAGGACAGGGAGAGATTCCCTCAGCAATTGCTGTTGCGGACAAAATATACCTGATGTGGGAAAATTAATTTATTGCCAATCAAATCAGAGTAGGATAATGAGAAATGAAAGTAAATCTTAAAAACACCTTCCCTTCACCCTGCCACTCTCCAGCAGTGCAGGCTGACAGGCAGTGGGAATTGTGGTCAGTTGTTTCTACTGCTCCTTCCTTCTCGGGAGGAGTCCTCACACTCTTCCCATACTCCAGCATGGGCTTCCTCCCATGGGAGACAGTTCTGCATTAATTTCTCCAATGTGAGTCTTTCCCACGGGGTGAAGCTTTCCATGAACTGCTCCCATGTGGTTCCACCATGGGGTCACAAGTCCTGCCAGCACACCTCCTCTGGTGTGGGCTCCTCATTTTCAGTGGGTCCACAGGTCCTGCCAGGAGCCTGCTCCAGTGTGAAATTCCCCCAGGGTCACAGCCCTTCTTCAGGCATCTGCCTTCTCTGCTGTGGGGTCCTCCATGGGCTGCAGGTGGATATTTGCTCCACTGTGGATCTCCGTGGGCTGCAGGTGTACAGCCTGCTTCACTATGGTCTTACCATGGACTGCTGGGGAATCGCTGCTCTGGCATCTGGAGCACCTCCTCCTACTCCTTCTTCGCTGACCTTGGTGTCTGCAGACTTGTTTCCCTCATATATTGTCCCTCCCCTCTCTGGCTGCAATTGCTTCCCCCCACCGTTGTTAAATCTGTTATCCCAGGGCACTGACATAGTCACTGATGGGCCAGCCTTTGCCAGCTTGGAGCTGGCTGGCATTGTCTGCGTTGGTCAAAGGGGAAGATTCTAGCAGCTTCTCACAGAAGTCACCCTTGTAGCCTCCCTGCTACCAAAATCTTGTCACAGAAACCCAAGACATTCCACCCCTTGCCTCTCTGAATTACATATTTGAGAATGACCATCAAAATCCACATTTATCACACCGTCTTCACAAATTTCAGTCACATCAACAAACAAAAGAATTCCCCACCAAAATCAAAACAACGCCATCACAACACCAAACAAATGGGGACAATTTGCACACACAATCCATCCCTGGTCTCTTCACCACAGTTAGAACAGACATTCCACATAATCAGTCTGCGCATTACCTGTTTTACCTCTATTTTTCTGTTGGGTGGGTGATAGAAAATGTGTGGCATTTCAAGACTAGTAGTGTATCAGAAGTTGTGTTACTGTGTCCTGGACCTTGCTGTAAAAACCAAGGGAAGGGCAAGGGCAGTGAGCAGTGGAACACATTTGACAGCCTGCACCCACCCTTCCTGTTTGAGCACTGATGCTGGGTGTGTACATGTGGCGCGCGTGTGTTAAAGAAATTACAATAGACAAGAGGCGACTGAGCATGTTATTGGAACAAGTTAATATTTGCTGGATTTGCCAGTGATTTTTTCACAGGTTTGGGAATTACTAGCACTGTTTTGTTTCCTCTGTGGTAGCCCAAGAAAGGCAGTAGTGTTGCTTGCAGTGTGTATCATGCCACTGTATTACTTTGTAGTGTGTAATTTAATTATACAGCAACCTTCTGCCTCTCTGGGGACCAAGCAAGGTCGCAGTAGCTAGGGATTCGTGATGTATTAAGATCAAGAAGCATGAGATAAGGAAATAGGTTTTCAATTACGTTTCATGGATATGCAAATCAAGGTTCTTAGTTTCTACAGAAATGATAGCTCTTTGGAATACAAAATTATTCAACTTTCTGCTGTTATTACTGATGAATACCATTTTGCAGGTGTGAACAGTACTCTGTTTAGTGGCCAAGAACTGATTACTAAAACTTTGCGTTATTGTTTGAATAATTATCACTAGTGGCAAAATGTGCCAACAATACATTTAAAGTTATGTGATCCATGTTTATTTTAGATCTGACTGTTTTAATACTGCTGGGAAAAATTACTCGTCTTCATATATTCTGAGTATTATTCTGCCTGCTTAGTTCAGCAGTTCACAGGTGGTTTGAATCCAGTTGTGCTGGTGCCTAGTTTTCTCTTTGAAACCTTTTGGAACTTATGGCATAGGTAGTAAACCTTAAGATGCTTCTTGCCTGCTCTTGCAGAGCAGAAGTGTGTAAATAGAGTGGAAAAAGTAAAACGTAATATATTTTTTGGAAAGTGTTTTAATAACATCACTACTGTAAAACTGCACTTAAAAAGGATACTGAGTAACTTCAAGAAACAGGTCTTTTCCATGCAGATGTAGATTTCATACATTCATGCAAAACATGACATTGTTAGTTGATCTGTAAAATGCACCTTTATGGAAAATGTAGCACTTTAAATGTTGTGTCTGCCAGTTACTGTGGAGGCTTTTGAGTTGCAGACAGAAAACTGATATTTGAATAATAGTTCCAGTTGAGATTAAATTCTTTAGAACCACATGTTAGTGCATGAAAATCAGGAGCATAGATATGTATTTTATTTTGGTTTCAATCTGTGCTTCCATTGGTTGTCTATTTTCATAACTCATGAGAGGAGCAGTTGCTGCCAATTTTCCCTTTCTTACTTGCAGTATTTATTCTATCTCTTTCCCTGGTAGCTCCATAATTTTTTTTCTGTCTATTTTTATTTGTTTTGTGTGCCTTTATCATTCTAAGGTTTTTGTTTTTGTTTGGTGCAAGATGATGTACAAGGTTGAAGTGTCACCTAGGATGATGACAGGTGGTAGGGTCACTGTTACTGGAAAAACGAATGCAATCTTCATACATGGTAGTTTACTTGGCCTTTCACTCTCATATATAAACTGTGTTTAGACTGAAAGGATTAAAGATGGTACTCTTCATTTGCAGGAAATTTAATGGCATAGCCTATTTAATTGCTTGCCTTTGCTGAACCAAATTTGAGGGCTAGGGACTACATACCTGTGTTTATAGACACTTTCTCCCTTTCTGTTTTTTAACCCCCTCTCTCTATGAGAGTCTGATTTTTTCAAGAGGGGATAGTGACGATACATTGTGCATCCATGGGATTTAGGCTCTCAGGAAGCTGATTTGTGAACTAATTGATGTACCACTTATTTGTATATAGTGGTTTTGGGGGTCAATGTTTTGTTTTTCCGTAGTGTTTTCATTGGTGCAACTAACTGTGGTTTCCTATAATGTACTTTCCTACAACATTTCCTATAATAATCTGTAAAATCAATTTACGTCTTGCAGTCCGAAGTGGATTTAAGCATCCTCTGAACTTTTCTTAGCTACTCCGACGGTTGGCAGTGAGCTTGCATTTTTGTATGAGGTTCCTCCATGCCTTTCTTCAAGGCACTTTGAGGTGGTAGGCGTTTGAGAATCTTTAAGGCAGCAAATGACTTGTGGTGTATGGGTGTGTTTCCCCAGAGCTTTTTACTTCCAGGGGTGTCCAGTAAATGCCTCATAGTTTCTCAAAGTTATAGACCTAGACAGAAAGAGATCCAGAAGGATAAATGTCTTTATTAGGAAACAAGTGGTAGTAATAAAATGAGAAGAGAGACACTTAGGGGAGACTGCAGTTATTTAGGAAGACAAGGCAGAGAACTATGTAGAGAAAGGTGGCTTTGGCATTCTGTGAGCAGGAATGTTTTTATTAACATGTGTATGGAAGCAAAGTCCAGGGTGTTTGTTTTGCATATACCAATACTGATGTCAGCGTCAATAAATTTCTTGGCTGATAACTTAAACAAATTTGTATCTCTCTTTGTTATTCTGGGTGCAAACTCAAACTTTCATTTTGTCAAGTCATGCACTTGCTGAACATTGTCAACTCCTAAGTTTCAAAGTTTGTGAGGAGAGCCAAATTTAGCAGGTAGATACTCTAGGGGTATAATTTTCAGCACAGCTTTGCTTTTGAAACTAAACATGCTTATGTCTTGTGTCTTTCTGTGACATACAGCATACGCATCAAGATCTTCTTTTTTCTTGTTATAAAGCCAGTATATGTTGCTATCTTGTTCAGTCTTCTATGATCTCTATTTTATAATGTGTACCTTTTTTATCGGGTGTACGAAAGATGAAATATGAGAAATGTTACTCTGTTTTCTACCACTATTGATTGTTTTAAAGGCTTTAATATAAAGCCTTTTGTGTTCATGGTAAACTGTAAAGTAGCATTTTCAGTAGATTTAGATTCTCTGCAGTCCTGAATTACCTTAACCACCATGGTGTGTTTGCAAGTTGTGAAGGCCCAGGAATAGATCATACATATTTGACTTTCATCTAAAATGATAAAAAGGAATTAGATTGCTGGAATCAGTTTAAAGTACATGAAATTAGCTGCTTTTCAGTCATGTGTGTGTGTGTGTATACACACACACACACACACATATATATACATGCATTTATGCCCAAGTAACTTCTCATCACTGTGCCAGACATTTGCTAGTAAACTTGACTGAGCAGCCATAGGCTCAAAGGTGCTAAAGCTCCTTAAGTTCAAAGAAAGCAGACATAGAGAGGAAAGAAGAGAACTGACATGTATTTTGTTTCCTCATGTCCTTTCCTGGAAACAAACTGCAACAGTATCAGCTGAATTCCTCCTAGTTAGGCAAGGTCTGCCTGGAAGAATGACCTCAGTGCTCCAACAGTAGCAGATATTTTGCCGAAAGCACATGTGCTACCTGACACCAACACTGACAGCACAAAAAAAGTACATATATTTAGGAAAGAAGGCTGTGATAGTTGAGCTATCCCTACATCTGATCTTAGACAGCCGTTCCACTAGACAGTGTAGGTTTTTCTGAAAGGCTGTTTCTGGATGTGGTTTTGCTTGTTTTTTAGTTTCTTTTTGTTGATTTATTGTAAATCTGTATCATCTCTCTGGTTTGTCAGATAGTGTGAGAGACCTGAATAGCTGACTGCAGCTCCATGAATCCTGGAGCTGTCTTTTAGAGGATGCTGTCTCTGGGATTTGTTGGACTCTCAGCTAGACTATAGAAGATTATCAGCACCTATCCATGTTTGTATTCCTTTTCCTTCATCCTCTACTACTGATTGTGTGCTGTCTTCCTAATTTTTAAAATTATAATCTATATTTTAAAAGAATACTCAACACCATAACAATCCTAAATCCTATCTTCTGTGATACAAAAGTTGTATACTGTAGCTATTTGCATAGAGTGTCATGTATATACATTAGACATGTATCAGGCAATTTACTACTTGTTAACAGTGACACTGGATTGAGATGTGTCATGGTCACCCGGTGGGTATGGTGTGAATTGCATTTGGTATATATTTTTAATTACAGTAGCAGTTTCTGTAGTTTTATTTGAATACATGGAACACAATTTAAAGAACCACAACAAGGTGTTTGTAGAAATGTATACATGAGGACACCAAGTTCAGTATGTAATTTAGTTAGCTTATGTACTATAGCTCGTGAAGATAAAGTATTTTTTCCAAAAGCTGACTTGGAGCAGGAGCTTAATTTGGATGAATTTAGCTTCTCTGACTTCTCTTCTGGAGGAGCTTATCTGTCTATTTCTGTTGACTGAGTAAAGAGTTTGGCTAGTGTGAAAAATAGTAACTCCTTCACCTCCTCTGCTTACAAAACCTTAGACTATCCACAGAATGTGTTCATTCTGTTCAGCAGTGAAAAATTATTTAATAGCATTATGAATACTTGATGTGTTTTTACTTATGCCTGTTATCAGGTTTTATGAAAGATATGACTATTAGTTTAGCCTATTTTTAAACTAGGAATTAGAGCAGTGGTCTTCTCATGGCTCACAAATAATACATTGCTCCTATGATTTGATTGCATTCATGGAAGATTAAAAAAAATTAAACAGAGACTGACAGGACAAGTTAATTTTGTAGTTTTGTAGCCTTTGCTGATCCATGGGTGATATTGCCATCAACCTTTGTATTGTTTGCACTGACTCTATTAGGAAAACCCCTTAAATAACATTTGCCGATTGTCAATCTTTAAGGGCCAAATTAAGTTGAATCAGGTATTATAATACTAGTACATGGATTGTGAATTATTTATCTTGGCACACAAATGTGGACTTGCACTCAAAATTCAGAAATCTAAATATAAACAGGTTAGCAGGTAGATTTTGGGAGAGGAAGGATATATAGTAATTTATGTTTAATGTACACAGAGAAGCGGAAAATATGATAAAAATCAGTAACATATATGTACTGAAGAATGTTTAAAAATAGGGCTGGAAGAGACCTCAAGAGGTCAGTCTGCTCTGCTCCACTGCTCTGCTACAGGATCAACTGTTAATAAATTTCAGTATGATGCTCTTTGTCTTTTAATCACCTTTTGTTCATGAACCTTCTATGCAGGCTGTTGGCTGATTGTTCCTGTTTGCACTAGGCAAAAGCAATCATCTGCACAGGGTTTAAAAGCTTGTACTTGTCCTGCTAACTGCATTCTAATTATTTCAGATTATATCTTCAGTTTCTCAGGTTCTTTCCAAGTTTAACTTATCTTCTAACATGCAGGCAGCTCTTCCCCCTCCAGGTAAACATCCAGTTTTAACTATGCTCTCTTTTCATGTATCCTATATGATACGTGATTTTTTCTTTTTTTTTTTTTAATTGATGTGGATTATAGATTTGAAATACAAGATCAATTTCTTTACTGCATGGTTAAACTAAAAACTGGTTATTTGTACTCTTCACCAATTGGGCAATATGATGTTGCAAAATCTAGTTCAGAAATACAATTTATGAGAAAATATTGTTCCTTCTAAATAGATTAAAATAAGTACAATTATACATTATTACAGGATTGCAGCATTGGCATAAAAAAGGGTCTTTGAAAGGTACTGGTTCATTTGTCTTTAGGAAGAGTAAATGACCTCTTTCCCTGTTTTGCAGCTGTGTTTATAAAGACTATTGTTACTGTTTTACAGTTGATTTTCACATCTGGCATGCCTTTAAACATCGAGTAGTGCCATTGCTGTACTTCCTTCTCCTTGTTTTAGGAGATTAGGCATGAAAAAATCCTTTGGAAGGATATGTTGCCCATCCTCTTGGCTGCAATACATCTTTAATGTGTACTCAACTAGTTTCTTTTCCAGAGCTGTCTGTATAGACTCATCTGTCCCTTGCTTCTGAAGAGGAACATCCCTGAGTTCCCTCACCTGTTCCCATCTAGACCGTGACCTCTCAGAAGGTCAGCGTTCAAGACAGTGAGTAATGCAATATAGCATGTGACTGGAAATCAGCAGTACTGAGGTTCACAGTGGTGCAGGCTTGGGAAAGTGAAATATCTATGATTCATTTCTGCCTCTCCTGGGATTCTTTTAATGTCATTTGACCCTTTGGAATAACTAATACAATATCCCTGAGTACTTCCGATTGTATACCCTGTTGAGGGATCTTTTCCGATACCAAACGTTCATGTTTTGGAAATAACGGTAGGCAGACAGGAAGTGTCTTTAAATAAACAAACCAACCAACCCCTTTTCAGAATATCAGCTGACAGTTTTATAAAATGAAAAAGAAAAGGTAACAAGATATTAAGCTAGATTTCAAAATTCACAGTAAAAAAATATGCAATAGAACAAACTTATTTGTGGGTTTTATTTTGGTATAAGAAACAAGTACCTTACAAATATATAGCCGATGATTGATATGATGTGTATTAGGGTCATGACTGTCCTAATACCTTTGCTAAAATTGGTAAAAATGGTTTGATGCTTCCTCTAAACTGTGAGATAATCAGTATTGCAGAAGAAGAAGACCTGCTGCTTTTTTGGTAGAAAGCACTTCCACAGAATTTTCAACATCTTTTTATGGTTAAGTTATGATTATACCTTTCCCCCCCTATTTTCTGAACCTTTTTTCTCCTTACTTGTTACCGGCATTATTGTTTTGCTTTCACTAAAAAAAGGCAGAGCATAATGAAGTTCTATATATGCTTTGATGTATTAGCATCCATGTATGTGAACATATCTCCATCCTTACTGCCCCTTTTAGTGTAAGATAAGAGAAAAATGATTGTGAAATTCTGCAGCAGCAGAATGGTCTGCTAAGGTTTTGTTTCCTGAAGCTTCTCTTACGATGGAAAATCCTGGATGGTTTATGTATTTCATTACCTGTTTCCCGGTGACAACAGTATTTGACATTGTCTGTCAACTCTAACTGCAGTCCTTAAAATAAAGTGTAAATGATGGCTCATTTAAAATATATAAATTAATTGCTTAGTTCTTTGTATTGGAGTGAAAGCACCGAAATTCACTTTGCTGTCAAAGCTTTTGTTTAGATTTTCTTCCTGTTGTTGGTGCTTTTAGGACAGGGTGTTGTTTATTGATTTTAGCTAACTCCTGTAAATGGTATAGGAACACACAAAAAAGAAAAAGGCAAGAGATCAGCTTTGTAAACTCTACCATTTTTTTCCTTTAGTAAATTAGAAGCAGAATGAATATCTTTCATGTATGTATTGTAGGAAAAGTTAGTTTCTGAGTTGCTGAAATAAGTCTTACATTCATTACAATATTTACTTGTTTACAAATACATGCATTTTTGCTACAAAATATAGGAAAAAAGTAATAGTTGGAAATAAAACACTTCAGGAAATGTCTTGAATCAACTGAAACTTATTTTGTCATTTACAGAGAATGATCTATAAGTATTTCTTTTTTTTTGAGATACGCTGATAGCAGTTTGTTGCAAAAATCATTTCCAGTGTTAAGTCCTAGACTTCAAGACTGATATTTATGTGAAATAATAATGTATTTAATCATGGCATGTTACTACTACATAGTGGAGAAAGCTAGAGCAGACTAAATAGTTTGAGCCCATGTAGTTTTATGTTTTTCTTGCTTCTGAAGGGCCCTCAAGAGCATTATATGGCTTACTAGATGTACTTCCTTCGTTTGTTAGCCCCAGCTCTCCTTTAAGTTCTCTGTGTTCTTCCCAGCTGTAGTAGTTGCAGTGATCAGTTTCAGAAGCATTGTTTGCGCTTGCTGCTTTTCAGGTTTATTTGTTCCTCATCCTAAATCACCTGTACCTTGTGCCTCCTGCCTGGCCCTTCTTCAGTGAATGGTTGGCCTGATCTGGAATCCACCCTGAGCGGTGGCGTAGTGTGAAGACACTGAGTGCTTTTAGTTGTGTGTTATCTTTTTGTATTTTGTAGATTTAGAAGTATGCTGTGGAAGAATTCATAAGTGTTCCACTATCTTACTCAGCCTGATTCAGGTTTGTGTCACCTTGCCTATTGTGTCCCCCTGCCTGTTCCTTCCATCTCTGGTCTCTCCCCATCCGTCACACAGCTTGGCCTTTTTGCTTCATCTGTACCAGACTGATCATATTCTGCTTTTCTTCTGTAACAGCTGGTGGAGATCCTTCTATTCCCAGCAAAGTACTGGAGCAGAACTCTGTGTGCTCTGTGCAGTACTGCAATAGTTTGTATCTACTTGTGAATCCTCAGAAAGGAGTGGCAAAAAGGGAATACAGGTTCCAATATAAGGCTGTCATGCTTCACAGTGGCTTTAAGTCCCACAGGGTTTGGGGCTTGAACCTATCTATGATGAAGGCTGACTGCACAGCTTGGGGTAGGTGCATCTGTTTCTCCCAGTCTTCAAAAGCTGCCAGCCCTTGTGAATTCAGGAATGGCTGCCAGGGTCAGGCCATTTGGCTCACTGTGTTGCCTCCAACAGGAAGAATAGAAAAAGCCTCCTTTCCTGACATCTGCTTCCAGCTTTAAAAGATCTGGAGCTAAGAAGTCGTTGTGTTTAATGCTTAAGGGGTTTTTTTTCTCCCCATTAATTGTCAAAGGCCAGTTTGCCTTTTGAAAGCTTTTCAGCACTGTAACATTCTTGGAGGTTTAACTGTGAGTTGTGTGAAGAAGTTCTTTTTTTTTTGCCTTGTTTTGCCTGGCAGCCACTTGTTCACCTGCTATCCCCTAGTTCTTGTGTTAGAACACTCGCTTTTCCACAGGTAAGTTGAAAGGTGTTCCTCACATTTGCTTTTTGTAATTTTTTTTTCTGGGCTAAAATATCTTGATATATTTAGTTGCTCCTCCTTACTGAAGTTTTTCTATGCATTTTTTCACTCTGATACCTCTTTGTATATTTTTTCACTCAATTTTATTAATTTTTTGCAGTGCAGGACTAAAGTGGTATTTTAAATGTGTGCCAGTCAAATGTGTTAATACACTATGGCATAATTAAGTTTTAGCAATATTGTGATACTAAGTTGGACTGTAATTTATTTATTTTTAGTGTTGTCATCATCAAAGATTTAAATGCTATCACTGTCGCTAATTGGCAGTGGAAGAGTGCTGCTAAAACCTCTTGCTAAATATTTAAAACCTTCTTTTTGAAGAACTGTGCAAAAATGGCTATGCTGGTGATGATACTTTTGCTGAAAGTGGCTGCCAGTAACATCTTTGCAGGAGATGAAAGTTCTGTTAGAAGTCTTTTAATTTGTTAGAAAATCTTTTTATGGTGCTGTTGACACAACATTGCTGATTAGCACATCTAGTTCCCAGTTGTGGTAGAGTACCTTTATTTGCACAGAATAAAATGGCATGCACTTATTCATGGCTGAGAAATACAGTACGAATAAAAGTGATTTCATTTTATAATAAGCTTTTAAATAGGAAAGATCTTGGTTTTCTAAATAAAATCTGATAGTATTTTGGATGCTGTAGATTTCTGAGTTTTAAGGTTCTTGTCCAACACTCATGTTAATGGATTATTTTATTCCATTTTTTATTTCTTTTGCTTTTATAATGTGTGAGGTTCTTCAGTATGGCTGTGTCAGAGTCCAGAAGAGCCAAGAAGTAATTTCTAGTCTTTAGGAAACTCACACAAAGTATAGCAATCAGATTAGCTTCCTGAAAACAGAATAACATCTAATGCTTCACCTCAGAAAATTATTCATCTGAGGATTAAGAAGATTATGAAATAGTTACAGTAAGCAATGAAGAACAAAAATAACTAGAAGTTTCTGTGTCCTGCAAGATTGATACAACAGCGTTGTCTTGGAAGGAAATCTTCGAACACTTTGTCACTTGTCTGTCTTTCTCCTTTGAGGAGGAAAATTGGTTTGTTTTCTTTCCCTTCAGTACTTTCTGGCTACTGAGAAGGGAAGTAATCCATACTAGCCTATTGCTTCTCAGTTGGGCTGCTGTGTTGAGATGCACCTGTATTATTCTTTTGTGACAAAATCCAGTGTCTTTATGTAGTTAAGTTTCAAAGCTTCAGGTAATTCTGTTGCTTGTTCTAAAATGTCTGATTATGTGTTATTTTTCTTTTGTTTCTAAGTCACATTCAGTTGGAATAGCAATAACAGAACATGGCATGGATTTTTCATTTTTTTACATGTGGAAATTAATATTTCTGTCCATAAATATTGAACCTAACCTCCCAGAGTAGTAGTTTAGGAGTTTGTGCCTTGCTGGGAGAAAATTTCCCTTTTTTGTTCTGGTAATTGCTGATGAATTCTTACATTAACTGGAAATCACTGCTCAAATAGATGCTTTCAGTGTGGTCAGCCATAGAAAATATTTCTTTTGTTCCTACATCTAATCCCAAATCCGGCTCTGTCCTTAGTGAATATATGAAATTTATTATAACCATTTGAGGTGGTGTAAGTAGGATAAAAGCCTGGTGATTAAATCTTTGGCTACTAAAATGATTTACAAGAATTAACCACTTGCCACAGACCTAAGAATCTTTAATGAATTTTATTTAAAAAAAATTGTAATGCTTAGATTTATGGTACAGTCTGCAAACAATCCCTGCATGTATTGAAGATATTCTGAAGTGAATTTATGGAATTACTGAATTTATTTCAGGTCTTTCTCACTTTTTCTGTTGAATTTAGTAAAATTACATTGTGGGATACCGTCTTTTGCCAAGGGAGCCTATCACCTGGTGATTTAACCTAGTGCCTAATTGCCCACTATCAAATAGGTTTTATGGAAGTCTGCTCAGTGTACTCTATCAAATGGTACTTATTGCTGAGGTGGTGGAGAAATAAGAATTTTCCTATGCGTCTGTTAAAATACAGCATAGCTGTTAAATGTTTCAAATGTTTTTGTATAAAATAAATGGAAATAAAATTACTTAGTATATAAACCAGAAATGCAGAGCAACATTGGTTTTTTTCGGTTTGGTTCAGAACCTTTCTTTTAGCTGCCATGTCACTGAATTTTGCAAGAGTCAAAATGAATTGTGGTGAAACCTACTTGCTACTTTTTTCTGTACTATTTAACATATTTAGGATACCATTCTGTGTTCTAGAAATGCACGCCTTATAATCCTTTCTTATTTTAAATGCCTCATCTGCACTGCTTGCAGTGGTTGATGGGAATAAGTCATGGGCTTCTGCTGCAAACTTCTGTTGGCTACTTTGTGAGCCAGGTGGACTTTTGTGTTTATTTCTTTATTCCAGGATTTTTCAAAAATATAATAAAGAGCAAACTCTTGGTCCACTGATTTAAAAATCCTGTGTCATTGTTAATGCAGTTGTATGAATCTTCCTCTTTTTACTTACTTAGAAGACTTTGGTAACAAACTTCATGAAGTCCTTTCAGGACAATGTAAACCATATTGGTCTTCATCTGATCAACTGATTATGCAGTTAAAAAATTCTTAAAATGCTGTTGACAGACAAAACTCCGTAAAAAAAGAGTGAGGCCTCATGTCAAAGCTCTCTGTTTGTTACACTAGAAAGGATAAAAAAATGTTCTGTATTATTTCAGGCCAACAACTTGGCAGGAATTTAAATCTGAGTCCACGGTTTCTGAAACCAGAGGCTTGAGAATGCTAGCAGGTTTCAGGGCTGGTAATGAAGGGGAAATAGGATGATTTCAGAGACAGCTGAGATATACATCATAGTCACAGTGTTTAAAGTAGTTACTTGGAAAATGTAGAATTCTGTATGAAAGCAAACAGGAAGAGATGTGTGAAGTGTTGGTGTTGCATATGTTCCTTGTTGCTAAGTAGTAAGGCAGATTTTGAAAGCTGGTGAAAAAAATAATAGGTTATTGGTTGTAGGTCAGAATGAGTTTTATGGCAAGAATAATGTGACTGAATGAGGGAAAATATTTTTGAGTCATTTACCTACAACTTTGGTAGCTCATAGAAGATTTCAGCACAGTCTACCATTGGGGAAAGGTACACTTTACTAGTATTTTGTGGTGGTGTTTTTTTTTTTCTTTCTGGAATACCAGTGAATTTCTTCCTGTAACGTGTCTTGGGAGATCTTACTGTGAGAGGTAGTTGTTGAGCAGCAGCAAAATCCCTCTGTGACTTGTCAAGTCATTTTCTCACACATTACAGTGGTGGAAATGAATGTGGTATTTCTCAACCCTCCTTCTGGAAATATGGTTCTTTAATGATGGTTCTTAGTTTGAGGTTTGTGTTTTAGTATAAACAAAATAAAATTTTGGGGTCATGTATTTTGTTTCTACCCTGCTTTTAATAAAAGTCATAGTGATCCCAGGGAGTGATCTTGTTCCAGTAGGAAAACAAACAAGACTGCCATTTCAGCACCCACTGCATTGGGGAAAGGGAGAGAGGCAACCCTTTAGAGAACATAAAACTTTTGAACTTCTGTCTTGCATGACGCTACTGCTAAGAAACGAGCTCATCCAGCTATGTTTAGATGGTACAGGTGAACTCTCTTCTCTGTGGTCATTCAGTGTGTTCCATTAGCTGCAGTTCGGTGAGGCAGAGATTGTGCTGCTTGAAACCTCTTTGTTTCCATCTCTGATATTTTTGTAGCTTGCCAAACTCATGACTTGTTTTAAATGAGCAATGAAAAGCCATTTCTTTCTGCCTCCAGTAAATCTTTGTTTTAATGTTTGAATCAGAATTGCAATTTTCCTAATATTTGTTCCTGATTCATAGAATTTATTGGAAAAGCTAGATGAAGGAGTAAAACAGAATTCTACTTGCATTTAAAATTGCCAACCCAAACTTAAAATCAGAGATATTTAAAGTATTTCTGATTTGAGACTAATTAAAAACAGTAGCTACCTTTTGGCTTGTTTTGTGGCTTGGAGATTGAGTACATGGCAAAAGAATATTGTGTTTGAAATGGGCCAACCACCTTCTGCTGTGTAGTGATACCAGTTTACATGCAACAAAGCAAGTCAGAGCATTAAGAGAGAGTGGCTTGTTAAAGGGAAGAGGGAAAGTTACAGAGTACTGGAGTTGCAAATCTCTTATGCTCTTGTTTTAACTTTCTTTTTCCTTTACACTTTCATGCAGTCAAGGATAAAGGAAATGGAAAAATATCTCAAAACTGTTTGAGCTACAAGGGGTAATGATTTTAAGCTAAAAGAGAAGTGATTTAGATTAGATGTTAGGAAGAAATTCTTGGCTCGGCGGGTAATGAGACATTTGAACAGGTTGCCCACAGAAGCTGTGAAAGCCCTGGAAGTGTTTGAGGCCAGTCTGGATGGGGCTTTGAGCAGCCTGGTCTAAGCATGTGCCATTCCTGCCTGTGGGTGGGGGCAGAGGGGTTTGGAACTCAATGATCTTTAAGGCCCCTTCTAACCTAAGCCATTCTGTGATTATATATTCCTCTTCTCCTGGGGCCATCCACAAAGGTGGTAGCGAGGTCCTTGCCAGGAGCTAAAGTAGCTTAATGAATTGTTGCAAAGGCTCTGCATATAAGTTCCTCAGTAAAATTCACTTCCATTGGCTGGTATTCCTGTTGGAAAGAAAGGGTTGGTTTTGGAAGCTTTTAAACGAGTAGTCAAGTGCTGTTCTGTTCAGTGGTGTGCTGTAAGGCAAGCATGGTGGTGCAACAATCTCCATAGTTTGACATGGATCAGAGACTTAAAAACTGGGATATTAATTAAAGGAAACAAACAAATAAACAAATTCTTAAATACACATCTCTTCTTCAGCTTTATGAAGTTTTCTGTTAAGAATGACCTTTTTGCATCTAGTCCACCATCGTATCTCCAGTGGACATGCAGAAGAGTGCTGGAATGCAGGCTCTGAGAATCATGCAAGGAAGGCAGAGCTGAAGATCATCCAGGCAAAGCAGGAGCAAGAGAACAGAATAAACTGATGTGTGTACCCACTGAATAAATACTGCTCAGAAAAGTACAGAAAATAGAGTTGCATGGCTTGGCAAAGAATGAACTGATAATAACTGAAAAAGACAAGTCCGTGCTGGACGTCCGGGCTGCCCTCTCCCTGATCCACAAGTGCTGACTGGATCCTAGCACAGGGAAGGACAAAGCATCAAAGTACCACACTGGAGCCCCTCTGGCAACCCAGGTGCCTCACAGCAAGGTCTCCTGGAGGATACAGTTGTGCTTGGCCCAGTGCAGCCATCACTGCTGCCTTTGCCACCTGGGCTGCTTTGTCCTTGAGATGTTGGCTGCAGTCAGGACTGCCAGCGTAGGGAGCCTGGGTGAGAGCTGCAGCAAGGCAGCTTTGTGAAGCCAAGCATCCAGCTATGCAGCCTCTCTGGAGTCTGAGAGGCCTCAGGGAGGTGCCTGGATGCTGTAACAGCCTCTCCAGCTCCACAGTGCATGGAAGCAAGGGCAGCAGCCCCCATTGTATCAGAAACCTCAGTGTGCAGGAAGGAGGAGGCAGACAGTGAAGTGCTTTGACTTTAGTAATGAAAAGTTCCCTACTTCCCCTTGCCCTGCTTTTTGCAGAGAGAAGTGCAATAATGAACTAACATGTGTCATTATCCCTCAGTATTGGCCTAGTATTTCTCAGTGACCTATTGCTCAAGGGCTCTCTGAGTCAGAGGTGGTGTTCTCATATTTAGTGTCTATATTTAACGGACAGGTTTTGCTCCCATTATTTTTTCCTGGTTTCTTTTTGAACCCTGTGGACTTTGGCATCTGTCCACCATCCTTGAACCCTCTCCACTTTGGCATCTGTAGCACATCCCGTGGCTCAGAGTTCTCTATGTTTGAGATACTGGCTCTTTATTTTGACTCTGCTACCTGCTAATTTAGTTTGATGTCTCCTTAATTCTTTTTGTAGGGTGAGATAGTGAGAAATCATTCCTTGTTCTTTATTTCACTTTTTAATTTGTACTCTGTCATGTTTGCTCTCCTATGAAGTAGCCATGTGTGATCTATAGCTTAAAAGATTTCTTGAGGCCTTGGAATCTTATTTTGAACATAACAGCTATCCAGTCCACTTGGAAAAAATTGAAGCCTTTTATTACTTACGAGCTGTGTTTTTCGGCCTCTTGTTCCTCAGTATGTTAAAGTACATTGGCCACATCTGAAATCCCAATGCATACAGATTGTGGGATATGTTTTGGCAGAGTTAGTTTATCTGATTTAACTGTGAGCCTCCCCTTTGATGGACAGCAGGACCTGTCCACACTAACAGCTTATTTTGACTTTGTGAACTTGTGTGCTGACAGTAATTTCCCACTGATAGTTTTCATTACCTGGGGTTTTCTGAAACATCTGTCACATCAACATCCTCATTTAAAGTTTGGCATTCATATTTCGCTGTCTTGTTTGTCTGTGTTATTTAAATGTCTCCATTCTGTTTTCTCCTCTGTCACTACTGAAGTGTGGTCACTTTCTATCCTCTCTTATTTGAGTATATAGTGTTACTTTGATTCTTCCACAAGGATTCATAATCTTAAACTGTGAGCTATTGAATCTGTAACAGTTTTTCTCAGCTTCTAAAAGGTCAAAAAACAGTATTGAATTAAATCCCTGACACTGTTCTTTTTATTTCAGATGAAGTCTTCTTCCAGCATGTGCTCATGCTGTTTCTTCTTGTTTTGGCAAATATACTTGGAATTATTCTTCCCAGAATTAGCCTCTCTTGGGAGGAATAAGCTATATATTCTTTCATTTATTCTGCTTCCCTTCCATTCACCTTTTTTACCCATATAAGAAAAAAACCCTTCTTATTTCTGAAAATGACTGGAATGATTTGATGACTTCTGCATGTGGGAGAGAGGAAGGTTATTTTCTTCATTCTTGGTGCCTTTTTCTCTTTTCGAGGAGTTCAAGCTGGCCTTTTGTTAACAGAAATTGCTTGCTGCTTGAATCCTTTAATAAAGTTCTTGCACTGAACTGAAGATGCCTGTGGCGATCTCATCATGGGCACTAAAATTCCTCCTTCATGCTCAGCAGAGGTGGGAATTTGTGGTGTGCATAAGAGATGAAAATAAAAAGAAAACTGATCTGTGGTTGTCCGTAGTGTTTAGTAATATACTGATAGGAATTGATAAAATCCAGGCAATTCTGAAAGGTCCTTAGCAGGTCAATCTGAATTATTTGGAACTGGAGAATATTCTGCAGATGTAAAGACAACAATTCTCCATGGTCATCCCTAAAAGCTGAGGCTACAAGAAATTTGTTCCATAGCTCCTGATTAAGATTCAAGCTTTATTGCTGCCATGTACTTACTACTGATTAAAAGAAAGAAGACATAAAAACTAGCTGTATTATTCCATACTTTTTTTTTTAAAAAAAGTATTTTTTATTTTTAAATGTAGATTCATGTTAGATCATAGAATTAAATACAAATCCCAAAAACTTAAGGAAGATGACCTGTAAATCTGGTTTCTTTTAGTAACAGTTTCTGCTTCAAGGATTCCCAGAAACTGTAGTGTTGCTTTCAAGAGACTATTCTTTTGTTACTTTTGATACCAGTTGGAGGCTTTGAACTCTAGTCTCTGTCTAGACCTTTGGGAGAAATCTCTTTTTCTCCCAAGGAAAATATGAAGGATGAATAGTTCCTCGGAAGATTGTTGGACACATTTTCTGTCTAGTGTGCTAGAAACCACAGATAATTTGGAAGGAGAATCTAGAAAAGACAATCTGGACTGTGACTGGTTAGACTAAATAAATGGCAGTTTCTGGGTTACTGAGAAAAAATTTGGAAATGCTTTGGCAACACAGCTGTTGAACAGTGGGTAAAAGGACTCTAATTTAAGATTCTAAAATTATTTCTGTGACTTATAGAAGTGTATACAGGTTTAGTATCAAAAGTAATGAGAATACAACCCCAGAATAAATTGAATTGGTAAGCTTTCTTAGTCACAGACTTACCCATTTTATTACTTGTTCTGCAGCATTTTTCTTGGCTGTTTTTTCTCCATATTGTTTTCCTCTATATATTGATATTTTAAATACAATGAGGACAATGTTATTAATCCCAAGAAGGTACTACTGATGAGCCTTTTAGCAGAAAACAGAGTTGGAAAGGATCTTTAGCTTTCCATGTATAGTGGGTTTGTTGACCTTGGAGTTCAGCCAGGCACCCACACGGCTGCTCACTCGCCGCCCCTCCGATGGCCAGAGGAGAGAGTAGGAACAGCAAAGGCAAGAAAACTCCTGGTTCAAGATTAAGACAGTTTAATAAATGAAGAAAAGAGGAAAGGAAAACAACTGATGCTAAGGCAATCACTTCCCACCTGCAACAAGCAACTTGGTGGCTCTGAAGCAACAGCCACCTTGCAAGAAAGACCCTTCCTTTCTGCTGAGTTTCACTACTGAGCATGATGTTATACAGTATGTGTATGGCCAGTCCTGGCTCTTTTCCCTCCCAGATTCTTGTCCACCCCTGGCCCATTTGCTGGCCTGGGGCCAGAGTGAGGGGGCGAAAAAGGAGCATTAACACTGTGCAAGCTCTATCCAGCAGCAGCCAAAACATTGGGGTGTGATCCACACCCTTTTAATCACAAATTCAAAACACAACTCCATACGGACTGCTATGAAGAAAATTAACTCCATCCCAGCCAGATCCTGGTTTTCCCATGCCCCAAGGTATTGAAGTAATACAATTCTCCCAGATAAATACATGTAGGTATAGTTTGTTCTCTCACATTAATACATGTATCTATGATCTGGAGTTTCTTTGTGTGTGTGTTTCACTTTGGGTACATACTGATGTCTTAAATAAATTAGTTCTTGTGGTTTGATTTTAATGAATGTAGGGAATAGGATACATTTCTGATCAGAAAACTTGGCTACAGCTAGTATGACTTTGAAAAGTGCTTGCCTTTAAATGTTTAACAGCTCTTCAGAGTACTTAATTTTTTAAGTATTATATACATTAATTCAGAATTTTGGCTCAATCTGTCTCAGAGATTGAATCATTGCAAAGTTGGCATGGCATGCAGGGCATCAAGTCTGGCTTTATAATGGCTCTGTCTTCAAATTTCCTTGGCTGCTACTAGGAGCATTTTCTCTCACTTCTGCAATCATACATGCATCTTCCTGTCATTTTGCTAGTGGAGGAGAGTGGCCTTAATAAAAAAATCTTAAGGCTATCACGTATTTCTAATCTTAAGGAAAAAAGACAGATGCCGGTCATTTGGAAAAAGGTGCGGTTTCACTCCTTCCAGTGCCAGAGAGCTAAAATTTTCATAGATTTTTCAAAGTGATGGGATAACTTTCATCAATTCTGCATTTCTTTTCATAGTCTATCAAGGGCATCAAACTTCCTTATAATTTCAGAAATTGTACTTTGTCAGTTTTTAGGAATGATCTAGTACATGTATGTCAGAAAGTCTGATAAGATAATACTTAAATAACATTGTAAAACAGTTAATTGCTTCTGAACTGTAAATAACTTGAATTCAAAGGAAAAGGGCTGTGGCTCGTAATCTGAAGTGCTTTTATTTGGGAAAGGGCAGTTTGTCTTTCACATAAAAACTGTTACACAGAAACTGTAGAGAAATTATCATAGTTATTGTTCCACTGTTCAGATGGATTTATTTCATTTATTATCCAGGTGAGTAGCTGAGCAGGAGTTAGAGAAATAGGTTCTGGATTTTTTATCTCCTATTCTTCCTTTTCTGTCTGTAGGTATTTGCAAAAGAACCTTAAGTAAACTGCTCTTGAAAGCTCTTGTATATTTTTATTTGCATCAAAGTTTGGTTTAGATGGTTGACTTAATATAACTTACAGGTAAAGCTTAAAGTTGTTACCTATGTGTAAACAAAACTATCGATTTTTTAAATTCTCTTAGTGGTTTCTTACTGAATGGGGGGGGGTGGGTTAAAAAGTAAACTATTAGATGCCTACAGAAAAGGCAAATCTTTACTTGAAGTGTTTTCCTGTAACTACCTACATTGGCACAAATAGGTGCAATTTTATACATAAATGGTTTTGAATTAATTGAGAGTTATACCAAGTGCTAAATTAGCTTTAATTGAATTGGCATATATCTATTACTACTTTCTGTAGCCATTGGAATATTGCCCACTGAAGTGCTCTTTGGCTGACATGTGAACGTATATTGTGGATTCTCTGACTGATGGTTCTTGGAATATTGTACAAAACAAGGCAGTGTACATTTTAAATCTGTGTTGCTACAGAGCTCAGTATGTGAGTCCCCTTAGTGTCTTAGGCCCTTCTTGTGGTTTTATGCAACACAAAGGGAGGAATAGGGAAGCGCTTTTGCCTGAACCTGCACATTTGCTGTGCAGTGTTGTAGCTTTGCATGCAGCAGCTGAACAGGCTGGCAAACAGGTCATCAGAAGGCTTGAGAACCAGACAGCCAGGAAAGCAGCCATGGACTGAACTGTTACTGATGGAAAAATACATTCCTGAGCTTGCCGTCCGAGTCTGTCTCTGCCAAAAATATCTGTGAATGGTCTGTCTGAAACATTAGGGAGAAAAGGTTAAAAAGAAGCACAGTATTAGTACTACAAATAGGAGGAAGCAGTGCCAAGACAGTGTTGGATTTATCCTCTTGCCAGATTTCTTTCTAGCTGCAGTAGTGGTAGAGGGACAGTGTTTACTGCAGAATGTGTTTCTTTCACACCGTATGGGAGTTGCAGAGAAAGGACTGCTGTGCTTACACCTGCTGTCAAACAAGTTTTGATCAACTGTTGCTAAGATGCCAAATAGATACTTATTTTGTTTGTGTATTGTTAAGAAAAGTCCGTTAGTCCTACTAAGGCATATTAGTTCTACTAAACTTGCTATCTTCAAACAGGAATGAGAAACTGCTCTTATTTTTAAGATTTAGAAATAGAAGACTACTAGAATTGTTAATGCAGGAGTAAAGATATTGTACCATTGAATAGTTTGAAGTGGGTATTTTTATACTTTTTTTTCCCTTGGCAGTTTTACATTCACAACTTACTCATTATAATTTAACATATAAAACTTCCAAAGTTAAACAGGTGTAGGAAGAGCATACTTCTTAATTAGCATCCATTTAGAAGCTGGGGAATAGTGGTGGGGAAGAGAGTCCCTTTGCAAGATCTATTTCTTCTGCTAGATTCCAGTAGTTATATTTGTTAGTAGGTTTCTAGTATTTGAAATGTAAAACTGTTTTTTTAAAAAAATGCTTAAAACTTCAGAAAAAGATAATATTTAATGGACAAAGGTAGAAAGGATATGTGAGATGTTGTCAAATGTTCAACAACCACTTGGATTTGGTTTTTTTGGTGGAGTGGTGAAATGAAGAAGCCAAAGCTTACTGATACCCCACTTTGTACTCACTAAAGCAGAAGTAAGCAGCTGTTATATAGCTCAGTTTTAAACACTGTGGTGCAAGGGTCATACTGGTGAAAGCAAAAAATTAACTTCCGGTGTGGTGTTGGGGAATTTCTGCATGTGCTGTTCACAAATAAGATCTGACCTGAAAGGTGGTGTTTGCTAGTTCTAAACAACGAGATAATTGTCCCGCTTTGCTGCATTGCCTCCAAAGATACGACTGGGGAGCTGGCTCCCCCCTCACTTACTGAACTTACCTATGGAAGGAAATTTTTATCTAGATTCTGAGGTCAGCTGAACAGTACTGCTTTTTTGACTTGTAGTCAAAAACAATAACAAAGTTGTAGATGAGATTCAGTGCTTTGCTTTCAAAGAAAATGGCATGAGCAAAGGCATTTCTCTAAATTGCAGGAGTATGTAGTTTGAAGACACTTGAAATTAAAAGTATAATTTCTCTGTTTCATTTGAACTTTGATCAGAGTGCTTGTAATATTTAGGCAGGAATAGTATGTTAACAAAACACAGTAAAATATAGAAAAATCACTCAAGCTTGAAAACAGATTGGTGATTCTTAAGTTACTTGTATATAATTAATAAAAACAAGATTCCACAAATATACAGAATGACCACTTTCAGAATCTTTCTGTATAAAGATTTGTAGTCCTGCAGAGACAGTAGCAGACCGTGGCAGACAAGTGCAGTTCTTGGTCTCAGTATAAATATACCTTTGAAAGGAGGAAAAAAGAAATTTTGGTCTTCTTTAGTTGCAGCTAAGATGCAGATGATCAGAACTACTGATTACTAATGATAATCATTACTAATGCTATTAACAATAATTAATAATCATATTCCAAGGAGTAAGAGGGAAAGTAGTTCTGTATTGTCATTTATAAATGTGCCTGCCCAGCCCTATTCTAAGACTAGTGCATTTCTTTTGCAAGGGACTTGTGTGCTGGGGATGGGGGATTTGTCCTGTGAACAGAGTTTTCAAGATTGAGTTTCATTCCACTGCTGTGTTGTTTTTCAGTGAAAAACAGCCCAAAGGTTAAACCATGTGAAACTTTGCTGAGAAGCTTCCACTTCCTTTCTTTCTTACCCTCTTTTCCATGTGAAAGCTCCTCCAGGCTGCCTTTTCCTCCAGTTCCATGATCTTGTGGGTCAAGTAGAACTGCTTTCCAGTCTTCATCAACTGGCACAAAATCCAGTTATAATTTCTTAAGAAAAACGCACGAAAAATCCCAAAACATAAAAAATTAATATGGCTTTTCCCTTTTCACCAATGCTGCTTGTTTTCCTCTGGTTGCTCTCATCAGGCCACTTGCTGTAGTGACACAGTATCTTCTTATTTCTCTGGCTTCTCTGTGCATCATTTTTCTTTTATTTATGCTTTCCCTGGGTTCTAACATTCCCAGTGGGATATCCTCAAGGACTCTTACCTAGCTAATTACAAATGCTGTCTCATTCTCTCTGTTAAGTTCATTCCATGTGTCCTGTCAGCAGTGAAAGGCAGTGTACTTGTACATGATTCAATACTGAAAGATCTGGTAGCTCAAGGGATGATGAAATTCCTGATCTTTAATGGCACATTTAGCCTTATTATTTAGTAGTTTATAGATTGCAGAGTAAAACCTATGGGCTCTTGATTTATTTTTGTAAACTTTGAGACTGGCAGTTTCTATTAACTGTGTTCAGGTTCATTTCCTAACTGTGCCTCTAGGCACTATCACAACATACTGTAGTAATTGTTTAACTGACATAGTTTTGCATCCACTTCTGTTTAAACTTTGGAGGACAGTGTGGAGGTTATGTCTCTTCCTACTGCTGGCCTTCAGGAATTAGCCAAATGTGTGCAAACATTTGTAATCTCTCACCCAAGAGCAGAATAAATTTGCTGAGATGATTCTGTAGTTAGTATGCTTGCAGTGGCTGTTAGTATTTGCTTAGATTTTATGGCATGGCAGCTAGAAATCTGAGTGTGTAACTAACAGAAATTAGTTAATTACAAAGCAGCAGCTTGTACCAATTGTAAATAATGACAGGCACAGAATGCAGCACTGATATTAGCAGCTTGTTTTTGTAATATGTTTATGTAAGTATACTATCTAGATTTTATAATTTAGTAAAACTTAAAAATATTTATATTTGTCTTACTGACATCACAGTTTCCTTGTATTTATTTCTGTGTATATATTATTAAAACAAACCTACAAATAAGATAGTGGATAAGGCAATGTTTTCAAAGCTGCTCCTGCTATTCATATAGAGTATCCTCCTTCACTGAGGACTTTTTAAGTAGAGAATTCTAGTGTTATATATCACAAGGTAATAGTAATAAGGACATGAATTTGGCAAGGTTATATCTGGTGTGATGACAGAAAAATGACTATGAAATTGACTTTCAGGTTTGCAAGTATAATGAATGTAAGTCACTGTTGACCATTGTTAATACTGTCTATAGTAGAAAACATTCAAAACAATAGTTATTTAAAGAGCTTCATTAAAAATTCAGGACTTGAAAATTATTTTTTAACTGGTGTTAAACATTTCTTTATGGTATATTGGGATACATCTAACCATTTACACCATGTTGTGACACATTCTTAGTAAAATGTGAGGTTCAGATGCACTTCTCACTGCTTTGCTGAGAAGCAGGAAGATTTTTTGTTTGTTTGTTTGATTGTCAGTAGTCACAGGAAGTAATTTCTTCCTCTCCTAAGCAAAGCAATTCCAATTCGGCATTCAAAGTTGTCTGAATTGCCCCAGTATCTGAAAGACTTGCATAACCTTTGGTGTTGAATAATTTTTTTGTCTATCAGTTCATTAGGGTCTGTAACACTAGAAAACCAATGTCATTGTTTTCATGTATTGATTGTGTCTGCTGCCCTTGTGTCAGTAAAAAAAACTGGGTGGTGTAATACTGAAAGTGAAATGTGTGAACTACTGATTGCTTAATAGCATTATTACTTCAGTTACTTTTGTTTATCTGAGTACTTGACTGTGCTACTGATGCAACCAGAAGTTTCAGAATAGCTAAATCTGTTGATATTCTGTATAGACAAATACGGGTTGGAAGAAGAGATCTCCGAGGAAGATGATATAAATTCTTTGCTAATGCAAGTATTATAAAAATTGCTCTTAAAGTGCGTGGAAGTTAAAGTTGTCATGTTAGGGTGCACTTGGTTCTAAAGTATTTCAGAAGTATTCTGCAGTATTTCACATGATCTCAGAGGTCTCTTCCAACCCAATTGATTCTATGATTCTATGATTCTGTGACTGTCAGGTACTGACAGGGATTGCATTCTGCCGCAGCATTCAAATCTATTGGGCTGCCCTGTCTGAGGAAATTTTTTTTGCAAATGTAAACATTTACTCAAAGATGAGTCTGCATTTTTTTACATTTCAGGAAATAACATTCCTGGTTAACAAGAACTCTTAATGCTGATGTTGTTCTTAGTTGGTATGCTTTTGTGACCTCATGTTAAGAGTAGGTGAAAATAAAGTTCCTTTTGGGTCCTACCACCAAGGAAATCCTAGAACTTGCAACTTATTGCCAGGAGAGGTAACAACTGTTGACTTTGCCACACTCAGGATGTAATTCTTCAAACTAACTTTTTTCTAAATTTTCAGAACATGAAGTTCTCATTTGCAAATTAATTTTTCAAGGGAAGAATAAATACTATGTGATATTTGGGAAGTAAGGTTGGGAGTCATAGTGTTGTGCTGCAAGTTTTGGTTCAGGTTTTATTTTTCAGAAGCTCTGGACCTGAATAAGGTTTCTATACATTTGTATGTTCACAGGAAGAGAGAGAAATTAATAGGAAACTGGTAAAAGCTCTAGGCAATATAATGACTTACTATGTTTACAGCCAGTTTAGCCCCGCCCCTTCCCCTCTGCCAGCCCCTCATCTTCCCTCTCAACTGAGATTAAAGTCAGAAGTAACAATGCTTGATTCTTTGTTCAGGGTCTCATGCAGAATTGTTCTTGAAGATGTCTGGAAATGAACCAGAATAGAATTGGTTTTAATATATCTCATTACCTATCAGCAGTGATCAAACCTCAGATGTGCCATTTTCTGCCTTGAATAAGTAACATTAGTTCTTAAATGTGTAGAGCTAATTTATTCTGCAAACCAAATCAGGTAATCAGTTTTCATTACTCTTAGCTGACTGCAATTCCGTAAAACTCAAAATATGCACACAGCAGCAGTAGTAAGACAAAACATGCTTTAAAACTGCATTTGTGAATTAAAAATTCTAGTGTAAAATTGTAACTGCATAAGCTTCAGTTGAATCAGACCTTTTTCCAAACTACATTAACTTCATCATAAAAATACTCCACTTAAAAAATATGAGATGTAAGCCTTTGCAGCATAATATCTTTCTGAGCATTCTATAATCTAGAGAAATTACTGATGTTCTGTAATCAGTTCTACAGCCCAGGGGGAAGGGGATATGCTTTATCTGTAGGATGATATACCATGAGAGTATTCTGGAACTGATGAGAGGTTTCTGATTACCATCTGCTGCAACTACTCGAGTTTGAGTGGATTAACTATGTCCACCAGGACCTTAAGATCTTAAATCCAGCTGTAGGCTGTTTATCAGTAGAGGTAGACTATGTAAAATCTCAAGTAGAGTGTCTGAGGCCTTGTTTCCAACAAAAGAAGCTTGGCACTTGGAAGTCACAGTGTTAATCAAACAGTTTTTCAGTCAAAATACAGGTTTTATTCCTTAAATTCTGTTTTTCAATTTTGGAGAAGATCAAATTGGAAATGTAATCCATTGGTTTTAAAGGTGAGGCACTCGCTGAAATGGTTTTGTAGGAGTTTGCCAAATCAGCAGCTATGGTTTTGCTGTCCAAAGAAGCTGAAGATAAAGGTAAATACACTTTTGTTTGAAATTCTGAATCTAAGATATCAGATTCAATGCAGATCTTGAGATTCTTGAACATTTGACTTGTGTGCATCCTTCTGGTTAGGAACACAAGGTGTTTTATGGATAGTTTAAAAAATGAGGCTTTACAATAATAATTGTAACGTTTGATAATTATCTTTATGAAAATATGAACTTAACGACGGTGAAGCTTTCATGTTCAGCCCCATTCTTGAAGAGGCAGGTGTGTAGGTAGTTACAGATAGGCACGTGGGTGATGGGTTTTAGTGAGCAGCTTCATTTTGCCCACTTTTTCAAGTGAGAAATACTACTTTGTGTCTCACTCATCACACCAACTTTTAGGAAAATTGCTGAAATAAAATGATGCGTCTTCTTTTTTAGATTTCTTTAAGATAGGCTAATACATTTAAAAGCTGTAGGTGAGAGGGAAAGACAGACAATTAGGTGAACATTTAAAGTATGTACATAATTATGTGCTCTTAGAGAAACTTGGTTTAAAATACAGCCTTATCTGTGTCCGAAGGAAGAAAATTAATTGCATCAATAAGGATAAAAAGCTTTTTTAGAAGAATGCCAAGACCTTATGTAGCATCTCTTGTGCTTCAGTTGTCAGTCTGTCACAAATTTCTTGCTTGTATGTGGTAGTAATGTAACTCTGGTTCTAATGAAGCCATGTAATTTTTTTTCATCAGCTGTAGTTTGTAACTGTAGCCTGACTGATAAGTTTCCTGCTTGAATGCATTTTGCATTCCTGTGATCTGCTGCATCCTTTATAACTCCTGATGCCAGGTCACTCTGTCAGTTGAACCCTACAAGCCTGAAAGGGGAACAGGGAAGACTTTTAATTATTCTTAAAACAGCTGCAACAGGAAAGAGAATAAACTGTACTTAAACTCTTTTTGGCCCGGTGCTTTTCCAAGCTAATTTTAGTAAACATGTTTTGTACAGGCTGTAAAATTAAAACAGGTGTTCTAAGAGTTGATTTTTAAATTTTTTTTATTGCAGTGGTTGATTAATTAATGTTTGTGGTACAATCAGTGGCCTTACAAGTGGTAGTTAGAGGCTCTTGTGGTGAGGACTTGACAGATACTTATAAATGAAAAACACTTGCTAGTTTTTGCAAAATGGGTGGTAATCTTTCTGGCAATCTAAAATAGCATTAACCAAGGAAGAAACACATTTTTGCTGTTTACTGAAGAACTTGCTTTCTAACTTCATGTTATCACTGACTTAATAAAAAATTGGTTTCAGCCTTTATTTTCTTGAGTAATTGGTTTACAATACTAGAAAGTACAGAATTGTAGAATTTTACAAAACTGTGTTTAGGAAATCATGAATAATTTTGGCTCCATCATGTTTTCTGTTGTTGGGATGTATGCTATGAAGATTTTTGTAGTGTCTGCGAGGAAAAAAAAATCACCTATGAAATATAACTCGTACATACTAGATTCAAGTTCCTACAAAGTTATATAAGGAAGTCCATGGAAATTGTGAACAATAGGATCCCCAATCATATGCTAAAAATGGCCAGAACAAGCTAGCTCTAGTGTAATTTTAGTATTGAGTCCAATTCTGGTTAGTTGCACTGTACTTCAAATCCAGAATACTGAATTTTAACATTTGATTTGAAAGTCTATCAACAAGGGGAATCTGGATGCTATTCTGGAGCTAATAGTTAGAGAGTGCTTAAGCTAAGAAAGTTGCCGTTAGGGAATTAAACAGGGTCAAGTACAAATGTCATAAATTTTGGAACCAAAAGTTCTTATTAAAAAAAAATGTTTTTTTTCTAGTAATTTCCTTAACTTCAGTTTTTACCCGCAGTTTTTTAATAAAATTGTTCCATGTGCTTTGAAGTGACTCCTAGAAGACCTCAGATAGGGTTTCAATTGCTAGTGTTTGGCTAAGAAATTTCAGTTGAAGGTAAATAATACATGCAATAAGAAGAAAGGAATAGATCATTAAGCCAAATGCATATAAAAATGTGGGAATATATTTGATTATATTTGCAGCTTTTATTATTTGCCTTCCAATGGATAATTTTTTTCACATGTAGTCATTCTTGTAAAAGGAATCCTTTCTTACTCCACTGTAGTTTCTGCTTATTTGTGGTTGTTGAGTTTACAGGATTAGAATCAGTTGCAAGGATGGGTTACAGAGCTGACATGATTTTCAAATCACTGGCATTGTCTGTTTTGTGTGAACTAGATAAGGTCATTTTTAGTCATCCCTAATTTTTCTTTTGTCTGTTTTTACAGACAGAATTCTTTCCGGTTAAACCTGTAGATTCATGTGTTACTCAAGTAGGCATACAGAATTAAAAAATTACTGTGATTCACAAGTATATGGCTGGAAATGTCATTCCCTCTCTCCAGTAAGAATGTGTAGCTAATAACCCTTGAAAATGTTTATTCCAAAAGTACAGGACATTCCTTTGGGAGTAATTTGCTACTCCTTGGTAGTAATTGAATATATCTACAAATATTTACATTGAAATGTGAAGGACTGGCACTCTTGGAGGGGGGAAGTTCAAAACTTAGAGAATGTTGGCAATGTCACTTTATGCAGCAACAAAGGAGTTTCTGCTTCCAATCTGTACTTTGATTACTCAGTTGTACATTTAGAAGTGAGAAAATGCCTGGAAGTGTTTTCTGACTCTCATGCCTGAGAACAACATTGCATATCTTCATTACTGTAAAATGTAGAGAATGTATTATACAGATGTAAAGTATTAGAGAATATGTTTGGGTAATACTTAAAAACCAATCTAAATAAACATTTATAATTCAGTTATAATTTTCATTCTTTTTCTGGTGCATTTTACTGAGCCTCAGGATGAATACCAACTATTCTTTTGTATTTCCCACTTATCTAGTGCATGTGATATTTTATGCATCATTTGGGCCTCAGATGTTGTGGATGAACTTGTAATTCAAACAACTTGTTTCATTGGAAGGAAAACACCATTGTTTATAGAAATTCTTGTAAACTTGCTTTTTACAGTGCTTATGTATGTAAATTAGTGAAAGCACTCAAAACTGCCCATCATTTACAGATCTGGGCAATTCTTGCTAATTGTAAAGAACTGAAAAATGAGGTTGAAGTGTGATTTAATTAAGTTGTGGAAGCCTGTTGCTCTGAAATTGGGTCACTTCTATTATGACAAATGGTATGCAAGCATTCTAAACAATTTTGATTCTGTCATATTTGTATCATTAATGCTGATGTGAAGAACGCACATAGTGCAGAAAAACTAATATAGGTGGTGAAATTTGGTGGGTTGCAGTGCCTTGTGCTTGTTTTCAAAGTAGAAACTGTGTGAGACTGGAAGATGTCTATTACCTATCTCATTTATTTTTTGTATTTACATGTACATACATGTACACACTCATACCCCCTAAATTTCTCTTCCTTCCCAGGTAGAACCATTGGAGTTCGGTTATACTCTTATTTTGACTTAGTATAGCCCATGAAGTGTAATGCTCGAGGCTTGGTTCCACTGTTAAAACAGATCCTTTTCTCTTTCAGAAGTTTGAATCTGTACTGTCAGGTGGTTTTAACTCTAATAAATAAGCTATGTATGAGAGATAGTTTTAATACTGGAAATAAAATGTGTAACAAAGCCAGAGTAGTTTATCCTTTCTTTTTTTTTTTTAAAGCGTATTACTTAATTTTTTGTTTTATGAATGGAAAAACTCTGAGAATCTTCAGTCTTTTTATAACTGTTTTTAATATATTGAGAGGTTTGGTGTTTGGTTTTTTTTAATACTAGTTATTGGAGAGTGTGATGATCAGTGTTCCCCGTGTTACCACTGTGCTGAAGAGGAATGGGAGTCAGCTGTTCTAAAAGTGGTTCCAGAGCTATCCTTTCTTCTCTCTGTAGTCCTGAGCTTGAAGGACAATGCAACAACTCTTACTGATCATCTCAGTGTGTTTTGTTGAAAGATTTTATAGATAATAGAACTCCACTGGCTTTTTTACTGACTCATGGCATCTTCTATAAATGAAGTTTGTCTTCATACTGTAGACTGGCTTGGCTAGTCTCCTTCCAAAACCAAGACATAATAAAGAGCAGACACTCTTCTGTATTGCTGGTTAAAAATCTTAGCAAAAGGTTTGTAAAGTATAAAGCTGTGATTCTTTCAGAGAATAGTGCAAATTGGTTTCAAATGTAAGAGTGGCTGTAGTAAAATAAACAAATTAGAAGGTCCTGTGTGACAGTGTGACTTACTGTATGTGCACAAAAACATTTTTGATAAATGAGAGAACGTCCCAGCTCTTACTGTGTTTTCTTCTAGTCTGTAGTTTTTTCTCTCCTATAAAAGATAACTGGTTTTTATAAAGCTAGCAGAAGACAGGTCTTTTGTATGTGCTTCCTGTCTGGAGTGCTCAATATTTCCCACATTATGTGTTTCCCTTTAATGAGCCAGAGATCCAAACAGATTGCATCTCCTGACTTAGCTAGGAGGGAGAAAAACCAAAACAAAAAGTCTCAGCCAAAAGACAACAAGGTATACGATGAACTAATTACCTTGATACCAGAGTTTAATCCAAAGATTTCCAGTTGTTTGTATAAAAGTTAGATTGTTGTTATATGAGAAGATAATTTTTCCAGCCAAGTGTTGTGAGGAAGTGAGTTACTGCATCTGCCTGCTGCTCGCTGATTTCTAACAAATGAGACTAAAAGATATGTCTCAGACATAATGTATTTCTTCTACATTTCATAAACATTTGCAGCTATCTGAAAGAAAGAGGCATTGCTTATTCTTCATTGCAATAACTTGGGGAAAGCACAACCACTATCTGTCCTTTTAGTAGTGACTTTCTGAGAAGGCACCAGATCAGCATTACCCAGCCTTTCCGCGCAAGTGCTGTTCCAAATGAGCTGCAACATGTGCTGTCTCTTGGCTGTCCCAAAGCCATGCAAGCAAAGGCAAGGATCAGAATTTGCTGCATGAGCTAGGTAGGAGCACTGCTGGGGTTGGGAGGGGACAGGGGACTGTAAAAGATGGGAAGAAGTAGTGGAGAGGCACGAGCATGATTGAGAAGATCAGGAACGTGATCGAACAAGAGATTTAGCAGTTGTGGAATCTGGGAATGTGGCAAGATGTGGCTTCAGGTGTGTTGAAGTTGAGAATTACTTTTCTCCTGCCCATGTTCCGCTCTGTCTTTTTAAGGGGAACTCTCCCTGAAGCGCCCTTTCGGACTTGGGCTGTTGTGTACTGCTGCAGCTGTACCAGCTCAGTGTGGTGCAGTGGGCTGCATTCATGCATGGTACATGCAATTTTAACATGAGTTGGAGTCTCTTGAAACTTCTGTAATTTACATTAGCTGATGTGACCTCGGAGGTTGCCCTGGTAACTGGTGTCCCAGGAGCCTCTGTAAATATACTCGAAAGGCGGCTCAAAGTTTACATGCCAATGCAATGTCTAAAAATATTGAGTAATTATGTTTATATTTAAGATTGGTATATCAAGGTGGTTTGGGTTACTCGAGTGTAAAAATAAGAAAAATCTTTAAGATCTCATGCACTTTGAAATTACATGACTTGAAATTCCTAAAAAGGCATCACGAGCACTCTCCCAAATTATGAGCCATTATCTGATGATGCCTTCTACTTTTACTTTAATGACATAAGTAACAAATTAAGTTCATTTAGTAAGGATTATATTTAAGTCATTAGAAGAATGACTTCTGCCTTCATGAGATGAAAGAGGTATGGATCAAGGTACTTTCACACTGTTGGGCTCTAGAAGAAGCTGTCAAGATACAATATTGTAGCTAGGAGACAAAAGTAATGCTGCCTTAAGTGGTTCTTTTATAAAAGCTTCAGTAGAAACCAGTTATGGAATGGTGGGATGTTCAACTGAACAAGTTTCTTCATGTCTAATTCTGCAGTATTCAAGTAGATTATATAGTGGTTGAATTAATTAATAAAATTAATTATAAATATGTAAACAATAAATGATGAAATTAATTAATAAAGGTTGTTTTTCCCCATATGGAAAATCCATCTGGATTAGTGTTATCAGTTGAATGTTTGATACTTTAGCAGCATTTTGGTAAATACAAGTTCTCTTCATTTTAAAGAATAATTCTCTTCGTTTTAAGCATTTGTTCACTGTCTCTCACTCTCTCTCTCTTCCTTGTGAACCTGAGCAGGAAGTGACTGTGTAGTGTTGACACCTTGCATTTGTTTGTGCAGTTCAGAGGAAGAGTGAGCTGTATTACTCCTAGCTTTTAGTTGGAAAGTGTGTAGTATTGCCTATGTCATAGAATGCCCGTTCTGTCATAGTTATCTCAGTTTCTGAAATGCTTTTGCTTTTGTTTTGTGGATTTTCATAACCAGCTATAATTAGAAATTGTAAAAAACAGTCCAGTTTGTTCCATGTAAGACAAAATCGGACTTCTAAATCTATACTTAAATCTTGACAGTAAAATAAGAAAATCACAAATGTGTACACCACTGGCAGTTATTGAATGATGAATAAAAGACTTGAACAACAATATATTAAAATATCAAAAGGTGTAACAGCATATACAATTGATAAGCTTTTGTAGTAAAGTGGGAGTGGTCCATTCCTGAAGGAAATGCATATTTATTTTTCAAAGGGAACCAAAGTGATATTCTTTAAACTAGTTTCTAATAGCAATTTGTCTATTACTGTCTATTATCTAGTAGAAGTAGTTTATCTAAATACTGTTTTTAAAGAAAGAAAAAAGAGTACCAGGTGACTGTATCAAACAAGCTTCAGAAAGTCACTGATTCTATAAACACTGACCTGCTGTGGCAACATAAAAATAAACCTGTACAGAAATACTACTCATCTCTGTTGCTATGTATTAAGGATCTGACTGTGAGGTAAAAAATACACAATCAAGCTCCTTGTCTTTCATATTCCTGTATCTTAGTCTTATCTTTATATTCTTCATATTCTTTATAATTCTTCATCTGAAGACAGCAAGCAAGCCTGTCCCTCAGACTTTGGACTGCCTTTGTAGTTAAAACAAGTGAATCTCACACAGTGAGGCAGAGTTGCAGTCTGGATTTGGAACATTTTCCTGAAACTGGCTTAAGTCTTGGGATGAGAAGCATCCAAAAAATTGCTGTTGTTTAGCCTTCAGGTTCAGCTGTTCAGTTTGTTTCTGGAACCAGCCGATGGCTGTGTGTGCAGTCTCACCATGATCACTCACTGCCATCCAGTTAGTCATTGTTACGACTTCACACACTGACGGATCCTGAGCTGTGAGAAGTCTGTCAGTTTTTCCTGAGGAGTCTTGTATTGCTAACGTGTATGTTGTTCAGTTGTGTCCGCAACAAAATGATGTGTGTGGCAGACTTGGTATTTATAAAGTAATGTTTATACCTGACTTCTGGTTTGGGATACAGTAATTTACTTTCAATCTCAAGCAGAATTGCAATCCTATTACCATAAAACATAGAATTTTAGGAAGGTTGCCTGTGTAAACATTTCTTTTTAGCTGCCAGTGTCTTGAATCAGTGAACAATATACTTGCATACATCTATAAAATGTATCTATTTTCTCTGCATAACATTTGTTCAATCTGGCATATGTGAGCAAAATTAGAATCATCTTTCTGTAGGTGTAATCCTACAGTCACACAAAGTGTGGTGAGCAGCTAGATGGAGAAAATTTTTGGATATGTCTTGAAATATAATATAATATTGTTGGTATGGTGTTACTTTACCAACTATTAATTAGTTAGGAACTAAAAAAGGATTACAGTCCTGTAAGATTTGCCTAAAGTTTAGCATAGCAAGTGATGAGGATGTTGGACTGTTCATTTAGGGATTCCTGACTTCCAGAACTTTCTTAAAAGGTGACTGATTTTTGCTAGGATTCAAGAAACTGGATCACTTGAAAAAGGCATAGTGGAAGCAGCTGAAAGGTGAGCTCCAAAATTCAATAGCTGTTCTAGAAATGCTGTGTCTATGTAATAACACCATTCATAGTATTTTTGAATTTTAAAATGTTTTTAGTGTATTCTAATCTTGCCTAATTTATAGACATCCAGAGTTATCAAGTATTGTTACAATAGTAAAGTGTCTAACATTTCATATATCACTTAGACATTAATGAGAAACTCAGCAAAAAACAGACTGTGAGTCATAAATCTTGAACAGCATAGAAGATGTTCTTATGAGGTTTTTCAGAATGTTTATAATCAGCATTAACAAGCTAATAGGTAAACTGGTATGTGTAGTATTGTTATGAAGGATTTTTTGGCTCTGCTTATATTAACCAGTGAGTAGGCTGTATGCTCTTCCCTTTAATTTACAGAACACAGAAAGATGTGCATTAGCTGATCATTGGCCAGACCTGAAGGGTGGTGGTGAATGGACTTATGTCCAGCTGGCACTCTGTCACTAGTGGTGTTCCCCAAGGCTCAGGACTGGGCCCAGTTCTGTTTAATATCTTTATCAATGACCTGGATGAGGGGATTGAGTGCACCCACCCTCAGTCACTTTACAGATGACACCAAGTTGTGTGGGAGTCTTGATCTGCTGGAGGGTAGAAGGGCTCTGCAGAGGGATCTGGACAGGCTGGATTGATGGGCTGAGGCCAATTGTATGAGTTGCAACAACGCCAAGTGGTGTTTCCCATACTTAGGTCACAACAACACAGTGCACTGCTGCAGACTTGGGCCAGAGTAGCTGGAAACCTGCCTGACAGGAAAGGACCTGGGGGTTTGGATTGACAGCTGACTGATCCTGAGCCAGCAGTGTGACCAGCTGGCCGAGAGGGCCAGTCACATCCTGGCTTGTGTCAGCCATAGTGTGGCCAGCAGGACCTGGGTAGTGATTGTCCCTCTGTACTCGGCACTGGCCGCTCACTGCAGGAAAGCTGGTGAAGGGTCAGGAGCACAAGTCCTGTGAGGAGCGGCTCAGGGAGCTGTGGTTGTTTAGCCCGGAGGAGGCTCAAGAGAGACTTTATTCCTCTCTGCAACTACCTGGTAGGAGGTTGTAGTGAGATGGCAGGTGATCTTTTCTCCCAAGTACCAAGTGACATGGTGAGAGCAAGTAGCCTCAGGTTGTCCTAGAGGAGGTTTAGATTGGATACTAGGAAAATTTCAAGCATTGGAATGGTCTTCCTGGGGAAATGATAGAGTCACCATTGCTGGAGTTGTTTAAAAGATATGTAAACGTAGCACATGGTTTAGCAGCGAACTTGACAGTGTTAGTTTTGCAATTGACTTGGTGGTCTGAAAAGTCCTTTCCAACCTAAATGTAATGCTATAATTCTAGGATTAATGTATGTATCTCTGTAAGTGGTTTTGTTACAATAAAATGCATTATGAATCTTGATGTCTTATAAAGATAAACTATAAACAAAGCTCTTGCGTCAGCTGCATAAATATTACGATAAAGCAATTTCTAACACTATTTGTTAGTCAAACTAATACATCCATTGCCAGTTGCTGTAATTGATAGGCTAGAGAGAAGCAATTTTCCACATAAGAACTAATGTAATGGGAAGGGGCTGTCTTTCCATCCCCTACTCTCTATACTGTACTTGACATTTTAAAGAGTTTTTTAAGTCTTATGGAGCTGCCTTATCTTTGAGGCTGATAATTTTTAGTGTAAAAAGTCGTTAAATAGGAATTCCTAACAATGGATAAAGAAACTATGACCAGCACTGTCACTTTGTTAAGAACACAAGCAACTGCTAAATTATACTGAAATTATAATAGGTTGTTAGACACCAGATCAGTGATTACTGGGTCAGAACCACCTTGTGGGGGTCACAACCCTCACCCTGGCTAAGGGGATAGTGAGTGGTCAGTGAACCAAAGGTCCCACATGGGAGGAGTGGCCACAGTGACCAGAGCAGATAAGGAGGCAACGCGAAATCTCTACTGGGGGCCCTAGCTTAGTCTCCTTGAAGCTGGTAACATGTGACCTTCTAAGTGGTAACCATGTTTTTTCTTCCCTCTTTTTATCTCTTTACTCTTTTCTTCTCTTAATCTCTCTTCCCTTATTCTTTTCTTCCTCTTGGGGGTAACTTCAATACTTATTTTCTGTAAGTGTTGGGTATCTCACTTTAAGTGGCTTGGAGTTTGTGTCTGCTGTGTGTAACTAAAGTTCCTCACTATAGCAATACTTGCTAGTCCTGGTAATCTGTTGTAATGCTTTTGTGAAATTGCACGTTATCTTTGTAAAACCCTTTTTGCCAAAATGCCTATATTGTCACCAAATTAAAAGAAATATCTTCGAGAAAAATGTGTAGTTATTCTCCTGATGTTAACTTGAGGTTCCAAAGAACCAATGGCTTTACAAGGGTTCGTGTGAGGGAAATCTCTTGGAGCCTGAAATTAACATGTACACCTGGTAAAGTTGGGCTGGGTTGTAACACAGGTTGCAGCCAATATGAACCCTCTGCATAATGATTTTCATTCAGTTTATTTCATTGAGCACCACACTACCCTTAGAAGCAGAACAAGCAATTAACATACAAATCGTTCTAACTTGTGATAAAAATTATCAATAGTACATGTGTCACTAATCTGTTAACTTTTCTTTTTCCTACTGTCCTGTAGCTATTTGAGTTGTCCTGTCAGCAAGGTGTTCTTTGTCAGGACAAATAGGATGGTGGTGTTTGTGGTTTTTCCCCCCTTTTTACCTTGTGTTCTTCTTGGGATGGTTTGAATGTGTTTTTTAACATGCCTGATGTCTTGCACTTACCTTATTGTTTCAAGTTTTCTACATATATTCATATTTGTTCTTTTTATGTTTTAAAACTGTTCTTACCCACTTTCCATGGTTGCATTCCTTTGGCTAACAATCATGGACAGTTAAAGCCTTTCAGTGTCAGTATCATTCTGTTCATGCCTTTTCAAAGCCCCTGCCATCTTTCCAGCTCTGTGCTCTATATTGTGTTTTTATTATGGAGTCACAGCCTGTTTATTCTACACAGGTAATCTCTTCCTTACTACTGTCCTTCAACCATAAAAATGTATAGTGTTACATTGCAGACTTTACCAAATCTAAACTGAAGCAGGTAATAATCACCTGGTCATTAGATCATTGCTGTCACAATTAGATAGGCTGAACCAAAGCTTCAGACAGGCCAAAACAAATCCAGACAAAATCTGACATGCATCAAGCTTTTGGTATTATTTTAGCTCAAAGCCTGTTGCCCCTCAGTACCAATGCCTACAGAAGAATGCTCCAGTTAACCTCTTGCAAAGCTCTGATCTCCCCTAAGAAAATTGTTTGAGATTAGGGTAATCTGAAGATAACTTTATTCTTATGGTTTCATTCAGGTGTTCTAATACAGACAAAAGCCTGTTCATGAAAGGAAGTTTTGTGACTTTCTTGTGTGTATCCACCACTTGTCAGTACCTGCTAAGGCCAATAGGAAGGCTGGTTTTTGTTCAGATGCAGTTTACAGCTATCTTGGTAGAAAAAAAAGGTGAATAGTAAGTACAGTGCTGGTTTTAAGCACTTCAGGCAATATGTGAATTTCTTCCATTGAAAGAAATACCATTTAGGGATTTTGACACAGATTAAGATTTGTTCTGAAACCTTTCCAGTTCTCTTTCAAATTTGCCAGGAACTTCTTTTGGAAGACAGCAGGTCATGCTCTGATGAGATAAGCCTCTCTGTGGTGTCTTGCCTAGAGGAGATAAGAAATCTTACTCTGTATAGTAGCAGAGAGCGTAGTCTTTGAAGAGTCAGCTACTCTGCACCTGCCCTTCTTGGAGCAGGGTTTGACTGATAATGTTAAACAACAAGCTTTTGTTTTTCTTATCGAGCCCTTGGGAGTTCTTGGCCATGCCATAATGTCTGCTGAGGAAATTTTAGCGAAAGGCAGTAAAGAGTTCAGGTGTTTAGATCTCAGCATTGTATATCTGCTTCACTTCAGTGAAGCTAGAATGAAAAAAAATAATGTAAAAAGCTGTTCTTTGGGCTAAGATTTTAGTCCCCTCTGGGAGGCAAGACATTGTGGAAAGGAGCAGGATCTTTGCTCTGTGTTGGAGGCAACTGTGCCTGCCACAAGGTTAATGACATGAACTCCAGTAAGATTGCCTCTTCTTGGGGGTGGAAGGAGGTCTACTTAGGGATGGAAGGACATGTTAACTCTTGATGTCTGCTTTTTTGGCAATCTGAATTGTATTGACTCTTCTTTTCTTCCCAACTTCCTAGTTTTGGAAAGCCTTGTCATCTTTAGATCTCTTCTTTTATCAGATTTATTTGAAGTCAAAGAGTAAGTTTTAATGTTAGGAGAAAGAATGCGTAAGAGATAGATGATGTGATCCCTAGGATTATTTTCTTAGGAGACCATCTAAAACATAGTTCATTGGTAGCCCTGGAAACAGCCTGCTTGAATCTCAGTCACTTTTATCATTATGAAGGTTACTCTGCCATAATTTCCTTTCTTCTCATAAATGTTCTAAGAAATAGTTTTTATTGTGACTAAATGCCATTGTGAGAAGTGTGCAAATACTATGATAGGGAAAAGTTTCTATATAAATTGTTTCTATATATTTCTACTGTATTTAAGAGCAGATCATTTAACAGAGATATTTGAAGGTTGAGTTCTTGAGTTCCTTAATGTTCTGGAAATAATATTCTGTTGAATGGGGGCAGCAGAATTATGATGAATATTTAAATGAAAGGTATTTACAGTAAATTACTGAAGCCAAAATTTATCCTTCATGATGGAATGTGTGCAACTGCTCTTAAAAAATGCTAAAATAAATAATCTGGTGCAATAGGCTGGGACCAAATTGTAGTTGTTTTTCCAAATTTGTAAAATGTGTGCACTTTCTCTTGAAAAGTTACTTTCCTATTTCTGCAAGTTCAAATAGCTAATTTACGCTTTGTTAAAGGACTGAAACAGAGTTGCAGCACAAAGCGTTACTGAACTATGGATTCAACATGTATCAAATGTGAAGTTACCAAGGATCAGTGAAATAGTTTTACCACTTATAGTTTGTTCTTTCCTACTGAACTATACTGACAGTTAAAATCCAGTAAGAGGGAAAAATTGGCCAGCAACAAGTTGCTACAGATATGAATAGAAAGTTCTGTTAATATTGCCAGAATACTTTTGGTCTGTTCAATTAACTTTGTACCTCAGAGTATTTGTTGATTTATACCATTTTCTATTATAATGTGACTATTTTTAGTTCAGGATTCAGACTGGATAATAAATAATGAATTTGCTGTTCAAATGTGCAAATATGCAGAACACAATCTTCAAATATTTAATATTTTTGTTAACTTTTCAATTAGCTATTGCATCAAATTAATTCAGCACATTATTTTCCTTTAGATGTATTCTTTCTATTCTTTCTTAGTACAGAAGTGTACATCTTCTAAAGCAGCATTCTGCTAATGACACATCTGCCTCCTCTCAGTTCTTATGCTTCCCTTTGGCTCCTCTGTCATTTCAAACTTTAGTTCTGTTGAATCCTATAGGGCATCATGAGTTTACAAAATTCTGTAGAAATCTAGGTAAAGTTAGTTAAAGATGTGTTTTTAAAATGTTTTATGTACAATCTATTTTTAAAGAAAATTTTTTTTAAAAGCAGGAGTTTTGAATTTTAATGTCAATGCTTTCCCTTTTTTCTTTAAACCTAATAATCTCTTGGCTTTGTAAGAAATTGAAGAGGTAGTATTTTAGTCTCTGTAAGAGTTAAACTATTCTGACAGTTGTTTAATACACAAATTTCATTATGGCTTTTGAGTGCTTGCCTTTCTTTTAGGGTTCAAGTGTACGTATTAATACCGAATGCTTGTCTGCTTTTGAGTAGATATATTGGTACAGGTGGCATGAGGGCCAGCTCTATTTTTAGGGACCACACAGATCCTAACAGGAGGCTTCTTTCCGGTGTAATCCCACTACTAGGAGGAATAAGCTGAGCAACCAAAAGACACATTTGCAAATATAAGTGTGTCCATTCTAGTACTTTTCTGGTCCACTGGTGTCATTTACAGCTGGGATTTTCTTTACATTACTGTGAGTCCACTGTACAGGCAAATCTTCAAGTACAATCTAAATATACTCTCCACCTCCACATCTCGATCATGCTGTCTGCATGCTCGATGTACAAAAGTGACTCCTGTGATATATTTTCTGTTCTGATTAACAGTGTTAGGAAAAGAAAAAGGCCATTTTTTGCACAAAGGTTTCCATGTTGAAGATGAATGTTCAAATAATTTAAAAACAATAAAATATGAACTATTGAAATAATCAAATGTGTTTGGCAGGTTTTGTGAAATCAGTAATTATAACAATATAGAGAGTAAGCAGTTGAACGCAGGAAGCTGAAAGAGTGAAGGGGTTGACTTCTGATGGAACAGTTTAAGTTTCTGTCTCTCTACTATATTGAACAAGAGCAAAACTTCTCCCCTTGAAGTCATTTAATCACTGTATGTTGTCATGGTGGGTGGCTGTAGGGTTTAGATAAGGAAAACTACTATAGTTTCTAGGTATTATCTCAATTTTTCTTCAGGCTTTTTTCGGCCACTCCAGGCATGTACATTTTCTCCTATGGGTTTAGGCAGATGGGCCTTTATGGTGGGACACTGACCTGATTGCAAAGGACAGGCATAGCACATTTTACTGTGGGCAGAGTCAGTGAAGGTGTTTGGTTTCAGAGTCAGCAGCCAGTATTTCAATTTGAAGAAAACAGATGATAAAATTGTTTTGCTTCTGTGATTGGTTTTAGTTTTGAGTGTCATGTGAGTTAATTTTTATGCTCTGCCTCTGACTGTTTGAGTATTTGTGATATGTAATATATTTAGAAAGCTGGATATCATGTATTAAGGTATGGTAAATGACTATTTTAATAAAGATTAATGATATTTCCCATGTATGCCTTAGTGTTGTGTCTGTTATTTTTAATTATCTTTTTCTCCACAAAACACAATTACGATATTACCATGTTTTCATTATTGCCCAAGTGTAAAATACAGTGAGCTCTGAAAATTAAAAGTAGGATTATTTTTGCCTGCCATATTATATGGAAGTTTGAGTGCACACTGTATCTGTGGCCACCCTCCACATCTAGAAGGGTTGTAACCCCTTTTTTTACAATATTTAATTCTTGCATACTTTCTTACCACCCCAAATGCTATAGTGCTAATCTATATTGAGAATTTCTTAGCAACTACTTGCTAAGATTCTGCTGTTGTAGAAGGGAATTGTCTTCACTGTATTTGCTCTTAACTCTTGCATCATTTAACATCTTCAAACTGTAATGTTCTGTAGTGATGCTTACTCAGCATTCTTTACAAGGTAGACTTGTGTCAAACCAGACCCCTTTAAAATACTAAAAATCTGGTGAAAACGGATATACCTGATAATTTTTATTTGCTTAGTTGTAATTATTCGGTAAAGCATAGTTACTGATGCAGACTTATGACTTAATAGGTTTGGATTGTCAAAGCTGTGAACACTCACATAAAGATCGTATGCCTTGCTTTGTATTTTGCTTAGGATAAACAAATACTTTTTACTATTTGATTTTTGTAGTCTCTCTCACGTCTTTCTGTTACAGGTGTCTTGTATTAAATATTTATAGTTCACTGTTCTTTTCTAAGTGCTTGTAACTGTTATGAATAATTAAAGAACAGAGTTAAGAGGGAGAAGGGCATTGATGTAGCATTCAGAATGAAAATTTTCTATGATTTTTTGACAACTGTAAATTACATACATCTCAAAATCAACAAGGCAAACAAGTCAGAGGCAGCCTTATATGGTTAGCAAAGATATTTGGGTACTGACGTCTTCTCTGCTTGTGTGGTTGCTGAGCAGTGATAACCTAAAAAGTACTTTTATCTAATTGATAAGAATTGTTCTCCTTAAAATTCAACAGCTAATTATCAGTGTTTAATTATCATTGCCATCTAAGTAATGAGGCTGGAGTAGCTACTCAGAGAAGAATTTGCAGGATTATATTTGTTTAGCAAGTAGGAAGTTTGTAAAGTTCCAACTTTACTTGATTTAATACTGAATTATGTACATGAACTCTTCATGGCATTGAAGAGTTAGTACTGATAATAGTCACTCTCCTAACTGACAAAAAGGAACTTAACTCAAACCACAAAAGGAGAACAATTCAGCTTGTGAAGTTCCATCTCTTTATTTAAAGTTATCTTGTGAAATTTGTTCATCCAATTACTTAGTCAAGAAGCAAATCTGAAGACACCATTCATCAATCACTGGAATGAAGCAAATCAGTTGGCAAAGAGAAAGCTGCAGGGCAGAGCTGATGACAGTTTTTGGAATGAAAATAAGTTTTACATTTTATTACTCTTAAGCCTGAATATTTGATTTGGATAAAATAATGTTTAGGCTATAGTTTTACTTCCATGTTGTTCCCTGGAAAACACTCAGCGACTGGAAAGAACACAAAAAGACATCAGGAACTTTCCAAGTGAGCTGATGACACTTGGATTGAAATTTGGACAAAGTACACAAACTGACAGTACAGGTGGAGGTGCATATTTTGCCACATCAGTGAAACTGAAAATGTGTGATTTATTAGTAACCTTGTGCTGAGAGGTTGGATGGAATGACCTGTAAGGATGTATGAAAAAAGGCAGTCCTTTAAATTATTTAACACATCCATGGTCAATCTGCTGTTTATTTTTTGTGAGCAAGAGTTGTTGACAGTTCAGGGAATATCATGTAGACTATTTCTCACAGTATATGAGTCATCATACTTTCCTGCTTTCTGGCTAAACTAGGCATTCATAACAAACCCAGTTATTTTCATTTGTTGGCTGTATTTGCAGCATTGAAAAATATGAATCTGCATGGAGTGAGGTGTCCTTTTCCATGTTATTGCTTCTTTTAGTATTTAAATACATGTAACTTCATGGAGTACAAACCTGTGATGACATCCTATGATGCAGGGTCTACAAGCTTGTTTTTGTCAGGTAGTTTGTCCTGGTTTGTTGTGAGTCAGATAGGATAGTGTCTGGGCCTGCTGGGTAGGAAAGTTGGTAAAAAACCAACCAACCAGAACAAAGCAAAACCAACACTTAGGTCTATGAGAAATTCTGGAAAAGGTGCTGGGAGGGCTTTACCAACAGGAGTGGGATGGGGTAGGAGTGCTTGAGCCAGTGCTCACTCTCACCTCTTGCTGGTCATGTCGTTGGCTTCTTTCCTCTGTGAAGCTGGAGAGGTGAAGCAGCTGTCTGCAGACCTGCATCTGAAATTACAAAATAGCTGAAATTACAGCTATTCTGTTCTATTTCAAAGTCACCCACATGCTGTATTTTTGCTTTAAAGCCTGACAGCTGTGTTACTTATTTTGCCAATTCAGTCAAAGTGTTGTTTATGACTGAAACAAGAAATGGAAAATTGCTGTGCTTTCTACCAGGAGAATTGACATGCAGCTATGAATACTAGAAAAAAATCTGATACTCAACTTCCGACAGATTACTGTGATATTCTGCATATTAAATCTTGTTGATAGGTCTTGATTAAAATGCTCATTGAAAGTGCATCTCAGCTATAACGTTTGGGTATTTAAAACATTGTTGAAGAACTGAAAATGAAAATGCTGAGAGTTTGAATAGATGTGCATGTATGCAGGAAGAGCATCTTGCTGGTTTTAGGGATCGCAATGGAGACTCAGAGCTGCCTTCAGTCTTGAGCTATACTGAAACCTGCTGAGCCAATTTGCATGTTCAGATCCTTCAGTACCTTCATATGCAGCTTTGTCATCATCAGTTATAGGTACATATGCTTTTAGCTTGAATATGATAATTGGTGCCTAAAAACCCAAATGGTTATAATTAACACAAGTTTCTCTGTAACAGTTAAATTGGCCTGTTTGTCGTAGTTTAGATATAATTTCATAGTACATGAGAAATTAACAGTCTGAAATACTTTATACTTACTTATCTAGAGCTAAAACTCTTTTCGTGCCATCAAAGAATTTTTAACAGCTTTCTGTCAATGCAGTTTTCCCAGTGTAAGACTAAACAGAACATAGTAACTGCTAGTTTTCATAAACAGTTAATTTATATGAATTTGGTTAAAATATTGGTTGTTTTGATCTGAGATATACATGTATTGCTTTTATTGAGTTTTTGAAAACAAGATACGTCTTTTGCTCCATTGGAAATGCTTCGCAGAAGCCTGAACTGTAAGTGACTCAGTAAGACTAAGAACTGAGATGTTCATGCCAAGCATAACTCAAGCTTTGGCTCTCTCAGTGCTCACAGCAGTCTGGGTAGTTTCCTTAAATGCTTCTTACTTGTTTTCTTTCGACATCAGACGTTTTTCCCCCTTTCCCCTGCTCATCTGTATTGTATGTTAACCCCTGAAAGCAAATGCCATTTTATTTTAGTTTCGTAAATATGCAGATGTACTTGTATATGAAAGAATACCTCAGTGGTATTTGAATTTCATTTTTGCTACTGGATTTTAATATTCAGATATATATCAATATGCTATATAATATAATGTATTATATAGTATAATATAATTATATTATAAAATTATAGAATCCTTGAATAGTGAGTATTGGAAGGGAGCTTAAGGATCATCTAGTTCCAGTGCCTCTGCCATAGGCAGGGACACCTTCCACTAGACCAGGTTCCTTTGAGGGGAAGAGGAGGGGCAGGCACTGATCTCTTCTTTGTTGTGACCAGTGACAGGATCCGAGGGAATGGGCTGCAGTTGTGTTCAGGGGAGGTTTAAGTTGGATATTAGAAACGGGTTCTTCCCCTAGAGGGTGGTTGGGCACTGGAACAGGCTCCCCAGGAAGTGGTCACAGCACCAAGCCTCACAGAGTTCAAGAAGTGTTTGGATGATACTCTTGGGCACATGGTGTGACTCTTGGGTTGGGAGTTTATGGGTCCCTTCGAACTTGGCATATTTGGTGATTCTGTGAAGACACCAATATACAAAAAATAGTAAATAATGGTTTCTTTACTCTTGGTAAACTGATCAAATGACTAAATAAACTCTCCTGTAAGACATTTTTCAAAGAAAACCCGAGTCTATACTTTATTTGCAAAACTATATGCTGTTATTTCCTTGCCCACTGCAGTCACAGTCTTTGAGTTAAATTGCCTGCTATGAAAGCAGCAAGGCCAACACAGGTTACCATTCCTCACTGCCCTTTCTAATGGGTAATATGGAAGTGATTCTCTCACATCACAGAATCTTAAATTTTCTGGTGTATTATTTTGCTGGAAATGACGCATAAGCAAATGAGGCCAAAACCGTGAGAATGCTAATTCTGTTATTTTATGATTGGCAGTTACCAATGTCTTGCTGTAATATTTATAATGTTTATGAAATTGTTGATGCACATTCTGTGAGATGGAGCAAGATGGGAGATTTTGTTTTTCCTAACAGAATTGTTTATTTTGGAAAAGATCTTTAAGGTTGTCAAGTCCAGCTATTAACCCAGCACTGTGAAGTCCACCACTAAACCTAATCACATAAAGCTCTCTTGTCAGGTCATGCAGCATCTGATTTCAACAGAACAGTTTCAACTGCATTCATTTTAGTTGAATTAATTTCTTGATAAAAGTGAATGATTCTGTTCTTTCCTCACATTTGTAAGCAGTTCCCTGATTCTAGGGATTATTTTGAACCAGCTCTGATACTCAGCTGATCACATGGCAAGCTGTTTCACCTCACTAAACTTACAGAAAACCAATTTGGAATAAAATAGATTTTTTTGTTTCCTGAGGTAGTGAGGTTAATTCATTTATTGTGTTCAGACAGGTGCTAATGAGGGCGAGAGGAGCTGGAGTGGGGAGAAGGGAGATGCAGCTGGGGCAGGAGGATGAAGAGACAGGACAGAAAATTAATGTTTTGAAGAGGGAATTAGTTTAATTGTGTCATGAACCACACAATTTGCTCATCTGAAATAATATAGGTCATTTTTGTTTGAAGATTGAGCCAAGACTTGTTCCTGTATCCATATTTCTTTAATCACAGAATTCCTTTATTAAAAAAAAAGGGTGGGGGGAGAATTGTTATTTGTACGACTAATCTTCATATTTTTCTTTCCTTCTCACTGGTATTTATAACATTGTGTAACTGGGTCTGGCTGGGATCAACCCACTACGCATTGGAAAAATACATTTGTCTTAAAAGATTTCTGAAAGCAACAGATATGTCATGAATACCAGCTTGGAGACATATTTAAATGCTGAGCACAAATACAGTGATTCACGACAAGTGGGAGTCCCTGTGCTTTTCAAATAGCTGATGTTTTGTCTCCCCCCAAATGGTTGTTATTTCAATAGAGGACTCTGCTTTGTCTTAAACTGCTTGGTGCTGTGTACAGTTAAACAGCTCCATTCAGAAACTATTGTACACACTGTGATTTAACATGTGCCACTTCTGCAGTGTTTGGGATCTTGTCAGCTGAACTGCTAATTACTTGGAGAATTTTTTCTTGTTTTGGCTTTCACATGCTCTGGAAGCTTTGGACAGCTGTGTTAAAGCATTGCAAAGTTACATGCCTTTTAGTGAATCTGGGTCACTGTGTTAGTAAGGATCATCTAGTAATGGCAAATTAAAAGGTATTGACTAGGAAGGATGTAGATGCTTGGCTGGAGGAATGAGGCTGAGTGGTGGCTGTCAGCAGATTCTTCTTCTGAGTTGTTGATTTCAGGAGAATTAGGCTGAGAGAGGGTGCATTGAGGACACAGAGCTCCTGCCTTTGGAGACATGGTGCCTAATGGTGAAATGCCTCTCCTGCACCACCTTCTTTCTTCTTTCACTCCCCTTTCTTCCATTTTTCTCCCACCCTCTTCCAAAGAAGACTCTGTCTACCTTTAACTGCATATAACTTTTGAAATCAGTGCTATATTTTGTGTAACAAAGATGAAATGTTGCTGATTTGAGTTACCTTTTATTTCCCTTCATTTTTTCTACTGACTTTCACATGAAAACTTGATTAGCCTCTTTCAAATGCTCCATGTTATGTTCCTGAGCGAGTTGGCAGCTTTACATTGGTAAACTATACATGAGTTTTTTTGTGTGTGTTTGCAAAAATAAGTGGTCCTGTTTATTATTGCTGTTTCAGTTAGAAGTATTTTTTTCAAAGAAAACCCTAAATATTTTTGGGATGAAAATATTTATAAACCTAAAGATAATACAATATTTATGTTGCATTTGTAAGTACTTTGCTGATCTATGCCTTCATTTTATATCTCTAAAAGCACAAGGTAAGCCTTGGAAAAGAACAATTTACTGGGGTTATAATATTTTTAACAAAACGCATTTGGAAATTGAATATTTCAAACTACTGACTTTAAGCATCTGTGGGTTTTTTTCCCTTTGATTAGTCTTAACTATACATGGACACACCTGAATGCTTTCTTAGGTATGAAGAAAATGTGTAAAATTCAAGTTTTTTGTTGTACAGGAATCTGAAGAAAAATGCTTAGGAATCTTAAATAAAGTTTCAGTTTTTGTTTTTGAACTAACTACTTCCTGAAATAGGCTTGTTATACATCATATTGTTAAGCCAGGTGATTTTGCAATTGCTGCTGAATTGTATTTGATGAAGATGGGCAGTTTTTGTACTCAGATTGGCTACTTAAATATCACATCCACTATAACAGCAAGTCATCAATGAGTTACATAATGTCAGAAGAGTGGTTCACTCTGTGTTCATCATGAAGATCATTAGGCTGCCTGTTATTATCATAAAGCAGTGAATTATACTGCAACTGTTGGCTACAGATGTACATTAAATTACATCTAAAACAGCTTTTAGACTATGTGACGTGAAATAATTGTATAATTTAAAAAAAAAATTAACCAAACTTAGGCATAGCCTGTGTTCTCACCTACTCGGTAATGTTCAGAGTACTGGCGCAACACTGGCCCTCAGATTCACACACATGTCACTTAATTCAGAACTTAAATGCAGAAAAATTTGATTTATTTAAAAGCTGTTGCAACACTGTACTTCTTGCAGTCTTGTTTCCACACACTTGTATGGACATTGCTATCTTTCCTAGCCTGAATGGCTTACATGCATCTTGTTTCTAAGCCTGTTCCGGATGAATTAAGTAGGCATTCTTGGGACTGTGGCTCTGTAGACTGTGTGCCATCAAGGTGTGTGAGTTTTCTCACAGGTTCTCACAGCTCAGCCATTGGCAATCCAAAGGCCTGCAGTGAGGTGCTGCAGTTGGGAGGAGGTGGGTATATTGTGCCCTGTTTCTTATGTCGTTGTTTGGTTGGCAGAGCACTCCCCTGCTCATGGAGTGATTGGGATCTAGTCACTCTGCCTGGGGATTTTCAAATGCTAAGCCACATGCTCTCAAGACTAGGATGGATCTGCCTTCCATGCTTACATGAACCTCTGGTATATAAAAAAGAAATGGAAGTTTTTTATGGTTAGAACATAAACAAGTTGCAGTAGGCCCTGGCGCCTGGGGAGGTGGGTTATTCCTCTGCAAAGGTAAAATTCAGTGTTCAGGTCCTTGCTACATGGGCTATTTGTACATTCTGCATTCAGGGTCACCAAGTGAAGTGTTTGTGTAGCAGTGACATCAGGGACTTTCACTTCCCAGTTGCCAGGGGAGTACTCTAAAAATCTGTCATTGTGCCACTTCCCCTTGTTACCATTGTCTATTCTTTTTAAAGTCCTCTGTCTCAAAAGCAGTACTTTATTGGGCTAAATGCAGATAGAGGCATTGACCTTCCAGTCCTAGTCAGCAAAACTCTTGAATCAAAGCTGCTGGAGGCTGCTTTTCATGGAGAGAGAGGCAGGATTGCAGACACCCATCTTCAGACTTTGCATCAGTGAGGGCAAGGGTTTTTCTGTCCTGCTCTGTGCTCAGGTTGCAGCCCCACACTTACTTGACAAGCCTTTGCCTTGAGATGTAGGTGTTCTAAATTCCACTGGACCAAGTAGTGCCTAAACATCTTGGTAACACCATGTTTGAATGGGTTTTTTTTTCAAGTACTGCTTCTGGGGCATGATTCACAGGTCATAAGTTCACTCTTTGCTCCCTTTCCTTTAGTAGATGTTTATAGACCTTACACTAGTCATTGTTTCCTCTGTCATCTTGATCTATTAGGTTATCAAATTGCTGTTTGAACTCCACTGCTGTCCCTGTCAGTACCAGTGGTTATTTGAACTCCTTTTTAAGCAATTTTATAATGAAGTTGCATAGATTAAAAGCTTTGCAGATCAGGAATTATGTGCATCTCTCTGTTTGATTCAAGATTCTATGTTGTCTCCAGAATTCTGTTTTGTAGATAGTGTTATCTTAGTCATACGACTATTTCTTTGTCGACACCTTGAGAGAGATAAAAAAAGTTACTGTGGAGATACTCTTCCCTGTTTGTGCTTTTAATCCTTTTTCTCCAACTATCTCTGTCTCTGAAGTGCCACAAATGACAGCTGGGATTATTTCTGTTTTTTAAACTACTAGATGCTTTTCTTTCTGTTGCCAGCAGCTCCTGGATAAACTAAACTCTGTATAGTTGCTTGTAGAGGTTATAAGCAATGTTTCAAAATGGTTTTATCTGGGATCTGGTTTGTTCCTCAAAACTTCTTACAGGTGACCTTGGTTGTGGCACACATAGTGTTAGGAAATGTATTGGTGAGGTTATTATTCTGGTTTCAGTGATTAGTGTCTTCTGAAGCACAGTCTTTTGGCAGAAGTCCTGTTATAACGACAGTACATGTTTTTTGAAGATTGACAACGTGTTCATTGTGTGAGATCCTAGGATGACTGAAAGTTGTTTCAGCACAGAAATGGACAGAATTATGCATGTGCACCATGGAGTCAACATCTCTTCGAACTTCTTGAACAGCAAGAACACTGTAAATCTCAAGAATGCCAAGAAGTCACTTCTGTGTTCATTCAGATGTGTAGCAGTTTTCTAATGTGCCAGTCTTTTTGATTCAAGGCAGACCTAAGACCAGGAGAGACCTGAACCAGTTCATGGATGCCACCCCACTTTCAGGGTGAAATCTTCCATATCATGTAACAGAATATATGTCTCCTTCTCCATGCCAGACTGTATTGCTGAGGCTTGCAAACCTGTTTCACAGTTTGTGTGTGCTCTATGCAACTGCATTCTCAGCTTATGAGTGAGAGTTCCTTCTCTGTTTCTTTTGACAGGTGAAAATTCTCACCGGTGCCTGGTAGAATATCCTTTAAGTTATTCTGTTTATTCAGATTGATAATGACTGCCATGTCTCCATCAGGATGGGCACTTGTACAGGCAATCTGGTTGCTCAGGGTCATTGATCTCTGAACAAGTGAAAACTTCAGAAGGGTGTTCTGGAACTCAGAATATCTTTATGGTCATTTATACTGTTGTGCAGGCTTTATATAAACAAGCTGAGAGGCTAGACTGCTTTACCCTGCAGAAATGCAGAATACTGGTGGACTTGCTTCAAATTAGTCTGGCAGGCAAGCCAAATAATCTTGCAGATGGTAGACTGAATTACTCCTCTGATCCACATGTATAAATTCCAGTTCAGTCTTTTGGTAACTAGAGCTGAGAATGAGGTTGACTTGAGATGGACCTGTTTACATCAGGTGGCATCAAGAAATGGAAGACTTTATTTTTCCTTTGCAGTTCGGTGTCTTGAATCAGATACAGTCCTGATCATACAGAAAGGCATAGACTTTCCTTCTGATCATGGTAAAGCAAGGTAATACTTTCCAGGCTTTGATGGATCTGGTGTCAGGAGATTATCTGTCAGCTGTCTCTGACTGAACAGTCTGAGAAATTTATTCCCCTCCCAGGTCTGTGACTGAGAAATCTGGAGTGTTAAGGAGTTTCAAAATGCTTCATTCCTAACCCTGAAATACTTGACAGGAACATCATTACTCATTTCTGTGGGATTGTTCCTTGCCACTTTTTCTGGGTATGAGATGTAGATAGGTAGCCAGACAAGAAGCTAGGCTTAAAATGGAACAAAAACCTCTGTGAAAAAAATCACATTTAATTTTTTTTAAAGGAAATTTGCTTTTATTTTAAAACAGTCCTTATGCCCAAACTACATGTAATGAGATGCTGAGAGTCAACCCTATGCAGTATCCATTGCAGGTGTTTGATCTGCAGTTAGAAATAAAACAGTCCTCTGCAGCATTATTTGCTTTTACTGGTCTCTTGAGAACTTGTATAAAGCAAATTTTGCTTTGTTAAAGGTACAAGAATTGTATGGTTAATTAATCTTCTCAAACACAGAACAGCAACTATTAAGTCTGCTCGCTTTACTAATCATTGTTTTCAATGTAAGCCTTTTCAGATGCTTATAAATTAAATTACAAAACCAGGATTCTGCATTTTTAATTTAATGAAATTAAAACCTACAGCACATATGCCTTGAACTGGAAATGCATTTTGTAATGCATGGGTTTTATTTGAACATCTGTTCAGCGTAGCAATTGTTAAAGGTTTTCTTTCACTTTCCTTTCTGCCATATAAGCAATGCTGATTTGCACTGGAACACACTTCAAATGGAAAACTGTTTGAGGGAGTATCAACATTCTTTTTTTTATAAAGCTGGCAAAGTAATTTTTGAGCTGTACTCTAATTAAGGTATCTAATGTAAAAAGATAATTTAATGAAAGTATTGTTTCAGACTAAAAGTTAGCTCATCAAGACAAGAAAAAAAAATCCCGCAGCATTTTTCAGTCTCAGGAAATGCAAATAATGAAAGCACACAGGTTTCTTAAATTAAGCTCTTGTGAAATTGATTGTACTTAAGTCATGTGTTACTGATTTATTTGCACGTGTTTGAATTAATTCAGACAGCAAATAGAGGTAGCTAAATAACTTTTTTTTTAAACTTACTTATCTATATATGCCCAAACTTTGACTTGTAAAGTAAGACCTCTGTGTTATAGCTTTAAGACCAAAGGTAAATCACTTTTGCTTCCCTTTCTGACTAGGTCTTCCATTCAATTTCTTTCTAATGATATGCAGATTCTTTGGAAACAGTAAAACTTTAATCCTCTCAGAAGTTCCCACCCGAGTCAGACTTTGTACTGAATTACATCTGCTCCAGTCCAGTCCCTTGTGTTTCAGTGCAGCATCATGGATATTTTCCTGGTATAGGGGTGGGATACATGTGTGAGTGCTGCGTGCAGTCTGTGGGAAGAGCATGGATGGGTGCAGTGGTGACGGAAGCTGCATATAATCAATGCTGTTGATGTCTTGTATGCTTAGAAGAGGATCATGTCTTCCAGATTTTAAGTAGTTAGGACCATGTCCTATGGATTTTATACATGAATTTTATTTTAATGTACGCTGTCAGCATTGAATGGTATTGAAACATTGTATTCTGTTCTGACAAGTTCAGCAATCATCTGTAGGACTCTCTAAGGACTCAGAGGAAAGCTTACTTCCTACTTCTTTGTAGAACTTGTTATCTGTGTAAGTAGGATATTACACATAAAATAAAATGCATCTACGTATACGCTCTAATGCAACATTATTATTTCATTAGCATTCAATATTGGCTTTTAAAAATTTTGTGTTCACAAAAAAGATTAAAAAATATTCTGGAAGATCACTTATTTAAGCAAGAACAAAAATTAAGCTATCATTAGTATTTTCATTATGATAATTCCAGTAAGCATGTCCATCCTCCTGGTCATTGCACAGGCCTCATTGAACTACTTTATGAACTTTCAGCTCTATGTTGAAACCTGTTTCAATGTTGAGCAAAACCATACTGATACATGTTTTGTTTCCCTCCCCCCTCATGTTTACTAGGATGGTACGAAACAAAAGCGAGAACGGAAGAAGACTGTGTCGTTTAGCAGCATGCCCACAGAGAAGAAGATCAGCAGTGCAAGCGACTGTATAAATGCAATGGTGGAAGGCTCTGAGCTCAGAAAGATTCGATCCAACTCCAGGGTGTATCACCGATACTTTCTTTTGGATGCGGACATGCAGTCTCTACGCTGGGAACCTTCAAAAAAGGACTCTGAAAAAGCAAAGATTGATATTAAATCAATCAAAGAAGTAAGAACAGGAAAAAATACGGATATTTTTCGCAGCAATGGAATTTATGACCAGATATCAGAAGACTGTGCATTTTCAATTATATATGGAGAAAACTATGAGTCACTAGATCTTGTTGCTAACTCAGCAGATGTTGCAAATATTTGGGTTACTGGCTTAAGATACCTGATTTCCTATGGAAAGCATACTCTAGACATAATAGGAAGCAATCAAGATAACATGCGGACTTCATGGCTTTCACAAATGTTCAGTGAATCAGATGTAGATAATTTGGGACATATACCCCTATGTAATGCTGTACAGTTTATAAAAGACTTAAATCCTGGTTTAAAAACTAACAAAATTGAACTAAAATTCAAGGAGTTACATAGATCCAGGGAAAAAACTGGTACTGAAGTAACAAAAGAAGAGTTTGTTGAAGTTTTTCATGAGCTTTGTACCAGACCTGAAATCTATTTTCTCTTAGTTCAGTTTTCAAGCAATAAAGAATTTCTAGATACCAAGGACCTCATGATGTTTTTAGAAGCAGAACAGGGTATGGCACAGGTCACAGAAGAAATAAGTCTTGAAATTATTCAGAAATACGAGCCAGCCAAAGAGGGCCAGGAAAAGGGTTGTCTTTCTATAGATGGCTTTACAAATTACCTTACTTCCCCAGACTGCCACATATTTGATCCAGAGCATAAAAAAGTTTGTCAAGATATGAAACAACCCTTGTCTCATTATTTTATAAATTCATCTCATAATACATACTTGATCGAGGATCAGTTTCGAGGGCCTTCTGACATCACAGGTTACATTCGTGCTCTAAAAATGGGTTGTCGAAGTGTAGAATTGGATGTATGGGATGGTCCGGATAACGAGCCAGTGATTTACACAGGGCATACAATGACATCACAGATTGTCTTCCGTAGTGTAATTGACATTATTAACAAGTATGCTTTTTTTGCTTCAGAATACCCTCTTATTTTGTGTTTAGAAAATCATTGTTCTATTAAGCAGCAGAAAGTGATGGTACAACACATGAAGAAAATTTTGGGGGACAAACTACATACACAGTCTCCAAACATTGAAGAGTCTTATCTTCCATCACCGGAATCACTTAAAGGGAAAATTCTAATTAAAGCAAAGAAGCTTTCTGCTAATTGTTCTGGACTAGAGGGAGATGTTACAGATGAAGATGAAGGAGCAGAAATGTCACAAAGAGTGGCAAAAGAGGGGGTAGAACAGCAAAACTCAATGACTGGAAAACGATTTCAGCTCTGCAAAGATCTCTCTGAGTTAGTAAGCATATGTAAGTCGGTTCAGTTCAAAGAGTTTCAAGTTTCATTTCAGCTCCAGAAGTACTGGGAAGTGTGTTCTTTTAATGAAGTGCTTGCTAGCAAATATGCCAATGAAAACCCAGGAGACTTTGTAAATTATAACAAACGTTTTCTTGCAAGGGTTTTCCCCAGTCCTATGAGGATTGACTCTAGTAATATGAATCCCCAGGACTTTTGGAAATGTGGTTGTCAGATAGTAGCAATGAACTTTCAAACACCTGGCTTAATGATGGACCTCAACATTGGTTGGTTTCGACAAAATGGAAACTGTGGCTATGTCCTTCGTCCTGCCATCATGAGAGAAGAAGTATCCTTCTTTAGCGCAAATACAAAAGACACAGTGCCTGGAGTTTCACCTCAGCTGCTTCATATTAAAATCATTAGTGGGCAAAACTTCCCTAAACCCAAAGGATCAGGTGCCAAAGGTGATGTTGTGGATCCTTATGTCTATGTTGAAATACATGGAATCCCTGCTGACTGTGCAGAGCAAAGGACAAAAACTATGCATCAGAATGGAGATAATCCAATTTTTGATGAAAGTTTTGAATTTCAAATAAATTTGCCAGAACTAGCTATGGTGCGTTTTGTAGTACTGGATGATGATTACATTGGGGACGAGTTTATCGGGCAATACACTATTCCCTTTGAGTGTCTACAGACTGGTTATCGGCACGTTCCTCTGCAGTCTTTAACTGGTGAAATTTTAGCACATGCTTCCTTGTTTGTGCATGTGGCCATTACTAATAGAAGGGGTGGTGGGAAACCTCATAAACGGGGCCTCTCTGTGAGGAAGGGCAAGAAATCAAGGGAATATGCTTCTATGAGAACATTATGGATTAAAACAATAGATGAAGTGTTCAAGAATGCCCTCCAACCTATTCGGGATGCTACGGATTTGAGAGAAAATATGCAGGTACAGTTTTATGATGAATTTATTGGTTTTTATGTGTATCTTTGTGTTATGATACATGTAGAATATATGCTTTTAATAGTCTTGTAAGTTATGCTATTTGAGTCTAATTCTGAACAGGTTTAAAACTGGATTATGCCAAAGCAGCCTTTTAGGTAAACTGTCTGCCGATGTATCTGTGAATACACATGTGTATTTTGTTGAATGTGAACTGGAAATATGACTCCAGTGTTAGAAATCAGATCAGTGATGTTGATTCGTCCTATGTCTTTGAAGGAATATTAGAAATACACTAGAAGAAAGTATGCCAATATTTTAGTTTTTAAAAATTAAGTAACAATGCAGGAGGAAAATACAGCAGATAGAAAATGGTGACTTTACTACTTATTAGAGACCTTCTCGTATGTCCAAGTATATTTAGCGTATTGTCACCCATGTTTTTAATTTATTCCCAAAGAGAAGATAGTGGTTTCAGAAAGACCAGTTTGCTTTCCATGATTCTTCCTTAGTAATAACATGTTAGAAATGGAATTAGCACTACAATATTAGAAGGCATCTTCTAGAAGAAATTGCCTTAAAGGTCATGTATGGTAAACACATTAAATTTCAGGAAAAAGTACAGGCTGAGGTGCTTGGTTTTGTGCAAACCCAGAGGTCCACTTCAAAAAATCCATTATTTGGAGATTCCAATAAAGAATCCAGGTAAATAACCCCTTTAGAAATAGATTAAAGTTGAGTTGTAAAGTGCGTTCCATTTAATAAAGCTTTTTTATGAACTTCTGGTGGAATACTAGCAATGATCAATAAAACTAAGAATAATAAATATTAATGGTTAAATTGTTAAACCCTCCTGCTCTTTGGTAGTGTTAAGGGGAAGCTGGTTAAAGGAAATGTCTGAGTCTTAATTCTGGATTTTAGAGGCATATCAGTGTAGATAAATTTTCTTCATGAATAATCTTATATTAAAGAGACTTTAACAGTAATACAATTTTAAAACTATTTTTTTCTCATGTGAAAGAAGAAATTAGTACTTCGTTATGAAGGTCTCGCATTCCACTTGGTATATAAAATTGCTATACTAAAAGATAATTAAAAAATAAGGGGGTGATATTTTAACTCAAATGTTTCGTGTTACAGGCTGCATATAAAGTGAACTTTGTCTATAGTTAACCTATTGAAGGCTAGAATTCTGTCATATAAAGGATATTGTATTTTAAAACAATTTTCAAGGAAGAGCTGAGTTGAGGAAGCAGTGAAAACATGCAGTTTGTGTAGCTACTCTAAACTCTTTAATGTGCATTCTGCAGGAAGCACAGTATAATGATATAATTGAAAACAGGCTCTGTAGTGTGATTTATTTGCATGTGAGATATGAAAAGGTATTCTATGTTTTTTATTCTGTCAGTTTGAAAGATGGGGTATCAACTAAATTTAACATCATCTCTCAAAATGCTATCAAGAATATATTTTAAACACAAGGGAATGTTGCTTTTTAGGGACTTTAACAGATTATATAATATGCACAATTTAAACTCTGCATAACTACAAGTTTTAAAGCTAATAAAAGTAAATCAACCACTCAAAATAAGTATCAGGTTATGTCAGGGAATGTGAGATTTGTTTAATTTCTATACTACTGAAATTTTGTGTTATGAACTGTGATGATTTTTATGACACAGAAGTAATATTGCCACAAGCTGTATTATAAAGGGCAAAGTTGATTGGTTTGGGTTTTTTAATATAAGATGAAAGAAAAGAAAAAAAGAAAGTGTTTAATAGTTGCTCTAAATCTTGTATGCAAATAGCATTTTTTGTTCCTACGTTTCTGTGACAAAAGTTGATGTCATAGCTTGTTGTTACATATTAATCACTGCTAAAAGTATAACATGAGTGACAGAATGTGATGTTGCATGTTTAAATTGCTTAACAGTATAAGGAATAGTCTCTGGATATAGAGAACTCCAAAGGCAAGGGTTGTTGTAGTAGTATATGATAGTCTTGTCCTGCCTGCCATTAGTGAATGTACACCTTCCCTGGTCCTCATTAACCTCTCTGTAAAACTGTTGTTTGTAATGGTTTACTCATAATACTTTTCTCAAACAAAAATGTTTGAATGAACTTTCCAATGTCTGTATTTTCAACTATGTAATTAATGTGTCATTAAGGTGTAGTCCAGTTAATAAAAGCAGTTTCTGTTTCCTGGACATGTAGTAGATGCTACTAAACATTTACTTAAAGTACACTGTAAATTACTGTGGTGGATCCAATTTAGTGTTCACATAATTTTGCATATATGCGTATTTTGAAATGACCTTTGGTATTTTGTCTCATAAGGGGACAGCAAAATATTTCGCATTTGGTTCCAGTTTGCATTAATGTCTTTCTAGAAGACATGTCCACAAATGGGTAATTACCATGCCAGCAAGATGAAAAGTGGTTTGGATTAAAGTCAAAGTCTGTGTCAGATACCCTGCTCGGGTATGACATGAAACAAAGGAACACTGAGCACATTTGAAACTTAAATATACCATATTTTTGGTTTTTTCCTACAGGAACACAAATTCCAGACCTGCCGTAGATCACCAGCTCCCACTTGGTATAAAAATCCTAAATTCAATACATTGCTGACAGTATTCCCATCATGGAATTTCAATGGCTACTTGCAGTCACATTGTATTTCTAATACTGTAAATTTTCCTCAAGTTTTAACATGGCTTTATATTCTACCATACTGGATATAAAATATAACTAATAAATCTTAGGGAAAGGTACAAAATTGGTATTTATATGAAAGTACCTTAAAAATTCACTTAAGTGTGGTTCTATGATAGAAGTACATCGATAGTGGAGTGCTGGGTTTGTGCATCACACCAAAGGGGAGCCAGCAGATCCACAGCACGTCTGGACTGTAGTTCAGGTATGTTTAAAGTTACAAATGTGCTGAATTCCTTCCACTTCACTTTGCTTAATTGGGACATTAAGCAGCTAATATTTTGTTTCTCTTGGTGGCATTTTAAAAATGTTTTTGAAATGTCACAGAATTTTTTAAAATATATAACCAGTATGTTTTAGAAACTGTTTATTTGTATGGTTAATTTTAGCAGTGATATAGATATTTGTTCTAAATAGATTATTTTTTCTGTGACATATATTGAATTGTTTGAATTTTTAATATTTTTTAGAAATGTATGTGTAATATTGGTTGCTTTGCAAAACTGACAGTTCTTCAGGGAAAAGCTGTGGTAATTCGACATTGTAGCTCAACTATAATAGTAAAGTATTTTATCCTGAAAGATGAGACTTCAAATTTCATATTTAACTGTAAAGGAAACTCTTTCTTTCCTTTTTACAGAATGCAGTAGTTTCATTCAAAGAATTATGTGGCCTCTCCCCTGTAGCAAATCTTATGCAGTGCATTTTGGCGGTGTCTATGCACTTGGTTGGGCCTGATAATGCACCCTTGGTAGTACTGAATCTCAGTGATCAGTATCCAACTATGGAGCTCCAAGGGATTGTTCCGGAGGTCTTGAAAAAGATTGTAACAGCATATGAAATGGTGAGTAGTTCTTTGTGGTTGTCTTATATGCTATTTGAAAGGCTTTAAAAATATATCTAATATACAGTACCATGCCTGCTTTGAAAGGTCATTTGAACCTGGGACTCCCTATTTCATGCTTCATTACATGTGCTTGAAAGTTATTCCCATGAATGTGCAGCAGTTAATAGTGTTTTCATACAGAGTGAAGATAGAGATTAATGTACTGCGTGCAGACAAGTAAGTGTACACTTCAGAAAGCAAAGTGATTACAATTAGGAGGATTTAACATGAAGAGGATGTATTAATTTACCTGTGTTGCAGTACCTAGAAACTTACTGTGTATTCATAAACTTCTTACATTAATTTGCTACTACATTTTGCATTTTGTGGACCTTGATTTATTTTGGCTTTGACTCAACATAGAATACAAAAACATCAGGCACTGCTTTTAGGTATTGTAGTTTTATAACCACCTGAAGTGTAAAATGCTACACCTGCTTTTTTATTTTCCTTTTCTATATCTTTCTTACAGATCTCATTTGATTAAGCATTTTTCCTTATGTAAGTGGCTGTAATGTTAACTTCAGCCCTTATATTTAAGTAAATATATAAATTGTGTCTTTAGAGACTAGAAAAACATGTTGCAAGAAGGGAGGAAGGAAGAACTAAATATGGAAAAATACTGATTTACATCTGCTTTGCATTAATTTGAAATGTGGAAAAAAGGTCCAGACGAGTGTGACTTGAAATATCCTCCTTACTTCCACTGAAATAATCTGGCACAGAGGAATTGATTATTTATTCATTTATTTAATGTTTTCTGTCATTTGATACATCATCTGGTGATAAGTAAATGTTTCTAGGATAATTTTGCATTAATTTTGTGCACTAAAATGAGAAACCCCACCTGGCAGGCTCAAGTAATTTGCCACTTAAAAGAAAGAAAATGGAGGAAAAGAAACCAGTAGCCCAGTTTCATATATATCTTGTAAACTCTTTCCTAAAGAAAAAGTAGCTTTAAAATTATTCTATACAAAAGTCCAAAAAGCGCTCATTGATAATTAGCAATTTATGCAGAATTTATATAGTTCAGTAATGCTGTAAATGCAATAGAATTTGATTGGAGTGGTAGCACAGTTACAAGGAGATACTGGTATAACCCTCTTAGTGGTGGCTTACAGGATATCACTATAATTAGGATGGAAAAAGGCTTGATTGTTGGGATTGCATCTGCAAGACATAAAGAAGTTCTATCTTCTTGACAGAGATGTCCCTACCTGCGATGAGGTCTGATGTGGTGATGCTGCTTTTTAGTTATTAAGCTATTCCAGGTAGTTAAGATCTTATTCTAAGTCTGGAATAAATTTTTTGTTTGAATGTCACTTAGAGGTGACTTGTGACTCCAGAAATCTTTACAATCTAAGTTTAGCTTGCTCTTTGTCTCTCACATGTTTCCCCATCACCCCCCATCTTAGAATCGATACATGATTTCAATATTTGTGTACTTGAGAAATCTGTACTTTACTTTCATATGTGAGACTATTTGAATATTTATATAGTGGCAAAAGTTTTTCCATCTTCCATAAAAAATAAAGAATCCATTTCAAATAAAGGGTATGATACTGCTTCTAGCTCTAAATGAGATTTAAGATTATTTTGATAAAATAAAACTTATAAATTAAAATAATGTGATGGATTTTAATTTGTGAAATTTGGGTCTTGCCAATACTCTGTTCAGTCTGACAAAAGATTTTAAGCTATTGAAATCTGTAGGGTATACTGGGAAGTGAAGTCAGCCGTGGGAGCCATATTCCCATGTCCTTATTTCTGAAAGCACATTGTGAAACAGGGGGAGACACCTGTGCCATCCTTTCCTGAGAGGAGAAGAGCTGTGAAGCTGTTTAGTTCATGTATTGGTATTTGCTGTAGTAGCAGATGTTTAGAGTCTGATATTATAATGAATCGCAAGGGGGTTGTATGAATTTGGTGTAAATTAATATAATGAGCCCTCAAAAATTCCATATTTTACATCAATTTTTGGTTTTGGCTTGGGGATATTTTTGTCATGATCAATTAGTATGTGGGTGTAAAATCCTGCTTAATAATGAGAATCTTTATCCAGAACTGAGAAAGGATACATGTACTGTTGAAGGAAGGATTACCTACTTGTCTTATTTTCTGCTGGCTTAGACCTCCATATGGGCTAGAATTATGTGACTGTGTACTTCCAGTGTGTATGAAATCATGTTGATAACAAAGGTAGTGTTAAATGTTCATTAGACAAACGTTGAGTAGTACTGTAAATGCATAGGCTGTCATTACTTTGTGTGCCTTCTCAATGTGGCATATGTAATAGCATTCTCAAAGTATAGCTGTTCCAAGTTCATGATCTTTTCAGGTAATTGAAGGGATTCTCTTATTTGTCAGAAATACTCTTCTGTTTATAAACTGATAATAAACATAGAAAGCAATATTCAGAGAAGATTTTAATTGTTCGGAATTTATGTTGGGAGTACTTAAAGGACTCACTGTGCTCTGTAAAGTGAGAAAGGACCTTTACAGTGAGACAGTCAGTCAACACTGAAATAATTACAAATGAGTACCTTCAGTGTAGTACAGGTCCATGTAGTTTTAAGGAAACTATGGGGGAAATGATAGTAAGTTAGTATATCACTAGATACTTGATGTTTTTTTCCTTTAAGTAAATAGCACATAATCCTTTCTTAAATTGTCTGCATGCACTGCTGTACTAATGGAGCTGTAAGTGATCAAGACTAGTACTATTCATGGTTTAAGACCTTTTGTCCATGTTATAGGAACTGGGATGTCTTTTCAGAATAATGAAAACCAAATGTAAAAGGTATTTTTGTGGAAGGCAAACACTTAAGCTGTGTATTTTTCTTTAGCTTCTCCGCGCTCCTCAGTATTTTTCACCCTACCATTTTTATACTGTTTAACAATGTTTTATTTTTCCCTCTTGTTCATGAACTTCAGCTTCCTTTATGTGATACTTCAGCATGCACTCTGTTGGTGTCATCACACCCATCACTGATCAGTGCTGCAGACTGAAGCTTGGAGTTAAGGCAAGTGCCTCTTCCACACCATTGCATGTTTTATTTAATGTCTTATAACCTTTAAGATAAACAGTAAGTAAGCCTTAAAAAGTTATGCTATGGCAAGAGAAAAAATCTTGCCCTAAGTCTGCAGCATTATTCAGTGATGAGTATAATAGCACTGCAAAGATACAGTAGAGGAGCATACAAATGAAGCCAGCTACTGTTGAGAATTTGACTGTCTCTGTCTGCCCTTAGTGGAGGATGAAGTGCCCCATCTGATGAAGATAAGGTTTTCTGAACTTTGCAAGCAGGCATTTACTTGTAAGAGAAAAACTAACACAGAACAGGCAGATAACTGTACCTGTGTGCAAAAGATAAAGTAATGCTGCTACAATAATTAGGATTAAATGTTATTAAATCCTAATTAGATAATGCTGCTAGTTCCACTTTTTCTTTTCTTTTTTTCAGTTTCTAGTGGTGGTGTGCAGGGTTTTTTTTTTGTCTGCAGACTGCAGTGTAGGAGATCTGTATTGATTTAAATGAAATCAAATTATATTAACAGATTTTGTATACATACCCTAGGGATGGACTTGAGAGCAGGTCTGTGTTTATTGGTCGTGAGGTTGTGAGATAATGAAAATGGGCAGTATTAGAATAGAGTGAAATAGAGTGAAGTTGTTAATTTGGAAAACATCATACGATTGGTGATTAGTAGGTCTGTAGTAAGCTTAAATCCTTATTGTTGGCTCATTTTAGGCAATCATGTAGAAGTTAACTTCATGATACAGAGCTGGAAATTTTGGCAGTGACATAATATGGTAGTCTATATTTGGAACTTGAATGTGTCTGTCCCATAGGGAAGTAGATAGTTTGATACCAAACCTTGTAGTTATGGACTGGACTGTTACTAGTAGGGCCTACTAAAAGACTATCTGAAAGACACTGTGTCAGGGTTTTGGTAAAAGTTAATCATTTTCTTGTACTTCGCCTACGTCACAAAAATTCAGCTACTGCTCAAAATCTTAAATATTCTTCACCTTTAAAACTAATCTCAATGTTAACATAGGTGAATTGGATGGAGCCCTTCTTTAACAGGCATGTTGGATTGAAGCTCATAATTCTGAAGGAAGCAAAGAGTATATCCATTGCCCCTTTCACAGGACCTAAGAAAGAGTGATTAGCAGATGTGTTTTGAGTTATGCTTAGGTCATAAAATCTGTATTAGTTGCCTTGTTGTTGATGTTGGTCCTTGGTTATTTTTGCAAATACAGTAAGAAAGATTACAGTCATTGTGCTGTGGTTACAGATTTCTATCTTGAGAGAAAAGTAGATCAAGACTTTTCTACTTCATCTCAGCCTACTGATGTGCCAGAGTTACTTGGTTGGGAAGCCTTTTTTCCACAAACTGCCCTTTAAGGTTGCAAACTTCTGGGGCAACAAAAAAACTACTGGATCTAGTGCTGGGATTTACCAGCTTATCTCATAAAACTGAGTGGGTGAATAGGTTGCTTCAAGTCTTGCATAACTTTCTTTTGATCTAAATACCCAGTTTCTGATTGTATCAGAGGAGGCTAAATTCAGTGTAGTCACTAAACTCCTGTTACAGAACTCAGTTTGTGGATCTTACATGATTTTAAATTACATTATAGCACCTGACCACTGTCTGCTTTGTGCACTTGATGAAAATCCATTTTTTTCCATCTGGTGCCTTTCCCGAAGAATACCTGACTGGCATAGGCCATGATAGCTGTGGTCAGTTCTCCAGTTGGTTCACGTTTACGAGCCTGTGTTTTCTGGAGCTGAGCTCCAGGGGCGTTCCATGTTACAATTTAACTCCTCAGCATTATCTGGCTTATAAAGAAAATAACTTAGGCTTTGTGCAGAAGATTATAAAAATATTATTCCTTGCTTTTATGCTTAAGAGCTCAACTGCATAAAAATAACCTTGCTAAAACAAAAAGGTAAGAGTAGTCAAAAGAACAGATATCACGGACACTCACTCTTAAGATACCACATGGGGAGCTTGAAGTAAATAGGTACCACTTACCAAAAAAGTCTTGAGGAGGAGAAAAAGAAGGAGGTTCTCATGAAAAGAAGGCAGCATCTTCTGAAAAGCTGAAGTCACAGGCAAACGGGGAAGACAGGATGACAGATATTTGAACCTGCCATGGTTAAATAAGAAAACCAACAGTGAAGAATTTCAATAATGACCTGCATGGACTTAAAAATAACAGTAACATTTCTGAAAATACCAGAAACAGGAAGCCTGTCAAAGAGTGTGTACGATCACTAGTTAATCAACATATGAAAGAAAGCCTCAAGAAAAGAAATAAAACCACAAGACTAAATTAATTTTTGCATCCATTAACCTGTGGAGATTAAGGTTTTATATGAAGTGCTTCTTTATGAAGGACTCATTGGAGAATTCATCTCTAACTGAAATGCTGATAGAAGATATAACCCAGGAAAGCAAGATGACTGAGAAAATAATACCAGAAAGAGGTGATATTTATTCAAGAGTTCTCAGAGATGTCAAGAGTTGACGTATCAAAACTGCTGATTGTTGGGTATATCGTCTCACTTACAAGTGACTGTCAAAGTTGTTACTGTGGTGCCAGTGTTTTAAGAGATTTCCAGGGAAGATGATGAAATTGCAGATCAGACAGACTGACATCTGCACTGTGAAAATGGGTAGAAACTGTTTTTGAAGAAGAAAATTAGAGGAAACATGGAAAAAACATGTCATGTTAGGGAAGAGTCAATACAGCTTTTATAAAATCAAGGGGTCATTATCCTATGAAGTTCTTTGAAGTCAGGAAGCATGTAGACACAGAAGATCAGTCTGATTGTATTTTCTAAAGCATTTGACAAAGTCCTTTTTCAAATCTCATATTGAAATAAAGTTACTGTTCAATTTTTAGCCTTTTTAAATTGTTAGATCTTCTCTGATAGCTGAAGTGAATGTTGAAGTTAACCTGATGTTCCAGCAGGAAAAGAACTGTTAAAGACAGTTGCTTGTGTTGATTTTTGCATTATGGTACATTTTTCCAGTAAGTGGATTAGAGATAGTAGGTATAGCTCCAACAACTTTGGTCTAGCTGAAGTAGCCAAGTACTCTTGCAGATGCATGAATTAATGATGCCTCCAGATTTGCAAAGATCCTCAAGGTGTGAGGTATGTGACTGCTTAGACATTCAACAGCTTTCTCAGTCTTAGTAGTAGATTGCTACAATGTGTTAAAACAATAAGTTTCAGAGTTGGCAATATAAATTCAGTATTTAAATTGTGATTACACACACTCTCGCTATTCCCATTGTTGCCTCTGTCTTTCTACTGTATGCTTGCTTTCATTATCAAGTCTCTGCAGAGTAGAACTGTCTTTATTTAGGTAATAAAGTAATACAGTTCAGTGGTGAAGAGATCTAAGGGAAAACATACATCATTCATTGCAATTTAATATTGCAAATAGCCCAGGTAAGGGGTTTAGCCATATTTAATAAATTATGATAATTGTAGATGCTGTTTTTTGAGATTAATTGAAATTAGTTACTGATTGTGTAGTTTGTCACAAAAACTGATGAAAAACAAAGTATTGATGGAAAATATAGTGAATAGCTTGGGCAGTTTCTTCAGAAAGAGTTATGCTGCTTATTATCAGTTTTTATTTTCCTGTTTTGTAACAGAACAGTGATGAAGGTTGTAATTATGCTTCCAAAAACAGAACTGCAGATGATAACCTCAGTTTATGCTGGGCTTTTCAGTCCACAAGGGCAGAAGCAAACATCTAATTTTGGATACTCAGACTCCAATGCCAAATGTAAATTATGAGCTGTTTTGCATTGAATGAAAAGCTTCAATAATGACAATTTGATCCTTCTGTGAAGGCAAGTTTTCTACCTTTTTTGTTCAGAGCCTGAACGGTGCAGCTTTTTGTATCCTCTCGCTAATCCCATTATGCCTAACGACTGACTCACAGTATTCACAGGAGCATAAAATAATACATGGCTGCTTAGGAAGAGGAGTTCATGTGGCTTACTGTCCTGTTTCTAGTGTAGTCCAATGGAATGTTTGTGGAAGAGCATAAAAATAGGTCAGATGCATAGCAACTTCTCTTAAATGTATTCTATATTTTCAATAGTGGTTCTCTTTTTCTTGATAAATTCTGAATCTTGTTTGTCTTTTTGACTCTCATCTATGTGAAAAAAATTATGGTTATTAGAACTGATACTGGCAGTTTTAGTTTCAGAAATAACACTACCTATTAATTTTTTCACAGAGATGATAGAATCTTCTTCTTGTACAGATAAAAGAAATTTTATTTTTATATGTATATACTTCTTTATTGTGCACTTTTTATATAGTTTTTCATTCTATCAGGTTTAGTTTTAAAAATTATGATAATAATTTTGCTACAACAACCAGAGTGTCAGGACAGCAAAGAGAAATGACTATTGGATTTAAGAGTTTACTGTCATTGGGTGCATAGTTTAGGAGAGAGCTGCTGATTGTTATATATACTCTACCTTCAACCTAGTCTTTCTCATATGCTTTACTCAAGAGAGTGAAAAAAGAAGATTTTTTTTTTGTTATGGATAACTTGTGGACTATTTGTTCCCTTGGTAAATTTTCTTGAACTGTGGGAAATCTAATTCATTTGGGGATACTGCAGAGTTAAGAACAGGCTATGTGATTTTTTTTCTCAGGCCTGAAAGAATTAGTTTTGGTAAGTGGATTTCATCGGTTATGCTCCTGCACTGTTTTATGGCATAATCTCAGCTTGCGTCTTTCTTAGACAAAAATCCCTTTCCATGTATGTATATCCTAGAATATAGAACATTTCATAAAGAGGTGAGAGAGGAAAGAAAGGCTAAGAAAGGTGAATCTGTTCCTGTGTTTTTCCTACTTACGAAGATTTGCTGCCACTATCAGTTAGGTGCAGCTTTGCATTTGTATCATAATATGTTAGTGACTTCAGGAATTATAATGGAAATTTCTTCTGCACTTTTCTTGGAAAAGGATAGTGGTTTAAGTCTAAACAGAAACATAATGCTTAATTATATCATAATATATGTTATGGTTAAGGGAGCTCATCCTTTCACCCTTTTCAGCACTGGTGAGGTCACACCTGCAGTGCTGTGTCCAGTGCTGAGTTCCCCAGTACAGGGGAAGCATGAGCATGCTGAAGAGAGTCAAACGAAGGGCCGCTAAGGTGATGGAGCATCTCTCCTCTGAGGAAAGGTTGGGAGAGCCAGGACTGTTCAGTCTGAAGAAGAGAAGGCCAAAGTGGATCTCGTCAATGTGTATAAATGCCTAAAGAGAGGGTGCAGAGAGGGCAGACAGGCGATTTTCAGTGGTGCCCAGTGACAGGAGAGGAGGCATGAAAAAACCAGGAGGCTCTGTGAAAACATCAGGAAACAGTTTGACTGTAAGAGTGGCTGAGCATGGAAACAAATTGCCCAGAAAGATTGTGGAGATATTCAAAAGCTTTCTGGATGTGCCCTGGGTAGCCAGCCATGCTAGGTGGCTGTGCATGAGCAAGGGCATTTGGACCACATGCTTAGTTGAAGAAATAATTGCCAATGTAGATATTTAGTACATATGCTAAAACCCTTACTGCTTTCAGGGAAATTTGATTTGATATGAGGAGTCTTCTGTATACAGAAGAAGCAGTTCTTTCATACCTTGATGCTTTGGACTATGCTTGGATAGTAGAAACATTGGTTGCTTTTGTTTACAGAGCAGCTTTGAACTTTCTGTGCAAAACCACATGTGTTGTTTATCTGTAATGAAGTTATTACTGATTGTTGTCTTGAGCCAGAAAGCTCAGTTCTTTCGAATGGTGATATCAACTTTACTAAAATTCTTATTTACGTAGAATCACTGAGGTTGGAAGTTACCTCTGGAGATCACCTAGTCCTTGCTTGAAGCAGGTTTGGATAGAACAGGTTGCCCAGAACTGTGTTGAGTTGGCTTTTTGAGTATCACTGAGGATGAAGATACCACAGTTTCTCTGGGAAACCTCTTCCAGTGTTTGACCACCCAAGATTCTTCCTGAGCCTTTTCTGCTCCAGACTGAGCAGTTCCAGCCTTCTAAGCCTCTCCTCATAAAAAAGATGCTTCAATTCCTTAACTCTCTTTGTGGCTTTGCACTGGACAGTAAGTCCATATCTTTCTTGTACTGGAAAGCCTCAAACTGGATTAAACACTCTAGATGTGACCTCACAAGAGGGAGTCTGGGAAAACTCAGCATGGGTTTACAGAGCAGAAATGGGGCTTAGCTAGCCTGCAGCCTTCTGCACTGACTGCTTTGGTGGAAGAAGAGGAAAGCAGTGAATGTTTTTTGCTTTTTAAAAGTCCACTTCTGCTGTTTATGGTGGTCCTGGTTAACAGTTAGATATTTCAGAATGCTTTCAGTGTGGTATCCACACTGTTAGAACAATTCATTTGAGTTGTGAAGTTTTAATATGAGTTTACAGTCTGATTTTCCTTTCTTATTTGCTGTAACACCTTTCTTCTCCAGCAGGAAATAAAAGGCAGTGTGTGCATTTTGAAGCAACTCTTTATGCAGAACAAGCTGACTGTAGCAGTTGGCGCTGAAAGGGCAAGAATAGTTCTTTTGCCTGTTCAGTGCCAGAACAAAGTTGCCTTCTGGTGCGCTGACACTGAACATTGGATGACTTGGATACAATGTATACATGTATTCAATGGTATGTTGAATTGAACTGTGTTTTGTTTGAGTTCCCAGTACATATCAAGGTTCTTCAAGTCAAAGTGTTTATATGCTGTCCCTACCGGAGTTCCTTGCCTTGCTGTTATTGCTTGGGGCAATGGTAGATAACTCTGTGTCACACTTACCTAAGTGGTGCAGGCACTATTAGTGGCTTATGTATTAACAGTTTGAGATGCTGTATGTTTGATTTCCCTTTTTTGTGAAGTGCTATTTGCTGTTGGTGCTGTTGGTACCATCCTGGACTTAAACAGTCTGGAAAATGCAAATTACATTTTTATTATTACTGTTAAGAGCTCCATTTTGGCCTCTGGATACTAAACTGTTTTCAGAAATGGTGTAGTTTGTGGTTTCAGAAATCTATTGAATATGCTGAGATTTGAATGAAAGTAGAATGTGAGCACCATTTTAATGAAGATTTGGTTTATACCTACTGTAAGTATAGTTTCAGTTTTGCTGTTGGAATGTAGGTCTAACAGTATTGGCAACATATATTCACAGATTTCGAGATGTAAGTGTGTGGTGTGCTTTACTTGCTAAAAATAACGTTCACCCCTGGTGTTGCAATTCTGTCAGTTGAAGGTGTTTTCTCTCACTGAGTTTCATCAGCCAGACACAGTTTATCATTGGCTGGTTTTCTGTTTTAAAATGCAGCTGATGTTTCTGTTGGTGTGCTACCAACCAGTTTCACATGTAGAGGAAAGAACAAGTCCTGGGGTTTTTAAGAGATTTCTTTCTCAACCTCTGTAATCTTTGTTAAATACAGGTTCAAAGTATTCAGTGTTAAGTTCAATCTACATATTTTCCCTAAATTGAAGGCATAAACAGGATTGTTTATCTTCTACCAGAAGGCCTGTCTTTGTGAGCCTACAAGAAATTGATCTTCACTCCAAGTCAACTGAAATTGAGTGGTTTCAAATACATGCATATATAAATACATGTGACACTTACATACATGTAGAGATCTACACAGTGTTAGTTCATAGCATTTATCTCTTTCATAAAACAGTTTTGTAAAACAGCCTTAACAAACTTTGAAATGAAATATTATTCCAAAGGGTAGTCTAGACATGTATCTATTTTTAATTTTCTGTAACTGTCTTAATGACTGAGTTCTAATGAGTTCTCTCAGGAGGAGGAGGATATATTTTTTTTCAGTATATGGCTTTTTCATTTGGTTTGTGAAGACAGTGTCACATAAGTGGTGAATGGTACTCTTAACAGTACAGTTTGAAGTAATAATTGTGATTTCTAACCATCAGGAACAATATGTAATAATATAGATCTCCAGTCCCCACTGAGAGCTCTGGATTAATAATTTAGTGTTTATTTCTAAAAACCCTTTATAATAATTCATAATTTTTTATGTCCTTGACATTTATCCTTTTGTTAGACCTTCTGACAGTTTTTTGATAACTAGGTAAAATGTTTGCATGATTTAAGAAATAGAATTTGAAGAATAGATCCAACTGTCAGCCTGGCCTCTGAAAAAATGTTGTGACTTCAAGGCTTATAAAGCATTACACTCTGTATTTCCCATTTTCCACTGGGCAACAAAAAAAAAAAAACAAAACAAAACCAACCAACAAACAAAAAAACCCAAACAAAACCCCCAAAACAAAGCAAAACCAAAAAACCCCCAGCCAAACAAACAAAAAAACACAAAAAAAGGACGATAGTCTGGTATGTAATATTAGAGTACCTGACAAGTTCTCTACGATTGTGGTATGGTGGGAATTGAAGGGAGAGGTGAAGCAATTCCAGCAAGCGTTGTAAGTTCTGTATTTCAAATAAGCAACGTAAGTTAGAAATGGGAATTAGCATTGCAAAAGACTTGCTAGAAAGTATAGCTTACTAAATGTCATATAATATCTGTTCTTTCCTTAGAATAGGCAATACATTTTTAATCATCAGTTGGTAACTCCTTGTTCCCTATCACATTTATTTGCATTTCTATTTTCAGTTTTGTCACTGATAATATTCTTAAGGTTGGCTGTGGTTAGCAAGTACCTGCTTATTTATTGGCTTGTTCAATATAGACTAGTCTAGTATATAGCAGATTCTACCTGGTCTTTCTCCTCCATTTCCACAACTTACTTGCCTTGAGAATTCCATGTCTTACTCTGCTGCCGACATACTGTTTTTCACACTGAAGCTCCTGCTTGCTCATCATTTTCTATTTTGATTTTGTATCAGGCACACACATACATACCAATATCATTTGGACTAGTCTAATTTTCTGTTTAAATATAGCCAGTTATACTCAGCTGTTCCATATGCTGTGTCTACCAAAAGTCTTTCAGTCTCTGTTATTATCTACATGAATGTTTTCATGTTATAATTTTGTCCTGAACACCAGAAAGAATTCACATGTTCAAACACTCTAGAAGAGTAATTTAACAGGTAGTTGAATACATACTAAAGGTGACTGCATGGTGGCAATGTAGGAATGAGGTTATAATGAACTAACACTATTACTTTATTAATCAAGCACAACTAGAAGGTGACACGTACTCATGCACACAGCATAGTGCTCCATTATTTTCTTAGTGAAGGACATAAGAAAATTGGGATGTTCCACAATATGAATTGAATGGTAGTGGCAGGCAACCCCTGAATTATTACTAGCTCAGGCAATTTTGCTTTGTAGTGCTGTTAATCTTAAGTACAGCTCTCTATTTATTTTAGAGGCCAAAGATAAAGAAAGTAGCTGTTACTGGTTTAGTCATATAAAAATGGATATTAGAATAATTTCTATGAAATGCACTGACATTTTTCTTCAAAAGCTGAAAAGTGGGCATTGCTTTTGATCTGAGAGTATTTAGCAGCTTTCCATACTGAAACTGCGAAATATGAAATCTGCGTGTTACAATAAATTGTTCCTCAATGTTAGCCTTGCTGTGATGAAAGAGCACTAATACAGCTATTAGTTTCACTTCTTTTCATCTGCAGATTTACTACAACTTTCTTGCTTTGTCAATACAGAAAGTAAATAAAAAACAGTAATGTAAGCATTTTTATTCATCTTAGAATTCTCTTATTTCTGAAAATCAGAGCAGTGTCTCAGAGTAAGTTTTCTAATCAGCTGAGTCTTGTTCTCCACTGCTTCTAAATTATCTGATGTACATGTAGAGTGTATCGTATGAAGGAAGCAGGGCAGATGAATGTGTTCTGTGTTTGGAAAAGGAGCTAACTGAGATGATTTAGAAAATGCATTATTATACACATGGGGTCAGGAAAAATTAGGGCAGTTGCAATATTTCTTACAGTTCCTATGGAACAAATACCTTGAACAGGCAGCACTATTGATCTCACTGTTTTTATGAACTCCAGTCGAGATGGTGTGGAGGTGAAAGGACTCATATTGATGGAGAATCCCACTCTACTCCTTATTATTGTGTATTAGCAAACTGAAAAAACCAAGAGCCATATATGCTCAACATTTCATTTTTCAAGGTGATTTTCAATGCAGCAGAAAACTACTTTATAGTCTCTTTTCAGCTAGTTAGCAAAAGAAAATCAGTTATTGGAAGTATATTTGTGTTTGGCATCAAATGTTTTTCAGTTCTCTTTAAGTTCATTGCAGAAGCAAATGTGTTACATGACATACATATTGAAACAGCTAAAATCCTTGCCTTTCAAGCAAGTTTTTAGTGACCTTATCTCAATTTCTGAATACTCTTTTAAAAAAGACTGAATAGTAGTGAAACAGTGAAATGGGGCTTTCTCCTTGACCAGTCCGGAATAGTCAGTTTTCAGTGCTCCCTGTGGGAGTGAAATATAGCACTCTCTTATTTAAGTTGTCTTCAATTTGTTACACTTAAATAGTAATCTGCAAAATTCTATTTATAGGTAGTTTTTCCTTGAGTGAACATTGATATTTACATTCAAAGAACAATCCGGTTAAAAATGATTAAGCTAAAGTTTTTCACTTGCAGTTTAAAAATCTGATCAAGTTATTTTTGCTTCATTTATTATAATTTACATTTATTTAAAATTACCCATCAGCTGACATAGTATAATTCAGGCTAAATAGATAATTTGAATTTAAATACAGAGAATCATGATGTGGATATTAAATTCAATTATCCAGTATGATGACCACCACCTACTCAAAGTTTCTTATTTCCATACTGTTTATATGTAGCATAAACTGAAAATTTCAGGGTTTGCATCATTTTCTTTATTGGTTTAAATAGAAATAATAGAAACAGAAATAGACTTATTTTAAAATGCTTTCTCATTTGTTTAAACCAGGTTTTTGTGTAGCTGACAATTACATAAGTCTGTAGAGTAGTTTGTCTATGCAGGTGTTTTTCCTCCTTGCTTGCACACTTGTCATGATCAAAAATCTGAGGCTTACTTGCCTGGTTTTCAAAATTGATTTATGCCTCACTTAGAGGAATGTTCAGACAAACAGCCTCAATGTCATTCAGCTGGAGAAGGCTCCTTATGTGTGAGGAAGGACTGCCATAATAGTCATGCCTCATACAGCAGCTTTTCTCTGAGGAAATGTGTTAGAGAGGTTTGGGTTTTTTTTTCCCTATAACATGGAACATTCCTGCTCATAAGAGCAAATGGTGGTCTCCTACGGACAAGTTCCACATGAACACCCACATAAGTAACATGTCAAACTTTAGTGGTTGTTTTAGTGGCGAGAATATTACCTGCTTCAGTGGACGCCAGAGGCATCAGTATAAAGTGTGTGGCAAAGTTGTTACTTCTCAATACACACAGACTGAAAAGTTTGCCAGGTCCCATCTTAATTACTGTGCAATTATCTGAGTTTCCCTGAAAGGCTTTTTGTTTAGAAAGATCAGGTGAAGGAATAATTTATTTTTCTTATCCTTCAGTACCAGCCTCAAGTGATTTGTTTTCCTCCATAGAGTGTTGTCTCATACATATGTACAGGTCAAGACACAAAAAGGGAAAATGTGGAAAATCTGGAAAAGCAGTGGAATGATTCCTAGGAAAAAGGAAGCACAGGGTGGTGAGTGCTCATCATCCTGAATATTGGAGTGAGTAAGGAAGAGGATCCAGGTTATCTCACCCAAGCCACCAAAGGGAATTACCCGGTGGTATCTTTTTCATCCACTTGCTTTGCTAGGCAATGAGTAATGGAGTAAACATTTTGCTTCGGTGTTCACGGATCCCAGCCCAAAATAATTGTATTTTTATGTCTTTATGCTACATTTAGGGCACTTTTCTATCTTATCATGACCATGAAAATGAACATATTCTTTATGTTAACAGTAAATATTAGATTATTGATTTGAGTTTAATTTTAAGCATCTTTTACAGATTAAAAATTTTAAGTAAAAATTTAATCTTACTGATATTCCTATATATTTTAATTTCTTTTCTCTACAGATGATTCACACCATCAGAACTCTAGTTGAAAATACAGATAGCTTATATGAGAAGATAGTACAGTGTCAGAAAGCAGGTAAGTACAAGCTGCTTTTAAAAAATACAATACAAAACTTACTGCATTTTTATTTCCCAGAACTTCTAATTGAGTTTATTTATTCAACTGTAGCAAAAATAAAAACCCAAACCCAACCAAAACTCAACAATCAAAAAACAGCAAAATCCATACCAAAAATATTATTGTAATTTAGACACATAGAGTAAGGTGAAAACGACATTTCAAACCAGGATCAAGGATCCATAGAATTGCAGCTTGACCATTTCATATATGGACAGTAGCTTGTCACTACAGTCATTTCCACGAATACAAACATAGGATTACAGGAAAGAAAGAGAGTGATCTAATGAGAATGATTTATCCAAAATACTCCGGTGGTTTTGGCTGGGATAGAATTAATTTTCCTCCTAGTACCTGCTATGGGACTGTGTTTTGGATTTAAAACAGGACTAATAATACTGAGATGGTTTTAGATCCTTGGTTAGAGGTAAGGCAAAAGCTATTTGCCCATTTTTCGTATTTTAGAATTACTGCTGTTTTGTCCTGGTTTATATGGTTTCCAGTAGACTTCCATTTGTCTGATTTTCTTGAGTCTTACCAGCTTATTCTACATGAAGGACAGCTGAGTCCAAGAATCCTTTGTTTAAGAATGCTAAAGACTTAAAGCCCATGATAAATAGTAGAGATTTTGATCTCATTTAAATGGGAACCCTCCAGCATGGTGACATAAGCCTAAGTATGGATTATGTAGTAGATACTGCTATTTAGGACAGCTTTAGCCCTGCAGGGTCAAGGTATTTTTAAAGATGAATGAGCTGAATTGAATTACCTTTTAATGTAAATGGTTTTTGAAGATCAGCTCATGACTGATCGATCTCATGATCTCAGTAGATGCGACTTACAAGTATTAATTACAAGTAAAAGATTACATGTTTTCCTATGTAGTTTCTTGATAAGGAAAAAGCAAAATCATGCCCTTGTCTGGGTTTTTTCATTCTGTGCTCAAAGAGTGAAAAAGCTGCTAAAATAAGTGGAAATACACAAGCTGCCAATAAGCAGTAAATTTTTGTTATCATGGACAAGCTTGTAAGAGAATTTTGTTCAATAGGCAAAGTGGATTCGCTCTATTAAACCATTTTCTGTCTTTAATAATAAGACTCTTGGCCTCATAAAGTTCAGAACTAATTTTAAAATAAATGCACTATTATTTTTTTACTTAGATTGATGACCTATTGAGTAAGCAAAGAGATGATTATTGAGATGGTTATTTTCAGAATGCAGGTTCTTTGCTGTTAATATTCTCTTAAGAGCATTAACTATAAGCATCTCTCCTCATTTAGGTTCTTTAAAATTAAACCATATAAAAAAAAGTTTCTACTTTCTTCATATCGGCATATTAATTTCAGCTCAGCACATTCAGTTTTTAATTAAATAGTTACTGAAAGCATTTTAGATACATAAATAATGAAATTATATGGGAACATAGTAATGCTTTGGTTCCCACTGTACTTCTTTACAGAATTACAAAAAAAACCCCACATAACATGAAGATGACTGCAGTGCCATATATTTTGTTGCTATTAAGCCAGTTAAACTTCCTGCAAGAAAGTAGAATCTAGGTGCTAAAGGGAATTTAAAGATAATCCCTAGTATTAAATGATGGGAGGGAAACAATGAGCAAACACAGTTTGCTGGTGACATTTATTTAACATAGTGAAATGTACATATGACTGTGAAACAGTACAGGAGGATCGTTGAGCAACCTGGTCTAGTGGAAGGTATTCCTGCCTATGGCAGAGGGTTTAGATCTGGATTATCTTTAAGGTCTCTTCCAATCCTGAATCGTTCTATAACATCTGTAAGGATAAATTAATGAGGGGCAAAGGGTGCCTTGACAATACGTGCAAGGACTGGTCTCTGAGGTTTCTGTTTTAATTCAGAAAATGAAGTTATTGTATACAGGTCTAGCAATGTCAATTTACTGTTAATATGATACATAAATGTGCATTTCAGCACTGTGTGCTGATAATTCAACCCATAAAAAACATACCATTTTTTTTTCATATGGTTTTAGAGGCACAGCCATCCCTAGTCATCTGTGTTGCCAGAACTCTTGTTCAGAATCTTATTTTCTGAGATCTTGGCTATTCTGTCCATTTTCTGTATTTGACTATTATAGTTTTGCTTTCTGCACATAATTTTCCTGGCTGTTGTTTTGATGATGTCTGTCCCTAGATGAATTTTGGTATTTTTTCCTCGCTGTGCATCAGGACTGAGCTGCTTTTGCTTCTCTTGTCTGTTCATTTGGTGGCAAGAGTTTCCACTGCCTAATAGATTGTCAGCCATCATCATGCTTTCTATCATGTTGTCCCACGGACTCACTGTAAACATCCACCAGGCTACTTCCTTTGAATTTGTTTTTAAAATTATCCCACAAACACAGCTAGATTGACACATGTCCTCCTACCACCTTAACCAAAATAGTTTTCATTGCTTCCCTGTACTCCCTGCTCTGTCCATCTGTTCTCTTTCTTCCTCATACTTTGATTCTGAGTTGTTGGAGCAGGGACTGTCTTATTTATCCCATCTGTACAGTGACTGACTTTTTTTTAATAACGTAACTAGTGAGAGACATGAAACGAGCACATTTTCTAGCATGTACTCCAAAGCAGTCCTTCAGCAGTGTCAGAAACAGGATACTGTTTCAAGAAAGGAAATATTCAACCATTCTGGATGCTGTTGAAGATAAGCACAATACACAATATCTGCTGGCAAAAAGTTGCATCTGAACTTGCATGCAGAAATATATTAGGATGATGGCCATACGAAAACATGGCAAATACTTCTGGTAGCTGAAAACTAAAGGAATGCTATCAATTTTGTTCAAATAGTGGTAACTCTTACTTTCCCACTGTTACTGCTTAAGCTTTGCAGCAAATTAACATGTACAGATCGGTTGAGCTGTTTATTTTACTGTTTGTTCCTTTAACTTGCATTCTACATTGGGTTTTGACTCAAGATCCATCAAAACAAAGCATGTAAAAAAAAAGTAATATTCTATGTTATCACAGATTAGATAATCTCTTAACACAGCAAAAGAAGTTGATATAATTAAATATTGAGGAGCACTTTTGCCTGGATGTATAGGCATGCAATTTATTTTCATTTTTTATATTCAAACAGTGAAAGGCTATGACTAGGTTCCCTATATTTCTGCAGCTATCCCTGACTTGAAAGATAAACTGCATTGTTTATGGTCTGGCTACTATGGAGTTTACACAAATTCTGCAGAACTTGTTAATCTATGCCTACTAAAATACTGCCTCTCATCAGCAAGTCTTGGCTTTTGATCAGAAGCCACTGCACATAAACCATCGTTCTGTAAATAGGGAGTGAAGGAACACTGCTTATCTGTTATTGTTTGCCTTCATAACTGATAATATTTAATTTGTTTGACTGTGTCAGTAGATTCACTGTCAAAAGTAAGGCATCTACAGTGTTTACCACCATCAGATAAACTCCAACATCATCTGCTGTGACTAAAACAGCACTTTGAGGCCCTCTCAGCCAGACAGCATGCTTCTGAAATACCTGCTCTTCTTGTTTTCTCCATGTTCCCATTTTTTCTAAGCCAGTCATCAAATTGTTTTAACTTTCTCAACACTTGTCACATCATCATTTTCAACATTTCTTGGCACAATAAGCTAGCTCTCTCTGATAGTTAAGGAAATAAAGGGCATGTTCAAGATAATCCTTTTATTTTTGGCTCTTAACTTTCTTTCTGTATTCAGTCCATCATTGTTTTTTTTTTTATTTCCTCTTTGTTCTGTCTGCTCCATTTTTTCTATTTTTTTTTCCTTTTTGCCTTTCCTCCTCAAACAAGTCCACTAAGCCTCTCCAGGCACAGCTCCACAACAGCTCAGGTTATACTGTTGTTGCATATGTTCCCTGGCTCTGTAACCCTGTTCCTCTCCTGTGCCTTGAATATTCTTGAAGATGCATTCTACTGCGGAGAGTGGGATATGAAGCCTTGCACTTAGATCAACTTACTGGTCAAGTATTAGTGAATAAGTGATCAGTCATTTTTCTTCATGCTCAAATCTTTTTCACTATGGTTATTCACATCAGACATACACCATATTTTTCCTACAATGCTCCTCACACATAGCTCATTGTAAAACATTAGATGGTATTTTCTGGGGAGGAATGTGATGTATTTTGCACATGGATGGATGATTCCTAGGAGACATGTCTTGTACTTCTTACTGATATCACTCATTGCTATAGGACAAATACTTTACTAACACTAACTTTTGCATTACTCTCTTGAGTTTGCCCCTTCATTGCCTTTCCCCTCCCTACTTGTAATTCTAGTCCAATAAAAGATCAGATTGTATTAATGATGGCTATCTAGAATTGCACATGCAACTTGCAACAACCTCAGTAAGAAAAAGTTATTGGAAAATGTGTTTATGTGCTCAAAATCAGAATAACATTGTAGGAAGCTAAAATAGAATTCTCAATTTTAGATAGCCATTCTCAGTACAGAAATATTTGCAAAATTAATCTTTTATATTAGGTTGTATTTCTAGCTGTTGCCCTCTACTTGCAAAATTATTAAGGAGACAAGATTAATTACATCTCTCAAGATGTAGAGAAGTATACTAGAGTGCACAAATACAGCACACATTTGGTGTACCAATATCTGCTCAAAGGCTACACCGTTACCCTAAATACAGTCTAATCCAAAATGAGAGGGAAGTATGAGCAGTCTGTTTACTCCCCCATGGGCTTTCTGTATCTGCGTGTGACAACATAACTAGTACAACAGGTGCTGACTGAGACCAACCAACAGTTCCAACATATCCGTAGATGGGAATTATGAAAAAGCAGAGGTAGCAAAGTGTTATAATTAGCATGGTTGAAAGACAAATTTTGTAGCATGCTTTATTAGCTCAAGGGCTGAAAAGTTGAACAGGTTTTCAGATAAAGAGTCCTCTTCTTTATATTTTAAACAACAACAACAGATACCAAGTTAAATACAGGTTGGGGAAATGGCTCTGGGTTTAAATTAATTGTGTTAATGAAGCAATTTGAAAGAAAAGGGTGCCACATTTGTCAGGTGCAGAAGGTGCAAGTAAAGAAGGAAGTTAGATTCTGAAGTGAAAGAGATTCATTACTACTGTCAGTGAAACAACATGGGCTCAGCCAGATCTGAACACTGGAGAAATTATAATGTCTTTGATTAAGTCTGCTCTCTAGCATTCAATAAAATCAGAAACTTTTCCATTAAATTTCATTGGTCTCTCTTGAGGATCAAGGCTGATAAATAAATGATGGAAACAGCAGTCTGTGGAAAAAAAATCTGCTCCCTTATACCTCTGCATTTTTGCCCTTTATCGACAGTTCATTCTCATACATGTAGTGGCTTAACTTCACCTACATTTAGAAATACAGTCTGTCTTCATGGAGGAATGTCCTTGTGGAACAAAATTTTCTGTACATTGGAGGTAGAACCCTGTAAGTCAATTTTCTGGAACAACCGTTTTAATATGTGAAGGTCTGGTTTTCTGTGTAGTATTTTGTGTAAGTGCTGTTTTGGAACTACAGAAGTAGTGTTGGTGTGGGTTTCCTGTGTTTTGTCAGGTGATGTTATTTTTGTTTACTTTGGTTTTGAGATGTTAATCTTATATAGAATTGTCTTGAAAGTGTTTGAGGAAGGTAGAGCTGGTTACTTAACTCTTGGAAGCAAGAAAGTTGTAATTAAATCAAGGCCAAATGTTACAGGTGTCCTCTTTTTATCTTCATGCCAGCATAAGCTTGGTGCTGCAACTACTTTCAGTCTCTTGTGACTGGTTCATAAAGAAGTTGGTGACTATTTTATGTCCCAAGTGGATTCCCAACATTAAAGAAAGTGTCTTATACTGAAAAGTGAATTACTGTGGTTGAATATGAGTCTGGATTGAAAGACTACTAGTTTCATCCTTGCAGAGAGGATGGTGTTCAACAAGTTGTGATGCCATTGTCATTTGGGATGTTGGGATAAGTTTATCTCAAGCATACAATTTTAGTTTGCCCCTTATAAAGAATAGTAAGGTACCATGCACCTAAGTAGGGGCAGTACATCTATATCTGTGTCTGGGGAACATTTCCACTTGCTACAGAGCTAGTGTGCATTGCCAAAGAAGTTGAAATAATTAAAAAATACCAAACAACTAATAAAGGTAATATGGTTTTTTATCAGGTATTAATCTAAATATGTTGAATGCAAATAATTCATACCTTGAGCTTCTTGAAGCTGAAGCACAACACACCTAGAATCCACAAAGAAACTCTGATTCCCTAGTTATGACATAAAATATTTTTAGTGACTTCGAAAGTAGGTGAATGGAAGTATTTCAAGATCTAATCCTTGTTCCTGTTAAGAATTTTTTTTGCAGTCAGTAGTGATTCTTAGATGATACAGAGGTACTCAAAGTAATTGATTACGGTTCATTCTAAATCTTTGTGTGAAGAGTGTTCTGTAAGCAAAATAGTGATAATTTCTAAGTATAGTGACTTCAGTAGCTTCTCTAACATGATTTATTTGATTTATTGGTGATGTGATCTGGTAGTCACACTCCTTTCCCAGTCACGTTTTCTGACAAACTTTTCTTTAAAAGGAAGTTGTGAGGCTGAAATACCTGAGTATTTAAAAAATGTAATCTAAACTAAAAATATTTTAAACATATTAAAGAAATTAAAGGCCTAGCTTTCAAAGATGGGGTCAAGAGTAGCAGTTGTATAAACAAATTAAATATTTATGTTTAGATGTATTTAATTGCTTCACATATAATATTAATATTTATATGTGGAAATTACTACTTAGAGCTTAAATTCTTTTCTAGAACTCTTTGTTTTCCTATATTACCATTTAACTTACACAGTACAGGAAGAAATATTTTTCTGTACAAAGCACTTGGATTTTTTTATTGTAAAAAACCAAATCTGTGTATTCAAATTATTCACAGAATCTTTATAAGTATTTGAGATGTGTCTACATTGTAATTGACCTGCAAGATGTGGTAACCTAATCAAGAGCTGTATGGTATTTTCCTTTCATTTAAAAATATTTAACATTTATTTCATTTTTGTTACTTATTTATTACTCTTTTTTGAAAAGTATTTCATTTGCTTTTAAATCAAAGTGCTCTACCAGGACTGAAATAAAACAGATTTGGCTTGACTGCAGTTTAAGTGTTTCCTCCCTGGAGTGTTACCAGTGTGTATCTCATACTGTCATAGTTAAATTTTGTTTGCTACTCATTTTGTATCAGGCCTACTCAGTATATACATTTATTGCCAAAGTTTTACCATTGTACTATTTCCCTGATAAAGTTCTTCGTTAAGAGAAAAAAAACTACACCAGGAGGAGTCCACCTGCTGTTTAGTTCATGTCTCAGCTAGGTTGTAAATCATGCTCTTGGCAAGAAAGCTTTCATCAAAGAAAACAAATGAGTATGTCAAGTAGAGATTTGGCTTAAGAAGAATTTGTATCTCCATTCTCAGTTAAAGAAAAGGTGTGAATTTTTTTCCTCTAAACTGAGATTGTGTGCCAAGGCTTTGTGACAGTAACTCTTACAAAAGCAAATGAATCTCAGCATTCCAAACAGCCTGAACTCCTACAGTACAAACATGCACTCCAGTTTGCCATATATCAGGTTTTTTCACATCTTGATTTTAATAAAAATGTAATTATCGTCAGTGTTCCCACAAGGATACAACAAAAAAGTGAAAACATAAATACATGCAGCTCAGTGACTTAAGGCCACTTTCCTTTTTAAAATATGTTTCTTAACTAATTTAAAAATAGCAGAATAATTTATGTGACATATATATGTCACATTTTAAACAATATCTTAAGTATAGTACTTTGAAACTATAGTGAAAGCCCAGTAATGGGAGGAATAGCCCACCAACTTTCAACAGATGTCACTTCTAGTAAGTAATTAAGGATAGTGAATTTCCTATGAAGTCATTTCATTTTAAGGAAAATAAAAAACTATTTTGTCAGACTAAATACAGTAGTAGATGAGTAACTTTTAATAGTATCTACAATGTTGGTTTTGAGATGCATTCCTAAATGTTTTTTTTAGTGAAAGTACAGTATTGGCACTACAACAGTATGCAGGGAAGCAACAGAAATGCATCTTCTTTATTCCAGCATTTCAAGCATCAGCAAAACAATGACTTGAAGTTATTGAAAATGGGAGAAAAGAATTGTACATACAATTTCAGAAGCTCTTGAATGGTAAGGTATTCCCAAGTGGGATGGACAGTGTTAAAGCCATCTAAAGAATTCCAGGAGTGGGAGAGAGGATCTGAGAGAGAGGGTGAAGCTGAGACAATAATGAAATTCAAACTAGCCTGTTCACTGGGGAACCAGAAAGAGATTCAGCACTGAAGGGAAAACTGTTATTTGGAAGTACTGTTTAAGAAGATGCTTTGTAAGTGTACTGCAGAGGAGAAAGATATGCTGTGAAATCTCCAGTTATGGTTAGGAAAATTTGTTGGCAGTACTTTTTTCAGTTTGAAATGCTGTTGAATCATGCAATTGCTGTTTTGTTACATATATTACAGTGTATTTACGTGACTTAATAGTTGGGTCAATGTGCCACTGAAGAGCTGGTCTTTTTAATGTGGAAGCCTTGAATCAGTTTTTATTATGCAAACACTTAGGAAATTGTATGGCTTCTGTCAGCTTGCCCTTACTTATGGTGGAGTAGGGGTGACTAGACTTACTAATACAGCTTATGCCAACTAAAGTGCTCTTAGTACCCCCAACTCAGAGGGTAATCAAATAGTGATGTCTGAAACCTCATCACACTGTCATAAGCAGTAGAGTTACCACAGCCAAACCAGTTGAAGATGGCTCACTTCAATCCCAGGAAAAGTGGTGGAGTAAATTCTCTTGGAGTAAATTCCAACCACATGCAGAACAAGAAGATGGTTGGGAAGAGTCAGCATGAATTTGCAAAGGGTAAATCTGTCAGACCTGAACAACTTGAGAGCATTCTACAATGATGTGACTGGCTTGGTGGAGAAGAGCAGTGGATGTTTGTTTGGTTTTTTTTTTTTTTTTTTGACTACTGAGGCTTTCAACATTATCTCTTGTAAAGTCTTCTGGAACAAACTAAGTGTAGAGGCTGAAAACTAGCTGGGCAGCCAGGCTTAAAGCATGGAGATCAGGACCATGAAGTCCATCTGGAGGACAGTCACTAGTGATGTGCCCTGAGGTTGATACTAAGAGCTACCGCTGTTGAAATATCTTCTTTTATTACCTGGATGATGCGGCAAAATGCATCTTCAGCAAGTTGACAGAAGATACCAAACTCTATGGAGGGTGGATACAACAAATGATTGAGCTGCTACTCTGAAGGACTTTGCTTAAGTGGGTCATAGGAACCACATAAGAAGGGTTCAGTAAAGAGAAGTGCCAAGTACTGTACCTGGAGAGGAACCACCCCAGGCTGACTGGAAAACAGCTTCAGAGAAAAGGATGTGGGTGCTGTGATGAATAAGTCAAACATACCTAAGAAAGTGCATGGCTAGAAGACTGAAGGAGGTGATGCTTCCCCTCTGGGCAGTGTTGATGAGGTTACATCTGCAGTGTTGCATACAGATCTGGACTTCCTGTACATGAGAGATGCAGACATACTGCTGAGAGTCCAGCAAGAGCCACAACAATGGTTCTTGAATGCACTGGAGCATCTTTCCTGTGAGAAAATGCTTGAAGGGCTGGGACTGTTCAGCGTGGAGCAGAAAAGGCTCAGTGAGGCTCTTGTGTAGTTGCCAGAGAGGTTGTGTAGTCCCCATCTTGGTGATATTCAACAGCCAACTTGACAGAGTCCTGGGCAACCTGTTCTATCTGATCCTGCTTTTGAGCAAGGGGATTGGACTAGACAATATCCAGAGGTGCCTTCCAATCACAGTGATTCTTTGTAAATAAAGATTTTAGTAAAGTTGACCAATCAAAAGAGCTTTTTAGAATTGAGCTTTGTGGCTCCAGATAACAATCAATAATAATTTAATTATACATAAATGTTTATGCAATAGCAAAAATTTAAACAGAAAATACCACCTGCATGGAACACTCATAATCTTCATGATCACTTAGAAAGTTGTGAATAATATCTTTCTTAATATCTGCCACTGTAAATGGAACACATGAGTAACTTGTGCTTTATAAGAAGCAGGCAGTATATACAGAAATACAGTAAGAATGACAGATGAAGTCAGTAGTATGCCTGTTATCATTCAAGCGCTCTCAGGCAGTTTGAAATTACTAATGGACTAATAATTCTAGAAATAATTAGGCCTCATATAAGTAATTTGTTCACTATATCTTAATGAGAGTAAGAGCTGAATTTTCACTTGGAGGAAGATGGAAAATTCAGTGTATTTATAAAAGAAAGGTCATTTATAAAAAAAAGTCATTGTTTTCCTTGCAAGTATATCATAAAGACATGTTTACATGAGTTTATGTGGGCATATAATTTAGTTTATTAATTTGGCTGCAAATGAGAAGGTTTTCCCTCTTTTTTCCACTTCCTGCTATCTTGCAAGATGGCAGTTTAATTTTGGAATTTAACACTTGTGCTACTACTTCGGCATAGTTAATGCAGTCTATCAGGCAAGAGTTTACAATAGAAATAAAATGCCTTTCTACTTGTCCCTACTTGTATGTTTAGGCTTAGAGTATGACAGGTTTAGTGTAGCATGATGAGGAGGAGTTGACCAGTCTGAAAGAGATGCTGAGGGATAGGGAGGTGATTAGTGCTGTTTAAGCTGGAGGCACCTGTTTGCTGAGGGGTTACAAGTGTGTGCCCTGGGGGAATGATCTGGCTTTGTTTCATTTTCTGAAGAAGGGTGATGAGATGTTCCTGCTAACTGCCAAGTATACTTAGCTGGAGTGGAATGGCTTTGGCAGAACAGAAATGTATGATAGCATGAGTCTAAAGAAGGAAGAGCATCACCATGGAAGGGTTGGTGGTGAACAAAAAGGAGCTCTTCTGGCTGGCAGAACACGTGGTCATGTCTGTGATACCAGGGACCTCGTATACATGAGAATAATCTGAAATCTGCAAAGCACCAATTTCACATTGATCGTGAAGTCCCTCAGCATTATTCTTAATACCTCTCTGAGTGACTTTAGTTCAAGGTTATTATCCATCACTAGTGTCCATTGACTTAAACAGCAGTAATTATATAGATGGAAATGAGGTACAGAACTCCAGAATTTTATGACTTTGTCATAGAATTCGCGTACAAATCAGGCAACCTCTATTGTCATAATGGCTCTAGAAATGAAATGTTGTAAATATAGATCTGTACATAATCTTTCCATGATCATATTGGGCGTTTATTTTTTTGGTTGATGTGAACAGAAACCAGGTACTTGAAAACAGTAATGGATTAATGAACTTTAATTTTTCACTTGTTGAGAAATCTGTTTGGGGGAAATATAATATTAACTTTATTTGAGCCTTTAGAGGCAGAGTCATCTCTAAGAAGTGACTGAAAATATACAGTAGTTTAATTCGGGGAAAATATTTGTCATTTATTTTCCTTGTAGCAAAATTCAAAATAGTAAGAAAAGTTAAAAAGAACAATCTTGCCTTGAAATGAATCTATGAATATTTTTTAAAATGTGTGTGTATATATATGTGGGAGTAAGGAAAGGGAATGTACAGTGAAAACATTCATATCTCTTACTTTTAATGAGAGACGTGTGTAGGGTAGAGAGATCATGAAGAGGAAATACTTGGTATCCTTAAAGTTTGGTCTTCTCTTGCCAGCCAGTTTTGAAGTACATACACTCACTGAGCAAGTAGAAGATCTCAACCAACATAGTTAAAATTATAATTTGTACTTTAACTGTAATTTGGTTTTTCATTCATAGATGTGAGTCCAAACCACTTGCCAACTTTTGACATTGAAATACCCCTTAGGTTATTACAGATGGAGATCCTGAGTGCACAGTTAAAAGTATGACTTTAAAAGGAAAGTTGCTGTAATCCATGTTGGGTTGCTGTGTCCCCATGGAAGGACATTTTACTTCCTCTGTATGAAGGAAACTGTTTAAAGTTCATTTTTACATGACTTGTAACAACAGCATGAAAATCAAATCATTATTTTTCTATCTGTGCAGTGTGCTGGGTAAAAATTAAAGCTTTGGTTGGTTTGCTCAATGTTAGGTCAAGCTAATCTGAATTTTGTCAAAAATTTCTGATTTGTGGTTTATCAGATGCAGGTTTTATGGGCACAGTAGTTTGCACAGTGTGGCAAAATGTCCTTGGCAGTTCACTTGGCATTCCTCCTTCACAGTTACTCCTTTTCCTCAGGGGTAAGGTGAGGTGGTTATTTTCTGGGATGGTCCCAGCACATAAGATGTTAGCTGGACAGCTGTGATGTAAGCTTAGTGCATAAAGGAGAAAGGCAGGCACAATATACATTTGTTGGGATAGAATAGTTAATGAAATTACTGTTTCCATCCTATAGTAACTCACATAAAGGTTTTTACATATGGTGCAACAAACTCAGTTGCGCTTAGAGATTATTTTTGCATAGGAAATGCTTGCTGGGCTCCATCTTTTAATAGCAATGACCCATTAGGTCATTCAGTGAATTTTGGCTTACAGATGTTTGTGTCTATTGGCATGTTACATAATATTGCATATTACTATATCAGATAGATATGTGCTTGAAGAATAAAATTTCTGAAGCTTTTGCACTGTCTTTTTACCATATTAGTTTCAAATTGCTATCTCTGTGATCACAAAAATGTATTAAAATAGATACTGTATTCTTTCCTCTTTTATTCTTTACAGCAATGGAATTTCATGAAAACCTGCAGAATATAGGAGCAAGAGAAGGCTTAAAAGAAAGAAAACTGCAAAAATCAGTAGAAAGTTTTACATGGAACATTACAATTTTAAAGGTAATGTGTCTTCCTTTGGTCAGTTACTGTATTTTTCTGTTCAAAACCGACATTTTAATATTGTTACTGGTCATTATTCTGTGTCACAATTCAAATGGATTTATTCACTTCTATAACCATAGTCAGTTTAGTTTATATAACTTGAAACACAGCAAACTGTCAAGGTGAATTTTTCTTCTCTTTTATTGTTGTGGAAGCTTATTTCATTTAGTTTGGCTGACATTTTCGTCTTGCAGTCTTTTAATATTAACAGGATCCTTGCTAATCTTGAATACCTGGGTGAAACAATGAGTATTGATTTCTGCAAAGTGACTCAGGCTGAAAGGAAGCCTGTTTTGTAATTTGAAAGGGAGTAAGGGTGTTAAGGTTAATGCAGTTACTGAAAAACAAAAAGGAAGCTGTTACTACTGCAGTCAGTGATGAATGGTGATTAATGGTAGAAGCAAATTATATTCATAATCCAAGCTGAGTGTGTAAGAACTGGAGACTCCTTACATTTTATTGAATGCATTTGTTTACATTTTGACAAAAGAGTAAGTGATGAAGTATAAAAAAGCTTTCAGTCAGAGACCCTCAGGAAAATGGAATGTGGTACAGTTCAGGTTTGCTATTGCTGGTCTTTCATTTGAGCAGTGTAACAAAATTTATAGAGATAGCTAAACTGCCTCCCTTAATTTATTCTGTTGACACTATTCTTCAAGCCCAAATTATTCAAGCTTTGTGTTTACATCCACTAATGAGTTCTTCTCTCCCACTCAATCAAATATTTCATCACTACATTAAACGATAAAGTCTGTTTTAATTATAAAGAAAATTCTTTTCTTCCACATATTTCTTATTTTTGGTGGTTCTTGAAAATACAATTTCCTATTACCTCTTGGTACAGTGAACTACTACAGAAAAGCATGTATTTATCCAGCTTTTCATGTTGGTTTTAACTGTGAAGCTTTTCACGATGTTGCTTGGTGCTTCATCCTCCTTTCGTTATACTGCACAAGTCCAATGCCAAGGAAAATCAAAAAGGGGAGAAATTTGCTACAGCATGTACAGCTAATACATCGTAAAAAATTGAATGCAGATTCTGCTTATAGGTAAAGGACCAGACTGGCATGTTTCCTTTATTAGAACAGAGTTTCCTGAAGACAGTGTATGGGGTGTGTCACATACCAGTCCTGTGCTTCCGAGGGGATAGAGAGGAGTCAGTTCAGTTGGTTTGGGCTAATGTCGAAAGAAGAAAGTCTTATTTCTTCTTTTCTGTCAAAAGTGTCAGATACCAGCTTGGATAGGCAAATCTGTTTTAATACTGCCTGAAACAGCAGTACCTTTGCTTCATCTCTGTTTTCTATTCAAAACATACAGGATGGTGGAGGGGAGGTTTGCAGTTGGGGAGCGACTGAAATGTGAAGTTATGATTTCTGTGTTAGCCAGGAACTGAAGAAGCCATATGGTAGATCTGGCTTTTCAGAGCACTAAAGGGCTTTTGTGCATGTCCTTAGGATTAACATAATTACGAATTTAGAAGGCCTTCCTTTTGAAGAGATTGTTGAGAAAATATCAATCTGTCCCATAGTGAATATTTTGTTAAAAAAAATGGTGAAATGTTTAATCAGCCTCTTGTTGAAACTTAACAGGAGGTGTTACAGAAAGTTCTGGTATGTTGTTAGATCTTAAAAGTTATTTACAGGTATTACAGTTCAGATGGACATCTGCTAAGTGCTGTTACTCACATTTAGATGTATGGTAAGTTAGAGGTTGTGATTTATCTGAAGCGATACATTGAGGTATTTCACTCCAAATTCTTTACTATGGACTGTAAACATAACTTCTTTTTCTGTCTCATAATTAAGTAGAAGTTGATTAATTTCTAAGACACTATTCCTGTCTGGAGAAAAAGACCTGCAATCATAATTTTGATCTAACTATGTTTTATTATTTCCATGTTTCCAGTTCTCTAAAACCTCTGAGAGAAAAGGGATAGAAAGTGAATGCCCACATTTTTTAAGTAGAAATTGAGCAGGACACTGACAATCCAAGCCACTTTAAGAAGAATTTCTTTTATCTGTTCGATTCCCTGCCTAGTTCAAATTAACTTCCTTCTCAAATAGCACAAAAATAAAAGCCTTCCTATTCAGTGGCTTCAGATTTTGCTGTCCAACAAGCAAAGCCAACCAACACAGTGAAGGCAGTGAAGTGCTTAGATGGATTTAACTTTTTATTCTTCTTGTAATTAGGAAAAGTATTTTGTGTGGACTCTTGGTCATGATTTAGGAATTGCTGTGAGGCTCTGAGCAGCAGTACTAAGTAGTTCTGTGTGAGCGCCATGCTCAGCTCCCTCACAGAGGAGTCGTGGAATGTTCATTTGGTGTAGCTAATGTATTTTCCAAACAGATTAAGCTGCGGTTTACCCTCAAGATACTTATTGATCATTTTCTTTCAATTGGGACATTTTGACTACGGTTGATGCAATGGAAAGTTTGATAAAATAATAAATTGACAGCTTAATTCTAGGGGACATCTCTGTTGAGAACATCTGACATAGCTATTAAATATCTGTAAGTGTGTTTGCACGCATATGCGTTAGACTTACCGTTTTAAAGGATTTAATGTCTCAATTTGAAATCATGTGGCCAAATTTATTATTAGTATAGTATGTTTGAATTCAGCTGAAATATCTCCATCCAATTTGTGTATGTGCATATGCAGACATGCTCATTCTTATTTACCCCATATATGTACATTAGAGACATTTGTTTAAGTTTGAAACATCACTTAGAGTAAATTTAGTCTGCTTTACTGAACTTTGTTGCCTGAGAGATTTGGAGATTGTACACTGTTAGAATATGGATCTCTTTCAAATATGCAGTTTTCAAGATCATTTGCTAGTAATTTATTTATTATTATTACTCAGACTGATAACATTCACGTTTTCTAAGCATAGGGAATTACATTTTCTGCCAGACAGTATACAGTTAGAAAAAGACAATCACTGCAACTGCTCTTGCAGCAGAGTCCTACAACCAACCTATTGTAAAAATGTATGGACTTGCATGGCATAGCAGCTTCGAGGAAAAATCCTCTATAGGCTCAGAATTTGAGATGCCGATAGGAAGAACATAACAGCATCTATAAATTAGTCTTTGCAACAAAGTGCTGTTCTAACACAAAGAGAGAGTTCAATGGAAGTACTCAGAATGAAGATGCGACTCCCAACATCAGCATTTGTTAGATGTTCCTTTTTGACTATGAGTTTTTAGACAGATCACATTAGACAACATGAATTACTTTCTCTTGAAAGAAATCCCAAGGCATGCAGTTCGTGGCATCTGTTATCTCTGTAATAACATTAGTTCTGCACCTACAGTATTTTAAAAAATGTATTTATAAATGGAACATTCAAGGCATTTATAGGACTGCAGCTTCTTACCTACTTAAAATCGTGAATTTTTTCAACAAAATCTCCAAGTGGATTCAGGCAGCCATGGAACATTCATAAAACTGCTGATAGCTGCTGCCTCTTACTAGAGGTCCTTGGAAGACCTCCCACATCCCAGTTCCATTTAAATACCTGAAGCTACGAGTCTGTTGAAGTTGCTGGACTGATGGGATTTGAGCTCCTAACTAAACCCATATTGGGAAGGACTTTATGTCCTGATTCCAAAACTGCACTCAGAGTATGTCAGCTGGCCATGGAACTCTGTAGTATGTCATAGAAACATAGAATCATAGAATGGTTTGAGTTGGAAGGGACCTTAAAGATCATCTGTCTAGTTCCAACCTCCCTGCCCTGGGCAGGGACACCTTGCACTAGACTAGCCTGCTCCAAGCAATGTCCCATTGTATGTAACCCACTGCTCAGAGAAATACTTGGGGAAAGGGTTATGGGCTTCTTGCATTTCCTGGTAAGACTTTGGGTTCCAGAGCCTGAGCTAAAGCCCAGTCATTAATCAGAGTTGCTTGAGATTTTGGGCCAAAAAGGGTGCTCATGCAGTTATATCAAATGTCATCTCTACAGTTTTACCTTCATGCTCATACACCTAGTGAAGGACCTGTTCACCAAAAATCATGAATGAATACAAAACAGCTTATAAAGATAGCTGTGCTGAGACATTCCAGTCGATCCTATATCCAATTGACTCAAATTGTGCCTCATTTCATAGGTATGAGAACAGATAGGATGCATTTTGGTTTTGTTTTTAGTTACCTGTAAGGAGCTATGATATAAGAACACTGCTTCTTAGCCAAAAGCTTTAAAACAAAAGGAATGTTTTTCATGATGATTTTAAAAAAATCAAACCAGACTAGTTGACACAGGAACGTTGGGACAGAGTGGTATGAATTGGACTTCCCCATTAATCCATATATTTTATTGCTGTTACTTATTAAAAGCTAAAAGCTTTTGACTGATATCAGTTGTATTCTTTGATATTCTTTAAGGTATTTTTCATGCAATTTGCTGCTTGAGTCTTCTTTTGAAGCTTGTAAACATCAATACATGAAATAGATGGTATTCAAGTTATGTAGTGCTCAGTTCTGTTAGTGACTTTTAGCCACAGTGAAGGACAGGGAGCAGTGATTGTCATTTGCTGTGGTGAGGAGAGTGCTCTCACAGTGCTCTGCACTTGTGATGTGCAATGCCTAGATCAGCCCCTCTTCCAGTTGGGAACTACCACAAACTGACTGTTAACCACAGTGCTTGGAGTAAATTCAAGTTTTGTGGTATGTTTGCCAGACAACACTAAGGACTAAATTCATTTACATTTTGATTTAATCTGAGATGAAAGCCTGACGAAGATAGCCCTACCACACAGCGGGAAGCATATGGGTTTGGTTCTGCCATGCTCCAGATTCCAGCACTGAGTTCTCTGCGCAAAGCAGCTTTGTTTCTTTGAATGTGGGTTTTTGGTACTCCCTTAAAATGAACCTGCTTGCCTAAAGTTTGAGCTGTTGAGTGGTTTCTTTTATTGATTTTACAGTATGCATTTTATCATAGCAAGTCGCTCCAGTCATTTGGGACTAGTAAGAAGGTGAAGGACCTCTGAGTAGTCCATAGGTCTGCAAGATTGCTGTGTTCCAGTTTGTAGTCAACTTTGCTGTCTCCTTACCTTTGAGTCAGTGGCACCTACTGTGAAAATCAGGATGCATAGAATATAAAGAATTGAAACTGAATCTTAACAGCTCTTGGGCAAGAGTCATTCAATACATATCAACAGAGCTAGGCACTTCACATCAATTACACAGACCTCTCTCAGTTGAGCTTGTGGCATATTTCGTAGCAGTCCTTGGCTCTTGTTTTGTCTTGAGATCAAGACAAACCAGCAGGTCATAACAACACCATTGGTTTCATGAACACCTGTCTAAACATGATATTACTTGGCTAGGTGTGTTTAATCTGAACACCTCTTGTCTGCAGTAATTGAGCCCTTTATCCCAGATTCTCTTTTGTCTGCCAAGTTCACATTCCCTGGTCAGTATTATCGACATTCATAGTTCCCTGCTGAAAATCCTACCACTCCTGATAACCCTTCACTTCCTCCTTCCCACTTGCCTCTATCAACTACTCTGTTCCCACTTGACCCTAATTTTCCCTTCTGGCAGCTTTTCCTGTTGCTTTTTGATTCATATTGCCTCCTCCTCACCACCTCTAGAAATCTTTCCCAATGAGTGTTACTTTTCATTTTCTCATCACCTTACCTAATTATATTCTGCAGTCTCCTCCCTGTTATGTGTTTTTGTTTTTCTTCCTCATCAGCTTTTATTCTCATTACCAAGCTCTCTCACTCTTTTTGAGTTTTTAGTCCTTCTACTTGTCTATAATTTTTAGGCTTCTTTCAACATGATGGATTTTGTCAATCTGTTTTCTTTCTGTATTCTAATCCCAAATGTTTCCTCAGTCTTTCTCTACTCACCTGTCAGATCCAAATTCAATGTTGTTGCACTGTGTTTGTGCTTCATAGTCTCCTCTTTCAGTAAGGTCTAGTATCTGCTTTGTGTAGTGCAGTGCAACTGCCCTTTCTGCAGTCCTAGACTTCTTGCCAGGTCAGTCCCAGAGACTGCTCTTGCCCCCTCCTTTTCTCCATCCACCTCATGTCCAGAGTGTCTGTCTCAGGCTCTTCCTTCCGCTCCTCTGGTCTGGCTTTTGGACTGCCTGCACTCGCAATTGAGTGTTGGTGGCTTGGAGAAGCCATCCTGGAAAAAACAACTTTTTTCCTAATGCACATTCATTATTCTGTGGGAAGGAAATATGTATTGTCTTGCCACATTGCTGGAGCTGTCAAGAGATGAAGGACGATCAAGAATGAAATCCTGAGTGATTATACTAACCACATTCAAAATGTGATTTTTGTTTATTAAAAGCTCATAACTTGGATCCACTACTCTGGGGCCCTGAAGTAATTTGAATTACAAGTCCCTACCCCAAGTGAGAGTAGGGAAGGAAGTATAGAAGATTGTTAACAAAGTTCTGATGGCATTCTCCTGTCTTTATTCTCAGAACTGAATGAACCATATGGATGAGGTCAAAAATTAATACTAAACAGAAATAATAATAAAATTTGCCAATGGCACGAATCCTGCATAGAAAGTACCAGCTTAAGTAGTTAAAGTTTGGCAAGCATATAAGTAACTGAAAACAGGGGGGTTTTAATTGGGAAGTTTTCAACAACTTTATTAATAGACTGTTTGCTAGCAGCTCTGCCTATAATAAACAACTTGATTAAAGTTCCAGAACTATATTTTACTAATCCATGTAAAATGGAACTTGGGCTAGAAACAGATGCACTCCAGATATGACTCATTTAAAGTGCTGGAGCGTTTTAAATTAACTTTTAGTTGTTTGTCAGTTTGGTCTTGGTTTCCTTTAGAATAAAATATTACTGAAGCTTGTGCTGGGATTGGTGAACTTCTAGATTTATTTTTTTCTCTCTAGTGATCAGAAAAGAAGACTTTGACTATTATAGTCTTGGGTAAGGGGAGGGAGGCATTATTTCTTTGAAGAAAATAGAATTTGTTTTCAATTTGTGTGCTGCAGATGCGTAATTCTGCTTACTTCATAGGATAGTATTTATGTTCTGAGTTGCTAAAGAGCGTCAGAAGTATCACACCATGAGTTCACCATGTTTTCATCTGACTGCTGTTCTGCCTCCCATCCTTATTTTTAAAATCAAGATGTAAAGTTGAATTTCAAACTTACTTGGCAGAGGAGGAGGACCAACATGTCTGTAGAAGAAATATTAGCATCTCTTCAAGAGAAGTGTCTGTCAGGAGCCAGAATTTACACAAGACAGACAGGCAAGAGTATCCCAGTTACAGGAGAAGGTGCAGTCAGTGTTCATAGCCTGTTGGACATTGGAGGTATTGACGGTCTCAAGGAACTACAGTACCAGACTTTGTATGTGTGTGTTTCTCCCCTTCAGATATTTCTGAAACTTTGGTGACTTTTCTGTAATCTGTGGAGCACTTCTCCTTTGGGAGCACAGGCACTGCATGATCACTTTGACCCACACAGACTTTCTGCACATTTTTGAACTTTGCTGTGCCCTGCAGTAAGACAGACATGCTCACCACGTTCTACAGCCTTGCTCGTTCCCTGCATGTGGGCAGAGTAGGCAGATTCCAGCTGCAGGGAAGGCCGTTCATAGGCTGCTAGTGAGAGCTGTGGCTGTTTGAGGGCTTTAACTGATACGAAGAGATGAAGTTCTGTAGAACAGAGGCAAATCACCTAAGCCTGGGAGACAATTTCTCTTAGAGCTTTACTTACAGCTGAAGTGCTATGAAGAGGAAGAGTGATGTGGCACTTAAGTATGTGGTTTAGTGGTGGACTTGACAGTGTTAGGTTAATGGTTGGACTCGATGATCTTAAAGGTCATTTCCAACGTAAATGATTCTATGATTCTAAAGAGGGACAGTGATAGCAGACTGCAGACAACCCTGTGAAGTCTTTGTCATCCCTGTCATTTTTTATGTGTTGCTTGCCAACCTGTATTTTCATATTTCATACATTGACAGGCATTGGTCCTTTACTAACCTACTATTGCCTGAATCACATTGCTAGGAAAAAAAAAGCTCTTAAGAACAAAAAAAACAGAAAAGCTTTAAATGTCTCCCTGAAGTATTGAAATCAGCCTCTACAATTTTCTTTATGTGGAAACATTTATAGTCCCAATGGATTAATAGTACAGCACAGATTGCTTACTAGAAAACTGTTAGGCAGAAATTACCCCTCAAATAATCTAATTTCTAGGGATTTTTGTTTATTTTGTGTTTTTTTCCTTATTTTTTTAGTTGGGTTTGGTGCTTTGGGATTTTTGTTTGGGTTTTGTTTTTTGGTTTGGTTTTGGGGTATTTTGTTTTTTCTTTCTTTTGAGCGGGGCAACTATACAAAACAGAAGGGTCAAAAAGAAGAGAATCTTATTATCAATTGTGTATTCCAACTCCATTTTGTTTCTTACAGGGACAAGCTGATCTTCTCAAATATGCTAAAAATGAAGCATTGGAGAATCTGAAACAAATCCATTATGCCACTCTCTCGTGTGGACTAAATAAGCCAGGCACTGAAAATGCAGAAATCTCAAAGCCTCGGCGAAGTCTGGAGGTAATACCTGAAAAAGCAGGTGATGAAAATGGAGAATGAGAGAAGGCTCTTCTCGTAATTTTGGAGTTTATAACTCTGTGACCAATTGTAGCTGCATAGGACATTTGCTTTGCACTTACTGTTGGAAAATATTTGGATTTTTTAAAGCACAACTGGAGAAGCTAATTACAATCTACTGAAACTGTGAATGTATGTAGCAACTCTGCTTGTGAAGGCAATGATATTGTGTAACATGGAAATTACATTATTGGCCTAAATATAACATATATATGTAAAAGATACTGTAATTCAGTATTTGCGTGCTGAAAAGTTCATTGTAGTGCCATTGGGAAATGAACATTTTTAAATGAGATGTAATTAGCAGGAAATACGTTGACAGAATTTGACAAGATGCCTTGATTTTCAAACTGATTTGATGCACAGGTAGTTTATTGCTTTGCACAATTTGTTAATTGTGCTAGTGAGAGGTATTATTCTTTTGAAAATCAGGTCCAAAAAAGTGGAATCCACTTTTCACACTATTGTAATTCAGCTGCTCAGATGTTTGGGTTTGAGGTGGTATTGATTTAATGTTGAGCCATAAATTAAAATGAGAATGTAATTAGACAGTGATCACTGACTTCAGTGCACTATTGGAGAGCCATTATGTAAAAGGAAAATGTGCAATCAATCTGATAGCCTGTGTCAGAAGAAGATACATACCTATTTTGCCTAAGATCTTCTGCAAATGTGTGTAGATAATGTGACCAAATTGCAAGTAAAATGATGTAAATAGTTTTTCATTTTGTGAAGTGAAGTGCTCATATTAAAAAGAGTTTTATGAGATTGCTCCCAAACAAGTAAAGCTTTTAACTAAATTTTAACTTTTTTATTTTTTGAGTATTTTCTTCCTTACAGAATAGGTGATATCTCTATAAGCAGGTTTGTCAAAAAAAACAAACCAATTGCTGTTCTGGTTCTGTTTTGGTTTTCTGACAATATTAGATAAAGGTATTGTAGCTGATAGGCTCATTGTAAAATGATTATTCCAACCTACAGTGTTCTCTTACTGTTTCTGATTTAACAATAAAATGGACTATATAATTACAGAAGCTAATAAATTTGAAGAAAAACAAGCAAAATCTCACAGAGATGAAAATGCAGTTTTTGTTTAGTTGCGGGGAAATGGGGAAGATGGTGATGTCTATTGAAAAGCATTGTTTTAATTAAAGGTCTTCAAGACATGCATTCTACATGGATTTCTTTCTTTTTTAACCAGTTCAAGATGTTCTACATTGAGACTGTGATGAAGACCTACATATGTATAACATTCTGTAAAAGTCAGTAGAGCTCTGAACAAGAACATTGGTATACTTGCACTTCACCTGGATTATTAGAGACTTAATTTTCTAGTCATTATAAAATTTAGCAGGGATAGGACAGAATGAAAACAGTTTGCATAGTAAATGTCACAACTTGAACCTGCACTTCAAATGTCAAACTGTATGGGTTAGGAACAGTTTTAGAAGGTGCTAAGCTCTTTCAGTGTCTAGTTACAGATTGTGTGCCTTAGTATTACGATCTTGCCAGGAGTGAGTTCTGTTCTGTGTTGTACAGAATGAAATGTTTGACCTGTGGTAAATACCTGCAAGTGTTGCTTTTTAGGCAGTTCTTCTCCGTGTTGGCAGCTGGAAGTTTTCTGATTAAACCTGAAGAGATGGGAAGCAACATGAAATTCATGGTTGCTAACTGTTTTCTGAGCCGGTGTGAAATTAAGTCTTCCAGGGCCAAATCTATCACATCTAAATCTGATTTATCTACAGAAAAATAACTGTGTTACATCAGGATTCATCCATGACATAAATACGTGTCAGTTTCGCTTTATCAGAAAACCCAAAGCCTTGGCTGTTGGATTTTTAGTTCTGACTTTTAGTCCTAATTGAAAGAAGCAGACTGTGGAAAAATGTCATCATAATTAGCATTATGCTTCATAGAAGCCTAAAAGTAAGACTCCATTTCCAGTCTAGCCCTACCACTAGGCATTTACAGAATGACATAATTTGTATCACATATGAACCGTTTCTGAAGAGTCTCTCTCCAACCAGGTTATCAAAACCAATGCCCGAGGTATTCTTAGCATTTACATATTTCTGTTTAGCACATTACAACCTGAAAAGTGGTGAGGAAACATTGAAAGCATTCAACGCAGTTTGCTATTTTTTTCTTGGTTTTAAGGCAAAAAATAGGAAGTGAAAAATGAGTATCGCAGGCACTAGGGCTGAGATTTTTTGCATGTTCAACTACAGTATATGTAACTGCTTACTCTGATCCTGTTCTATCTTGTTAGAAAAGATGATAATACTTTTTTTGAGTTATATTGATACATAGTATCTCTTTAAAAAAAGTTAAAATACATGCATTTAGTTAAGTGACTGTCTAAAAATGTTAGAATGTGAGTGTAGTGCTGATTCCTTAAAATGGAGGTCACTTTTCATGCATTATTTATGCTCAGTCCAAATCTCTGTGTACCGTAAAGTCTTAAAATAAGCTGAGTCAAGCAGATACTCTGAAAGGTGATGTGAAACCAAAAATCCTTCAGGGAATTTACATGTTGCAAGTAAAAGAGATCAGAGTAAACACCTGCAAGCAAAGTATCTGGCTCTGTCGTTAAGCCAATGATGATAATTTCAACCCCAAATGTAGTAGTATTTTTTTCTCAGTTTTATTTTCTTAAAGCACTCTTTGCATCCATATTATCAGTACGTTCTTTTCACAAGGTTTACTTTAGATTATATAGAAAGAGGCACCCAATATCCAGTGAGGTATTCCAAATAAACTTAATCACAGTTTAACTTTACACTTTTTTGGGGCTTTTATTTTCTTAAAACAACTGTAATACAGTTGAACTGTTTACATAGTTTTTAACTATGGAAGATGGAGCCAAAATACAGGTGACTATTTATGAGAATGCCTTTTTTGCTTTTGTCTGGGTCCAGTAATCAGTGAGTGAGTATGGATATGTATGGAGACCTAAGTCAACATACTGCTTAATTAAAAAAAAAAAAGCTAAATGGTAAAGGAGAAGTACACACAGATTACCCATGTAGATGCTAACAGTTAATTCTTTTTTTTTAACATGAGAAAAAGGAGGAAGAGTGCCTGTTTGCAAAAGGAGCTTGTCTCTAAACTTCATCTGTGTTCTTCCTGCCTACACTCCCTTCCTCATTGGTTTTGCTTGGCGTTACACAAAGCAGCCATTGGGTATTTACTCACAGAGCCCAGGACCATGCCTTCTACCCTCTGAACACACCAGCCAGCAATAGAAGACAACTCTGTTCTTTAGGAATTCCCCCAGCAGCAGTTACTGAGTGGTGCCTCTGAGCCTACTGATGCCACCAAAATAGCAAAAGTCTTCAAAGCAGAGCTGGGAATCAATCTCTAGTGGGACCAAAGCTCTACTGGTAAATCTGTGGCCCTTCTGCTGTTGATGGTAGTCTTCTACACAGGTCAGTAGGACTGGGATTTAAGTGCAGCGTTGCAATATTTCCCCTTTGTCCAGGTCCTTTTTTCATTTACCTTTTATTCACATTCTTGCATTGGTCCTGCAAAGAATGCTAGTGTGGTGCCCCACACAATTTCACAAGCTTGCCCATGCAGGCATGGTGAAAGATGCTGTATGAGTCAACCTTTTTTTCAGCTACTTTGTATAATACTGGAATATTTTTATAAGGCTCTGTAGCTGATTACTGTATTCACTTTTTCCTGTTTTGAAGTTGAAACAGCAGAGAGCGATGATTCAGAGTTGCCAGCATGAAAAATGGAAGTGAGTTCCAAAAATTTTAACACTGGTCTACAAATCAAATAAAGTAATCTGAAAGGACCCAATTCTTCACTCTTGCAGTGCTTAGATATCTCTTTCATTTGTATGGTTTCGGAGTTTTCTGTTGTATGGATGTTATAAGTAATGCTGATTTCTTCTTGCTATATGTATTGTTTGTTTGTTGCACAGATCAAGGAAACTCCTGAATGTCCTGTGCATGGTGTAATAATCTTCCATTAAGGCTTAAACTACCTGGGTTTGCACTTGTTTTAACTGAAGGTTAAAAATTAATATACAGTGATATTTGCAAGAAGGGCGATCATACATCATACCATTCATGGCACAGTATGCTCTTGCAATGGCATGTCCTTACTGTGAAATCATTCCATCCCTATATAGCTAACAGCCGGAGTGCTGCTGCCGCAGGATGACTGGCCCAGGGGGTTTGGAGACCAGGAGCAAAATTCTGAAAGTGGTGATGTCACCAGTTAGCTCCTTTCCACTCTAATGGGTGTAGACTTCACCACATTTTGTCTTTTTCTATTCACACCTACTCACTCTGACCAATTAGGCTTTCAAATGGAGTATTTAACAACTTGGTGTAAAGATTCATAAATCTGCATGTAACCTTCAGGCTTTTGAACTCCAGTAAACACTTAAATGAAACCCTTCACAATTCTTACCACTCCCTGATTTTTGTTGCTTTCTGTTATGAAAGCAGCTGTGGGACAGGTCAGTCTGATAATTTTCAAATCTAACCTGTGTGATGTTCTTTGTTCATTACAACTTACTTGTTCTTAATAAGAAAAGGCAGTAAAACTCTTGAGGTTTTCTAGTTATTTCTTTTTCTGGATGCTATTAAACTGTCCTTCCTGACTCATCACCTCTGTTCTCTGGTTGGCTGTGGAAAGACAGGGTAGCAGAAAGGAGAACAGCAGAAAGATTAGACACAGGACACTGTATATAAGAGCAACAGTGAGTCCTCACAGGTTTTGGGGAGCATCCATTGTAGTCAACCAAGCTGAAAAGGCATTTAAGAACTGAAATGCAGCATTGAGAAGGAGAAAGATGGGCAGAATTGGATGTAAAAAAAAAAAAGGAAAAAAGAATTTGTAGCCCAGGAGTATAGATAGCCAGAGGACGGCATGGTCCCAATGCAATCCTGTCAGATCCCTAATGCTTCACATTGGCTACTGGTACTTTTGAACAAAAGGTAATGATTTTTTTCCTCTACAGTGTCATCTGGTGTGGCAGAGAGAGCAGTGATGCTGGAAGAGTGGTCAGGTACAAATGCTGAACTCTTTTTTAATTTCTCTTTTTGGGCTCAGCTGCATGTGCCACTTTGGCCTTCATACTTTTCCCATTTGAACTCATAGTACTTCCCACTTAGTGCCACTTTGGCACAGTGGAGTTGAGAGGAAGGAGGGTGTGTGTGTGATCCAGAGGAGAGTGTTGGAGAGGCAGTGTGGGAAGAGGGTACGGAAGGAGGCAGCTTGAGCCGGAGTGGGAGTAGCACAACCAAACAGTGATTCAGCTGTCATGAACCTCTCCTGTTTGTCAAGAGCAATCCAGCCTCACTAAGCCACCTGCAGTCTGTAGAAGAGCTTTCCGAATGAGCTTGGATGTTCTCTTAGTAATCTGTTTTCCATGGAGATAAATGCAGAAGAGCAGAGTTTTTCTGGGCTGGATGTGGCACTGGCTGTGTGTTGGTGACTATCAGGGAGAGGAAAGCAGCAGGGCCAGGAAACAGTGCAGGAACTCCAAGGCCTGGGCTTTGTTCTCTGGCCCTCAGCTTCCTCCATCGACAAATAGGAGGAAATGACACCTACCACTTTTTGAAGTAGCAGAAGAAACATAGTGTGTAGAGGCAGAAAAAACCCAACCCCCGCAGAAGGTGGCTAGGAGCGAAAAAAACTGACTTATAAATAGTGCTTGGTGAGGAGGCAGCACTCTCTGAATGCCGTGTACATTAGGTTTCACTAGATATGTTTGACACAGTGCACTGATGCCTACATAGTGTTTCAGTGGCATGTACTTAAACAGGCTTTCTTAAATGTGCTACTGATTGGTGAAGTGGGTTTTGAAATAGAAATCCTATCAATTAATTATAAACTACAAAATACAAATTCTATTATTTGATTATAAACTAATCATGACTCTGTGGGGTCCCAGGTGCTGGGGAGTTCCAATATTCTTACTGTCTAGTAAGAGAGTAAATAATTTGTTACATTCTTAAAAATACAGACTTTATGATATGGCTCAGAGCATGAAGCACTTCTTTTATTCTCAGATGTTATTTTATAGATTAAAAAACCCTCACAGAAATTTTAGAAAAGCCTTAGGATTCAGCTGTGTCTGTTCAGAATTCTCCAGAACAGATAACTGCTGTGATTTTGATATGTCCTTAGCCAAATAATGATTAAAATTTTCAAGTATGAATATGTAACAAAATCTTCAAGTATATTTTAATATATTGTACTGGTTCTGCTACTTGTGCCAGAATTACTTAAAAAAGACCATTTCTTTGGCTGGAGAAATAAGGATCATGTCTTAGACCAGGAATCTGTAAATGTGGAAGTATGTAGGGAGTTCCCCAAGAGAGTAATGGCTGTTGCTGCATTTCAGAGTCCCATGTGTGTGTCAGGGAGCAGTCAGCAAATGGGACTGGAAACAGCATTTCCTGAGCATCATTCTCCAGGATGCAATGTTTCGTGCTTACATTTATTGGCACACAGTTTTACAGAACCATACACTTTACTCTTCACACCCTTTTGGGGTTTTTTTAAGCCTTGATTCATAATCAGTATTCAAAGTTTATTTTCTGGGAAAGCATTGCATTGATTTGCTAACAGTACTTTTCCACCACTTTTTCTAACGTGATTTTAACAGCTAGTAGCTCACCAATTGTAAGAGCCAGAGTCCTTGAAGAGCACTAATGGTGTCAGCACTGTGACAACACATGGTTCTGGACTGAAAATTTCATCACTATAATGTTAGGCCATGAGGGGAAGGTGGCAGCTGTTAAAAGATTAAGGACAGAACTGGGTATGAGAGATAGGATATGTTCAGTCCTGGAAGAGGAATCAGCTGCTAAATCCAGGTCCTTCCATTCCCCTGTGTCACAGCTGAGACTTCTCAGACATGACAGTTCAAGATAAAAACTCAATTTTGTATTAGAGATAATTCTCTGTAAGTGATGATCCATCACATGTGATGGAGCACTCTGACAGCATCTCCCCAGAAGAACTGTGCAAAAGAAAAATGGCATTTTCTGCCTACATAAAATATCTGCCATAGCTCAATGCCCAGAGGAAAACTACAAGAACAGTGATTAAATATGAACAGTGTTTCAAGCTAATCAGTGGTATGCTTTGCCTACCATAGCCACAAATACTGAAAACAGAATGATCCTGAGAGTAGGACCCTGAAAAGATAGCATGCACCTGTACTGGTAGAGATGCACAGAATGGGTGGGAGCACTGTGCGCTCTAAAATCAATCACCTCCACATTTTTCATAGTCCACATAGGAAAAGAAAACCCCAATCCAGTTTTCAAGCAGTGCTATATTTGTCATGTACTTACTTTCTTGTACAGATACTATACTAGAAAGATAGTTACTAAATAACACTGTAATAAGCAATGCTGGAATTGCAGCTTTTGCAAATTGCCTAGGTATATAACATGCAAATGACGTCAATGCAATTCCCCCAAGTGCAGAATCTCTCTGAATTCAGACCCTCTCATTTAAGATTCTGTTCATAGACTATTCATTAGGAGCACCAGATTAAAATTATCTTATGATCTGCAGTGCAAGTAATAGTACCTCTAACACTAAGAATGGCTATATTTGATCATAAAATATTGCTGTTTCTTAGGTTCTACTGAGCTATTTCAAATACGGATAAAGTAGGTAAGTGGTGAAACACATAGGTAGTAGTCACAGCCGCAGGATTTCACTGAGGCCATCTTTGTGAGCTCAAGAATACCTTACAATTTATACAGAATTACAGAGTTCTAGTGTGTTGCACTAAATAAAGAATGATTACATGTCATGCATTAGGGCCTTAAATAATCTCTATTTCATCATATTTGAGAGAACTGTAAGCTATCTGCTGAAACAACTGATAGAAGTTAATGGCCAATGACAGCTGCTACAGATCTTATGTTTTTTCTGTGGATGTTTCTGGTTTATGTGTAGTGCACATGATGTACAATCGTTTTACCATAAACATGTTAAAAGCAAGCCTCCCTGCTCCAGCATTAGTGACAGTAGGAAGGACTAGACACAGAGTTCAAACCTATCCAGAACCGCATGATTGCACCAAGTCCCACAAATCCTAACTATATACTGGGATTGAGAAACCAGGTTGTGTATCTAAAAGGGTTTTATAGTGGTGTAACAAAGTATCCATGAAACACCTGACATCCAGATACTCCTTAGCTTTGCAGGGCTGCTGCTGACTGCTACATAAAGCTGGAGAGCCAATTTGAATTGCAAGGGACAAGAGCAGTGAGAGGCACCCAGCTGGGGGCATCCAGCTCTGCTTTCAAACTCTTCATTGTATTACTCAGCTCACTGTGAATTTCTGAATCCATTTTTCTTGCTTAGACCTGTGATATTTCTGCTGTTTGCCACTGGCTACCTGTAACACAAAGGTCCTTACACTTAGCACACCAAGAAGACAGCAATCTTTCCTTTCAGTGCTCTGACAGACTCTTCTTAGGGAACCCAGAAACATGGTTTTGTCACATGCTTTTTTCCCAGCCAGTTCCATTGCCATTACTGTCCTCTCCAGCAACTACTGCTGACCTGGAGTAGGCTGCAGCAGGGCTCAAACAACTGCTGTATTGTGTTCTGGGCTCCTCAGTTCAAGAAAGAGAAGAAACTACTGAAGGAAGAACCAGTGGAGGTCTGTGAAGATGAGGAGGTGACTCTTACGAAAAAAGGCTGAGAGACTTGGGCTGGTTTAGCCTGGAGAAAACAGAGGTAATTTTATTAGTGCTTACAAATATCCTAAGTGGGAGAGTGTCAAGAGGATGTGAGCAGACTCTTTTCAGTGGTGCCAAGTGACAGGACAAGGGGTAATGAGCACAAACTGGAATACAGGAAGTTCTGCCTGCACATGAAGAATTTCTTTCCTGCAAGGCTGACAGAACACTGGGACAGATAGCCCACAGATGTGGAATCTCCTTCTCTGGAGGTATTCAAAAGCCATCTCGATCCTGCTCAACCTGCTCTAGGTGAACGTGCTTTAGCAACGGGGGGTTTTGATTAGGTGACCTCCAGAGGTCTCATCCAATCCCAACCATTCTGTGATTCTGTGATCAGCTGTAGGAAGGAATGTTCTGCAAGATCTGAGAAAGAAAGGGCTGAGGTCTGACAGTGAAAGTGCTTCTGAAACAGGACTGAGGGAACCCTGCAGTGTTAGAGAGCAGAGGACCACAGGGAAAGGCATTTGAAAAACTGGTGCTGTTCAGATGCCCTTCTGAACCTTTCTTCTCACTGTCAGTCTACAGTATGTATCAAGTAGCTTGTAATATCTTTGACTAGGAGGAAGAGTAATAATTCCTGAGTAATCACTGCAGAAGAAAAGCAAGTGATGTTTGAAAATGCAAAGAACAAGATAAAATTTTTTATATATAGTGATATTTATATTTATAGTGATTCTATAGGGATATGGTAGAAGAAATAGAAAGGGATGAGAGCTATCTTGATCATCCATCTGCAGTGTGATATGGCATGTTCATAGCTTGGACTTAATTATGTTTTAGGGAGAGACAGACCCTAAATGGAACTTTATCACATTGCAAGTCTTTGCAGCCAAAATCAACAGCTAGAAACAGATAAGCATATATTGTCAAAATTATTCAACAACTATAGCCTGGGTCACTGTTAGCTGTTTCACACCGAGCATGAAGAAAAAAATGAATCCTTTTGCAGTAATTGGTTCTGCTACTGTACTTATCCCCAATTTTCTAAACTGTCAAGCTCATTTCTTCTGTTATATAGATTGACAGTCCTCTCCATAGTAATTCTCATTATGGTTTGAAGGACACCATGGCCTAGTTTCCTGGGGTAAGCACTGAATGAGGGAAACATAGCCTGCTATTACGTTATCCTTGGTGTTCTGTAATGCTGATAGTGATACTGGATTCCTTCTCATACACTGGCAATTTGCTAGACAGGACGGTTGACAGAGCTGTAATTCATCAGCCACAGGCTTGGGTGTAATAGACTGTGTAGATGATTTGAGCTGAAATAAACGGGGATTTCAAAGATCCAGCTGCTGTTTTTATGTATTTTGATGCAGCCACAGGATAGAAAGGGAAAGGATGGGTTACTGAAAAGAGAGGAGGAACTTCCACTAAACCATGTGGTGAAAGATGGGGTTTTCTCTGTGCATATCAGTCCTCCTCTGAAATAATATCCTTCATAGAATTCTATTAGTTCATTACCAATTTGATATGAAAAGGTTATGTTTCTAACCATGCCTTTTGTTCTTTAATTAGATTTTTCTGTTATTGATGCTCTCATAATAAAGATTATGTTTGAGTGGAATTATACACTTACATGACATTTAAAACTGCACAGTAACAGTGTGTGAAGCCATTACATGCAAAAGTGCTATTAACTGCATGCCAGCATCCAATAAACTCTCTGCACTTTTAATCCTTTTTTATGATCTTGAAGCTTATCTGATGTTGTGACATTTTATGGCATTTAAATGTCTCATCAGCAAGACTTTGTTCTTCTCCTCATGTGCACAGCTCTTCTAGGACTGAAAGAGCTCTAACATTGCAAACAAAGCAGGGAAGATTACAAAATAGGATGGATTGCCAAATAGTTCTCAAGTAAATTGTTGTAGTCAGATGAGCTGCAAACACAGGCTGAAAGCTCAGACTTTTCTAGTGGCTTGAAGCATGCTGAGGTGATCTGGAGTTGGAAGGATGCTTACACTAAAAACAAAGCTAAATTCAAATTCAGCTGGAAGGCCTAAAGGAAAGAAACACTAGTCTAGTATCATGAAGATGTATTACCCCATACTGGTGATCCATTGTGAAACTGTTCTCAAAAGCTTCAAACTGCCAACTGGTTTCAGACACAACATGGGGGTTTTGTAAAATCAAAGCTGACACAAGTGAAAATAGTTTAAATGACGTAGAAATTTTATTAACTGTTTCCACTGCAGTGCTTCAAACTCTGATGTATAGCAGTGGGCAGGCAGGTGACCAGCCTAACCTTCCCACTTACCCCAGCACAGCAGCTGCCTCTGCGTCCAACACACACACAGAGCGAGGAAGAGGAGGGCAGGGCAGGAGGGTGGCCAGGTCTTTCCCCTTCGGTAATGCAGTAAAGTGGGATCAGGTGCTTTGCAAGTTGTTATTTTCTCACATGCTACACATTGGGATGCACTCCCCACCAACTCAAAAGGTTTTGGCTTAATGTTGTCAGCAGCTCACATGGGCATGGAGCCTGTCTGCCACTGCGCCTTGTACGCTCTCAGGTAAGAATATGACCAACCACAACTGCATCCATCCTGCACTGCACCTTGGCCATACAGCCAGACAGAGAGGACTCAGCAAATGAGGGGCTGTGAATAGAAAGTGCAGTGAATCTGAGAGTCATGGCAATGGTTGTATTTGTTATTTGTGTGCTTTCCTTGGGCTTGCTCTTCCAAGCAGGATGCTGGTGCACAGCACTGATGAAGGAAGAGCATTCTGAGTCTTGCTGAAGCATTAGATAGAGAGGGCTGCCCTAACTGCTTCTAATATATAAATTGAAAGATTTAACAGCATTGTACAGGTATGAGCAGATCTTGTGCATGGGTCTGGTACATCTCACATGCATCAGAGCCCTTTTGAGGTGAAATCCAGTATGGTATCTTTCTAGTTTCAGTGTCTAAGTCAGCTCATTGCAGAGCTGTCTGTCTCCAGAAACCCATATCAAATGCTCACACTGGGTATGGCTTTACTAGTTGTTCTGTTACTGAGCCAGAAAAACTCTGAAATCAAATGGCTATATCTTGCAAAGAGGGGCCAAGACTCTTTTAAGAAATATAATTTTATCTTTTTCCAAGTAGCATAAAGTTTATGCTTGCTGACCTCAGCTTCCAAATTGCTTTCCTGAGGAAGCAAATTGCACATAGAGGAGTTGTTTAGTGCTTGTATAGAGAGGAGAAATAAGATCTCAGGGGTTTTTGAAGACTGAGCTTAGGCTGGCGTGGCCTGGAATATTTTGAGTGAGAATATATTTTTGTAGACCTCAAACCATACTGTGTTCCTGAGCCCAGCTGAACACATGACTAAGTGTCCATGGGACTGAGCATAGGTGCGCTGGCATCCTGGAATCTGGCAGGAAGACTCTGTGTGGTTTATGTGTAACATGTTACTTGGGGTACACCACAATCTATTTATGGCTACCCTACGGCAGAGCTGTGGATTTTCTCCCTGAGGATACTTCAGCAAAACTGAACCACTTCCATGCTCACTGAGAGATCTTGTGCTATTTAGAATGGACACAGCTCCAGGTGAGCAAGAGCTGGGTCAGGTGAATGTCATCACTGCTGTTGGGAATGGCTTTATGTAGATCAAAATACTCAAAATAGAGCAGCACCACTAAAAATCAAGGTTTGTTGGGCTACACCTCTGGAGCCCAGTCTTTGAAATTACCAGTCATGCTGGAAATAACCACTGGATATCTTCCCTGGGGTACTTTACTCATATAAAACATCCTGACTATAGCCACTGACAGCTATTTATATTCCAATTTCTCCACATATTTTGTGTAAATATTAGTCTCTGGTCCAGACTGAGGTTGTTTCTAACTTTATATCAATTGGTTTCCCTGCCTCTGTTTATAACACTTTTGCCTTCTTCCCTGAAAGTTGCCACAAAGCTAAATTTATTATCTCACCAGCCACTGTTTACTCTCTATCTCTGCAGAAAATGAAAGAAAAAAATCCCAGCTCCATCTCCTCAACATGAGGGATGCCACTGTGCATGCTTAAGTTGATCTCAGATCTATTTTACTGAAAATTTCTGGCAAATACTCTTTCAATATATGAGAAAAAGAGGTATTCAGAAATTTAGCTTGAAACACTTCAGATAATATAGTCTGCCTAACACCACATTTAAGCACTAGTTCACCTAGTGTTTCCTGTCTAGATTCTTCACCTGCAGCAGTTCTTCAAATCCTCATCCCTCCCCAGGAGCCATGACATTATGAAAATGAAAAATTAAACAAGTTTTGTAGTCTATATTTTTCAAAGGCTAATTTTTCTCATGGTAGAACTTCCACTTTATTTCTAGTCTGTGTTTGTCTGTCTGGAGCTTTCACTCATTCACCAGATAAAAGATCCCACTGTAATCAGAAATCTTTCCTGTAGTCCAATCATGATGAAAGATGTATTTTGTATCAGATTGAAATATCTCACTGAAGTGCATTGTCAATGCCTCAAGTCATTCTTTTTTCTTCATTATTAATCCTTTTTGATCTCTCAGCATAAATTCTGGTCTTGACACTACGAAAACATGTTCAGGAATGACAGAGACACAATCCCTGCTAGTGATACATCACATGAGGTCCCGTTGCTAATCAAAGGTTTTTTCTTTCCTAAATGCATTTAATTCTGTCATATAGTCAGGAGATACAAATCCATCTGTTCAAATGTTTTCACTTCACTCCAGTTATATGTGTCCCCTGTAAATCGAATCTTTTTATTTTTTTCAGATAGGTATAAAGAAACTGAAAGCACCCATCAGGCACTACCTGGCATTCAGCTAGAAATTCTTCTTCTGGGTAGTGTCTTCCCATTCAAACTTAATTACATATTAACATCATTAAACTAATTTTAGATAGTTCAAATTATTTTCCATTGAAGATATCAGTCATGACATGGAGCATTTCTGTACAAAATTATCAAGTTATAATTGCATCAAATAAGAAGTTAGGCTTACTTGATATTTTCCTTTGTAAAATAATTTTTACTGAAATGTAGTAAGTCATCATCCTTTGTTTCCCTTCTCCCATAACCCTCTGGCCCAACTGAACAGTGTAAATAAATAGTGTATTATGCTTTCTTTTTTCCCCAGCGTTGCACAGCTGTCTTTACTCCTTGGAGTGCTGCAGGTCTTACAGCTTTTCTGTCCTGAGAAATTTCTCAGTTTACCACACTTAGAAATTAAGTCAAAGGTTCAGAAAGTTTCTGAACAAGTCCTTTAATATTTTTACATGGAAATAGGGAATTCAAATCCATCCTTTTTACTTAAAAGGTACCACTCCTTTGGTTGAAGAGATGTTGTACAACTTTGACATATCAGATTGACACAGTTAGAGCAGATGGCATATTTAGTGTGAAACAACAGTTTATGTTCAATAAACAAAGCACGGAGCAGGGCTTGGGTTTTGCTGCTTGACATCATGTGAATGTTGATGCTCCCTGAACAGGAAATATGAAACAACATTGACTCACTTTGGTGTCTACTTCAAACCCACAAAACATTATTGTTTCAGTCTTACACATCTCAGACTTGGCAAAGACCATCAATTTATGCACTTCTTTTTTTTCTTTTTTCTTTTTTTTAAGTATGTTTTTTTCTGAAGAAATAGGTAATGCTTGTGCTTGCACAGGACTATTATGCTGAGAAACCAGACACAGCCACCCCATTGCCTTGCCTACTTCCCCTTACAGCACCTCTCTACTAGTTTAAGGATAGATTCATTTTACTGAAGCACTACCCGTTGGAAGAACAGCAACAAACAATCCTAAGCTGTATTAATTGCAAGTATCCATTTAAAAAAAGAGAAGCTTTTCAATCTTATTTTTCAGATGTCAGGATAGACAAGAAAACCAGTTTCCAACAATCAAACCACAGCAGTTACCAGTGACTATCTAATGAGTGGCAGGTTTCATTCCAACTAAGGCACACTTTTTTCCCCTTCCTCCTTTCCCCCTTCCTTTCTGGCACTGAAATATAGAGCCAGACTCTTTATGATAACTCTATTTTGCTAATTAATCTAATTAAGTGCTGTATGTAATCTTGCAGTGTAGAGCAAGCTATTCAAGATTGTCATCATTAGGTTAAAGAGCTGACAATTGATGTAGATAATTTTTTCTTAACAGGCTGTAACCTTTCTGCAGGCAGCCCCCTCTCCTGGGGGAGTTCTTCAATTAAATCAATAATGCTTCTGGAGAGAAAGAAGAACTTTGCTTTTTAAGAATCATGTAAACAGATTTTCAGCAGCGTCTCATTGCTTTGCTCAAGAAGAAGAGCAGCAGCTGTTTATTAATACCTGCTGTGCTCAGCTTTGTCAAGCTTGCATTTAAGAATAGCAGCTACTGTCTAGCTATGATGAAAGTTGAAAAATAAGGGTTTTCAAGGTGTCATGCAGGGTCTGGAGAAACCTTGGCAAAATAAAACAGTTTCTGGACTGGATAATTGTCAGGACTTGGAGTTGTTCCTAGGCAGGCTGAGGAAATGAGCTTTAAACTGCTGGTGTATTTGTTATTGTTTGAATACAAGAAGACCTGACAAGAAGATAAATGTAACTGGATGAAGAGGTGGGGAAACTCATCATGATAACTTTTGCCAAGCCTTAAAGCTTTAATGAGCAGGACCTGGTGGAATATTTTGGGTTTGTTTTGGTTTGGTTTTTGTTTTGTTTTGGTTAGTTGGTGGGGTTTTTTTGTTTGTTTGTTTTTTTCGTGTGCCATTATTTTGCCTGCATCAGGCTCAGAAGCCTGGCAAGGCTGAATGTTTCTGTGTCCCTAATGGAGGTAGTCCCTCAGTCCTTGGTGGTGACCAGACACTGATGTCCCTGGTCTAAGCAAGCTCCCAGCAAATTCAGTGGCAACTGCATGCAGCCAGAACAGAGCTGTGCACATGGAGTGGCCAAACCCACATGTGTCCTTCTGAGTGCCCTGGGGGACTCTGTAAATGGGAGGTTCTGCAGCAGCCAGTTATAGATTTTCTAGCACTTAATTCTAGTTAAGATGACTGGTTGCCTTCTCTGAGGAAAGGGAGTGTTGGCAGCTCACTATGCCTGGGTTTCACATCTTTCTCTTGGCTCAGCTCCTTCCCTCTGCTGGCTCACAGTGTCTTCAGGACAGGGCCACAGAGACACCTCTGTCTCCCTCCCTGCACAGCCTGACCTCACTGGTAAAGGCTGGTCTTTGTAAACTCGTTTTGTGTGAAATACCACCTTGCTTGTAGCAAAGATGGCTACTTTCTGTCTTTCTTTTATTTCTCAGCCCTGATCCTTTAACTACAGCAATTGGCAGGTTGGCAGGCACAGGAGGTCTTTGCTGCACAGCCTCTTCTCCTCCGTGGCCCAGTGCCAGCCCTGTTGCACAAGGATCTGGCCAGTTTGGAGAAGTACACGGGAAACACAACAAAACCTTGGCTTCAACAAGAAGCAAGCCTGAAATACCACAGCAGCTTTTGGGTTTCGTGCATTTTAAGATTTTGTATGATGTTATGGATCACCTTTAGCTTGTTTGAGGTGGTTATCTATCATCTCCACTAAATTCTGTTCATTGAAAGCTCCATCAGTGTGATGGCTGGTGCACACTGCTCTGTGAAAGGTCTTTGAGAGTAAGCCACCAATACTGAAAATGGAAAGTAAGATAAAGGTCCCGGTCAGTACTAAACTGGTGGTCAGGGATCCCACTGGGCAGGGAATATTTAGACAAAATGAACTTGGAGAATTTTCAATATGAATTCAGAGAATTTTTCATTTGAATCCTCCTGCCTGGACCTATTGAACTAATTTCTAGCAGGTGCCTTGACTCAAAAGGTTGGCCTTTTTTTTCCCTCTGTCTGCAGCCTTTAACACTCCAATAGGTAATACACAGCTACAAAAACAGACTGTCATTTCTTACTCATTTGCTAAATTGGAATTTGACGCTGTTGTGGACACTACATGTATTCTGTTCCCTGTATCATACAATTACCGCATTTTTTACTTGATTGGTTTTCCATCCTTAGTTCCTAGAGCTAGAAAGTTACTTTGTGCAATAAAGAAAGAGAATTGCAGCTTTTCTTAAAATGAGAAACCAGCATTATAGGGGGTTTGAAGGTTTTATTCAAGTCCTAATTTCACCATCTATGCAGTATTCAGCTATATTTCTCCTACAGATGCACACAGCAGATTGCTCATAGAGAAAAAGTCCCAGTAAAGCCGATTGTGCTATCAAGGGAGGCAGTTGCACAATGTAGCTTTTATGCTATGGCCACAACTGAGAGCTTTCTGTTTGCATCAGAAGGAAAATCTGCTCATAAAAATTAGAGGGAAAAACACTCCACTCATTTATTTTTTTTGCTGCTGTTACGTGTTCAGTGTGGTTTTAGTGGTACAAAAACTATTGACAAGACTCAGAAGTGATATCACAAAAGGCTCTTCATGCAGCAAATGTAGCACACCAGCCAAAAGAATGATACTGAAGCCTGGAGTCTTTGGGACTAAAAAATGGGACTGCAAGTTGTGGAATGGACATTATTTCTTCTATGGGGCATGTACACTAACTATAACTGTAACTATGCTCAGTATACTTCCTTCAGAGGAATTGAATCATGTGCTAGTCAGAGCACAAGCACTGCTGCAAGGCTATTTATGTAGCTACTTGTCTGTGACAGATGCACCAAGGGAAAGGGGGTGCTTTGATCTTAGCCTGAGAGAGCAGAGTGTTGCACACCCGAGCTCTCTTCCTGACGTTGTCATTCAGAGCATCAAATTACACACTGCAGATCAGCTTCCTGAGCTCTGTACCTCAAAAGTGAAACAGATGGGCTATATCAGTTTCCTCCCACTGTTAAATGAGGATGAAGCACATACTGGTGAAAACTCCCCATCGGCAGATTGCTTTGAGAGCTACAGGCTCAAAGGAACACAGAAGGGTTAACTTTATGCAAGGGAGGTGTTTTCCATGTTCTAATTTAGAGAGAAGGGATGTTTATTTTTAATGATTTTTCCATTTGGATTTTGTCTTAGTCTAGTTTTTGAGGGTGGATCTAAATTAATAGAATGTTCATTATGCTCACTGCACAGACATACAGACGATTTTGCCTTTAGGAGGAGGCAGCACATAAATAGCAGCACACAGTGGACATTTCTGCTGTTGTATTGGTGCTATGATGGCTAGGCTTTGTGAACAAAGATTTGGGAAGAGCTGTCCCCATGTGGGTGTGTCTTTCGAGCTTGTGCAGTGGATTTTTTAGGTGAGGCACAGCGTGTGCAAAACTGGCTCCATCCTTTAACTCCTAAGGTTCATCTGCCACAGCCGAGTGAGCTTGGACAGTGACAGTGAAGTCCTCAGGACTAGAACCTAAAGCCCCCGGTACTCCCAGGAGGTCTCCCATTATTTGTGCTATAAAAGCAAAAGTAACCCCTGCTTCTTCTGATGCCTTATGTGATTCAAGGGCAACTAGACTGACATTAAAAGACCCAATTCTATGTAATATATAATTTTAGTCAGAAAATAATATTTGATACACAGTCAGCAACCAATATAAGTCAAAATTAAACTAGACATCACAGATCTATGTTACATTATGATCTCCAAATGGACAAAGCAGCAGTGTAGATTTATATATTCATGTGTCTTGCTTAGCACTGTTTACTTCCTCTAATGATTTCAGTTTACTCAGTCAATTTTCCTCAAGCACAGCTTATGGCTGGAGGGTATTTTGGACTTATTCAGGCATCTCAGAATACTTTACAAATAAAACAGAGCCAACTGACCATAAAGCACATGATATTACCAGTTGCATTATTAACAATTTCTCAGCAAAAGTGATGGAGGAAAGAAAAGCCCGCTCTCTTTGGGGAATGACAGCTACATTTCGGGAAAAGCTAAGAGTGAAAGTGGAATTGTAAATACCTGTCCCGTGTCTTCATTACACAGACAGTTTCTCAGGACAGGACTGTGTTTGGGTAAAGTTACTGCAAGGCTAACATGAGCCGCCTCTATATTCCCTTGAAATCTTGCAGGGATTAGATATATGTTGTTTGTGATCACCTGGTTCACAGAATGTTGTGCTAAGGGTGACCCAAAGAGGCTGCTTGCAGGGGAAACAGGATTGATTTCCTGTGCAGATAAATCTAGGACAGGGAATGGTTCTATTCAGTGTTGAACTGGCAAAGGAAAATAAGGAAAACAAAAAAAGGCAAACACAATATAGGAATGAAAGAGGGAACTTATTCAAAGCAAGAACTAAGATTGCTGGAATCTTGTCTGTTTTTAAAAATAAAATCTTTGTCAGAGTAAGGGGAAAGAGTATATTTAGAGCCAGCAAAACAACCTGGCTTTTCTGGCTCTGTCTATACACAATTTTGCCAGATTCCAGCTAAAACCACCCAGTTTTTCTCCCTAGAAACAAACAACCCTGTTTCCTTCCAAAACTCAAAGAAAGCTTAATTTGCTTTAAACTGTTAAAAAAACCTTCGTGCATCTTGGGTTAGCATTGTGTGCTTGGCTTCAGCATGCTGAGAAATGAAAAAATGCTTTATAATGGAAAAGCTAGTTCATTGCTCACTATGTGGTGCCACAGTAATAAGAGAAATGTGCAAACCTTACCCTCTTAAAGAGGCCAGAAGGAACATGGGATTAATTAAAAACGTTCAGACTCAAGATCACTGTGATCAAAACTATGCGTTCTGACCATTTCCAGCCTCAGAGAATACAGACTTTTTTCGATATTTGGTAATTCAATGAACTACATGACAGAAAGAGAAAGCTACATAAAGCTACACAGTGTTATGGAGTGGGAGGTTAATGAAGTTCATTTAACAGACCAGTGGTGCAAACCTGTTATCAGATGGCTTGTGCAGATCCCAGATGGCTTAAGTAAAGCTGAGAACTTCAAACAGGTACCTCACATCTTGTCTTTGGATTAATAGAGCATCAAGATACAGCTCTTCTGCCGCAAAGTTAATGACTTTCCATAACTATGTGTTTTCACTGAGAAGGAACACATTTTAGCACCACATACCTCTCAGTCATATTTTTTTGTCAGATAATTGAATTATTTTTCTCATAGCAGAACAGTACTGGAAAACCTCAGACTTTGTCCTCAATTGCTGTACTACTTTGTGGATGAAGCAGGGACCATGCTGAGCATGAAACATTACTCTTCCTCCTTTCCTGCCAGTTGAGGAGACATATCTGGCTGCTGGAAGGGAAGAATAATCAGTCCCTCACTGCATCACTGACTGCAATAGCTGTAGAGCAGAAAAAGCAGCAGGCTGGACAGGACAAGATACTCCACTCTGGCTAGGCAGTACACAAGATGCGGAACTAGTTCAGTTTCCAGAAGTCTCTTTGTGTCTGTGACTAAAACTGTAACACTGTCACACATCACCTGGCAAGTTCAGTCTCTATACCACCTAATGTTTGTAGCACCAGTCTTCATACTTGGATATACCTGACATATTTATATTATTGTTTATAAAGTGAACTGTAGTAGTTTATTGTGCTGTTGGCCAGTTGCCCACATCATACAAATACACCAACAACTCTTCTTGGCAGTCTTGGATCCCCTCATATCAGCAGACCTGCAGTGTCCCACTGTCACCCGTTGTCCTTTTGCACACAGTTTTCCCCATTATCTTCTGCAGATCTGTAGGGAGTGTTTACATAATGCAGTTCTTCCAACAGCTGAAAGGAGGGAGATCAAAAGTTTTGTGCCCTTCTAGGAACAAAATCCAAGGCAAGATCTTGCAAGAGTGGGTGTGGTTCTGGGTTCAGGCACGTGATTGCTGTGAAACTGAAAAGCTTCAGGGGGTGTAGACTGTGTGTATATATATGCACACACACATACATATAATCTTCATCCCCAGGGTTATGTTCACCATAAACACCTACAAAGCCCTGTTGAATCCATATTTGTCACCCAGCATCTAAATGCTTTGCTGATTCAGCACCTTGAATGATTACATCTGCATGTGTGCTTGTTGATGAGATGCATGCTTGTGGAGGACTGTAGGAAGGTGCCCCAGGCAACACTTCCAGGAGGGACACCTGAAGCTCCTTTGACCACCCAGCAAGAGCCCCATGTCCCACACTCATCTGGACATAAAATATGTGGCCCTTCCTGAAACTGGGGACAGCAGTGGTATGGAGGAGAGTGGCTTAGGAAGGCAAGAGCTCTGTGACAACAGCTTCCTGCCCTTACCCTGCATCTCCTTGCAGATTTTCTTGGCAGCTGTTGAAGGACAGAGTGGCAGGCACAGACCCCATGGGCTGTGCCTCTGCAGTTTAAATGCTTGCAGGGTGCCCCTTTCTCCATACTCAACCCAGCAGGCAATGGCCGCAGCTTCCCTGTGACCAGAATAAGGCCCCATGTCTGCTTATCCCTAGGGATCTTAAGAGTCAGTACACCCCCAAGGACAGATGTGCAGGCACTAGAGCAAGAAGAGGAAGGTTACTGGTGACCAGGCCGTTCTTCAGGGCATCAAACAGAAAGACATGATTTCTTGAGACATTAAAAAACATTCCCTCTGAGCCCACCCCAAGAGCAAGGCATGCATGGGGATCTTAGCAGCACACTTTCAGGGCACTTAGACCAGCATCGTCTGGGTATGAGAGCAGCCTGCGGCACAGCCAGGGGGGACAGGGACAATGATACCGGGACATAACATAACTATAGGTAACGGGAGTATTAACTTTAATAATATATTGCTTTCACAGGCCAAAACAAAGCATTTTAGTTAAGACATTGCATTACATTTGCATCTGGTGTTTACACAAGTTACTACTTCAATGCCAGACAAATTGTGCATCATCTGTTTGGTAAAGTACTGCTGAAATAGCTGCCTGCAGCATTTCCTCTCTATCTTCTCACCAGAGGCGATGGCTGGTTCTGTGGGCAAGAAAAAGCCAATGACAGTTTCAGTTTAATTTCAGGAAAAATGCTCAGAAACCAGCAACAATTTTATATGTCTCCAAAACTGGATGACTCAGTGAAGTCATGTCTTCAAGGTGGCTCTCTAATCAGCTCTTTTTTATACGTATAAAGAATGATAGCATATGGCGTCTATAAAAGAGGAGGTTAAAACTATGAAAGTTAGCTTTAATCTTGTAGAAGAGTATAAAAGGATGCCTCAGCAGAACTTTGTGAAGGTCATTCAAAAGACTTCTACCAATGTTGCTTAGATAAGAGTTAACTGAGTGATTCATTCATTTTATAGTCCCTGTTTACTTGAAATTTCCTGTTAAAAATACCTTGATCTTTCCTCTTTTCTCTGTGCCTCATGGCTGAGCAAAACCAGTAATTTGCAGTTTTGGGTGTAGAGGGGAGGAGGCTATGGTACAAAAGCAGCTTCAGATGGCACTTCGATGTATCCTTTTTTTTTTTTTTTTTTGCTTTTCAGAAGTTTATTCCATGAAGACACAGCCAGATTGACTTTTGCATTCCTGCACTTATGAAAATTAAAATATGGATATCAGAATGAAGGGAGTAAACAAAATCCTCCTGAAGTGAGATCCTGTTTGAAGGCAAAACTATTCTTTTTCTGTGCCAATATAGAAATGTAACTTGGCATCCTTTGCTGAGATACTTAGGAGTTTGCTCAGACTCTGATACAAAAAAGATATGGTGGTGTGGATAAGACTAGTGAATTAGGGTTAATCTAGCCAACCATGTAGGAATACAACTTAAATGAAACCATTTTATGCCTCCAAAGATAATTCATGAGTAGAATGCAAGTATTTTTCTATACTGTTCAACAGAGGCATATAGAGCATGTCATTCCAGCCAGCAAGGGAAACACTAGTCACTTGTTTTAAATTTGCTTTCTCATAGGTTGCAGACACACTTGCTAAACTTATTTACATTATGAAAGATTGGAGAGATATTTGGGGAATAAAAAGAATCCATAAAAACCTGAAAAGAAATTCAAACAGATGAGTAGGCTGGATAAATCCTTACACAAAACATGACAAACTCCTCACATCTGTGGCAGGTAGTGGATCCATGGATCCATCCGGATTTTCATTTCAAAACCCTGAAGTCTCATGAACTTGAGGAATTCAGCATGGGGACAGCTTGCACAGTCTGCTCACAGAAGTGTTCAGGAGGACCTTAACATCCAGTTAAGGGCAATCCTTTGCATAGGTGTGATTCAGATTCTTCTAGGAGAGCAAGATTAGAGGCTATAGGAGGTTGTGATAAAGGACTGCCACAGAAGGATGAAATTAAGGACATTCCCAGGCAATCTGAAGACAACCAAGTATTAGCCATTCTCATATGTCTAATAACTTTCAAACCTGCATACTTGTTTATGCCATACAAGGCTGATCAAGAAATCTGGCTAATTTAGTGCTAACAATATTGTCTGTCAGAGAGTCGAAGGGCAAAACATGGCTTATGAAAAATGATTGGTGCATAGTGTAATATTTTCAAAAGCCCACAAGGATTACTTTCACCAGAGCCAGAGAGCAGGTCCAGTGCAGCTCTCCAGCTAGCTCAGACATCTCCAAGGTAAGGTGCCACATTGCTTACTACATAACTTTGCAGGACCACAATGCACTGTTGTGGGTCCTGAACAGCACAGCCAGGGAGATTGTTTAAATTATCCTATGTTGCTGCACATGTGCATTGCTCTAGAAGTGTGAAGGTGACTGCTTGCTCTTGCTCAGCTGGCACTCCCAAGGATATTCCTGTGAAAGAGGAGAAGCTTGCTCTGGTGCAACATGAAGTTAACATCAGCCCACTGCTTCCAGCCATGGACATGACCTGTTTGGTGCAAGACAGGAAGGCCACTGCACTGCACTGTGTTGTCCATGTGCATCCCCACTCCACAGTTTGAATAGAAGCTAAAGAAATAAAACTATCTTTTGTGGACAATCAACTCAGGTAGGACAAAAGGGAAATTAAAGCTAAAGCAACCGTGAGCTTATAATGAATAATCCCTCTCAGTTTCATGTGGAAAGGCTTCTGTCCAGAGAACAAAAGGCATTAAAAAAACCAAAACAAAAGCGCTCTAGCTGGTTGTGACGGCAATTGTTGGAGGTGAATGAAGAAGAGAGATACTATGTCCTTGCTTTCCTCGCAGGTGCTGCAAGGGACTGGGAACAGACCGCAGGACCTATCTCTTCTGCCTAGCAGCTCATTTGAACTGTGTTGTTCCTCCTCAGGCCAAAGACCAGTATCAGTCCTTTGCCACTGCATTCAGAAAGGCAACCTTTGGTGAAGGGAAGGGAAAGAAGAGGTTTACATTTTGCTGTCCAGTCTCTGCTAAAAGGGGAAGTACCAGCCACGCTGGCAGGTCTTTGCTTCTCTGTTCTAGCCATGACTCTTTGGAGGAAGCTCCTAGATTTCCTGTGGGATTCATCCCAGACTCTCTAGAAGTGCAGTTGATGTGAGCCACAGTGCAGTAACTCGTGTTAGTATTACCTCTGTAGCTTGGGATGTATGACATTGCAGCATCAAAATTAAATACCCTGAAAAGGCACATCTTGCAGTATTCTTCAAGAGCAGCAGCACTGTTCAGAAGCATCAACAAGCACCAGATAAAAACCCTTTAAAGGATCATGGTAAAACAATAGTAGAGTTAAAGAACAGGGGAAGAAAAAGTCTGTCTCCAGCTTTTTATTAACCTGCCCCCGACTGCCTTCATCATGTTAATTTTGCACTTTACACATGTTAGATCAGCAGGGAGCACAGATGGCTGCACTCACGTGTGAGATTGCAGCCACCTACTGAGGCACCAGCAGCAACTCTGTCACTTCCCTGTAATGTGGGGAGGGGGCTCCTGCCAGCGCAGCACCAGGAGTAGGTCACTGAAGATTAACAAGGGCAGTCAGCACATAATTATCACTCCCCTATTAGCCTCAACCTCTCTGGAATAAATTAAAGTGACATGGTAAGGAGGAGGTGTGAGAAGGTTAGAGTAGGCTGCATCTCTTTATGCTACAGGAAGGGAGGGTCACCTTCCTCGAGGTCCCTGCTTCAGTTCACAGGGGTATTTTACAGGTAACTTCATCTATTTGAGGGGAACTATTAGTATTTGAGCATTTTAGGTAGCTACATTAATTTTCTTTAAGCATTTAATAGTGCTAAATATGAATCCAGAGAAAGTAAATTTTTCTTTCTTTTTAATCCCGTGGCCATAGGTACATCTGTCAGATGGATTGTTTTCACACATCTCTCCATGTTTCTTAATCAATTTATATTACTCTGGGCTTGCAGTATAAAGGACACTTTAAGATGATTAATAGACCTCTAGAGACTACAGCTCCAGAATGCAGGTCTCATTTGCAACAAAGATGACAAGAGCTCAATTAGCAATCTCTTTGCACATGGATAAGCAATGAAGACATGATTTGCTCTGTATCAAGTTAAAGCAGCAGATGAATTCCCAAGGCAGAGCACTTGCAAGGCAAAGTTTGTCAGAGTTATGTTTGCAATCAACTTATGGTTACTTGTTTCATCTCAGTGCTGTCAAATAATGCATGAAATAGCTTGAGCTAATGCACAGTCATGAAACTGGCCACAGCTCAAAAAGGTCACAAGTCACAATTCTGAATGACAGCAAAGCAAAACAACCAAGTTCACTTTTTAGGTGGGAGGCAGAGTGATGTTACAAAAATAAAGCACAAAAGAAAGGGATCCTGCTTATTCTGAGAGACATGAAAGTCAGAAAAATACTGGTCTTGCTGTCACTTCTGCACTTTAATTATTAGTCACTGTCCTCCACACAGTTGTTTTCCCTTCTACTGGTTACACATACAAACTTCTGAACAGCAGCAGAAGCAGCTAAAAAAAAAAAAAAAGGAAGACGTTAAAATCCTAGCATAGCATCTCTGATAGGCCTTGGCACCTTTCTGGTATCCTCCAGATTCCTAACCTCCTCCAGTGAAGGCTGCCATGATATGTGAGTAACATTTTCTCTGTGGGGCAAATAGAAACACTTGGAGGTGTTGCAGAAGACCTGTTGGCTGGGTCACCCTGATGGCTGTGGAGTCTGGAATATCTATTACCCCTCTATGTAGACCTAGCAATCCTCACCACACGGAGACAGCTGCACTGCAAATTTACACAGGTGCAACTTGAGAACTGTTGGTCACCTCTAGCACTAGGGAGGTAGTCAGCCCAGTATCTTCTGTTCTCCTGCAAGCAGGCCTGGCCTCTGTGTCTGCGTGTCCTGCTGTGGCACAGCTAACACCTGAAATATGGCGTCCTTGGAGCAGAAGTCTGCAGCTGGCAAAGCCCATCTGCTGCTGCAGCTACTCAGACTTCTCACAGTAATGTGTGGCTGGCCATAGGGATGGCACAGGCATGTCCTGGCTTTACTGGGCACCTCCTCCTTTTCTCAAAAATAGATTTGTCTTGATACTAGATACTAGCACAAGTTGTCACTATCCTTGGCTGTTTATAGCTATTTTCCACTGGAACAAAGCTATAGACAGAAAGTCAGAAATTGTTTATTGAATAAATAGTTGAATTAAGGTCATGCTTTCCTATGTGGCTGGACAATTTTATCAACTCTCCCTGCAACATTGTAGGGGCAGGAAAACAAATGATAGGATGACTTGGAGTCATTCATTCAATGTTTAGAAGAAGATATTGTGGCTGCAGAATGCTCTAAGCCCCAAAAGACTGAACATCGTGCACGCCTGGATTCTAGTTTGTCAGTGCATTTCTTGCACTTGAATTTCACTATATTTAGCTATTTGGGGGTGCTTACCCTCAAATGCCAATCATCTTGGTTAAATATGCAATGAAGGCATCTCTGAGAAGAAAACTAGTGCGAAGTTCACAACCCCACCATCTACATGCACCAGACTCTGCTGCTCAGCTTCTGCCAGAACTGCTGCCTCTCCTATGTTGCATACAGAGGACATTTTCTTCATGAAAATTCCATGAGTTTTAAGACAGAATTAATAGAAGTAATATGCAGACTATAATGTATCAGTAATATACCAGAGATCTGATGTATCCCCAGTTTGTTCCGCCCTGTATAAGACACTCAAAAGATTTCTGAAGTCTACTCAAACAACCCAAAAGATCCAGAAAACTCACTTAGTGAAATCATACCAGGCAGTAACTTCTTCAGTAGGCAGAGTTCAAACCATATCTATAGAGAGGGGATCATTCTTCTGTGATACTCAATGTTCCACAAATCATCAGAGCCATTTTCTCAAACCTCATGTGTTGCTCGTAGTTTGTCTGTAATTCCCCCTTACATTCTTGGCTTCCTCTTCTCAGGACATTTTCTGGCAATAGACAGTGAGTAATTTCTGCTAAACAAACCAAGGTTTTACAAATTTTACCAGCTGTAATGACCCTTGTGTTTTCTTGCTAACTACAATAAGAAAATGACAGACAGAAAGGTAAATGAAGGGAATGAGATGAAGAGATCCCTCTGTAGCTGCAAATTCCCAAAGCCTGATCCTACACAAAGGTAGGCACCTTGATAATATGAATGGAAGAAAACCATTTCTGCCTTTACACGTCATCCTTTAAAATCACCTCTAAATCTCAGTGACACAGCAACAAACATAATCTGTAAAGTCATCACCAGAAACTTCACAGCTCTCCATATCACTGTGGTGAATACAAACTCTTGTGTCACATTGTGTTCTTAACACTGAATTACAAGATCCTCAAAAGTTGTGCATTCAGGACTTCCTGCAAAAGTTGTTCCCTGATATTAGAAGCAATCACTTATCTGCAGACATTTGCTGCTGAGTGAGTCTGCCAATCATTTCTGTAAAAGGCAATTCTGCCCAAAGGGATTTTTTCTTTTCCCTCAAGAAAGCTCTAAAAGAACATGTTCTTCTGCACAGAACAATGAAAAAACCCACAAACCCTTGAGCAGAGTATTCCTGCCTGTTTTTCTTACTGCTTTTCCACATTTTCTGTAGTGAGCTGGAGCATGATCTTGCAAAGCTGAACACCATGGACTCACCCCACCTTTACCACCTGAACAATGACTGACTTTGGCAATGTAGCTGTTGTACAAAGAGACTCTGTTGGGTACACTGCATGGCATTTGGCCTTTGCTGTGCTGCATATTTGAAAGAAGAATGATTAAAACTCCACTATGAGAATAAAAACTCATCCCTCTCTAGCACAGCTTTGTAGGCACATGGGATAATCTGGCTTGTATTGTCTGGCCATTCAGCAAGATTTTGTTTGGGATAGGACACCAGAAACAGTTAACTCCCCAAGGACTACATGGAAGGTTATACTAGAAACTATCAGAGAAAGTATCTTCATGGTGTTAAATTTTTTTACCTGTGGATCAACAAAAGAATTGAGATTTCAGGAAATTTAGGTGAACACTTTTTTTTTACCACTGCAAAAACATTCATCCCTCTCTTCCTCTCTCTCTCTTAAACAACCTAAAAATATCTCAGCAAGCACAGTTGTACAGCAATGTGATATTTTTACTGTCAGCTCCTTTCCACTGATTACTCTTCCCTCTTGCAGCCCTATTTCAGAATAACTTCCCGTGGCTCACGCTCTGTGCCAAGGGCCTGGTTTGCATAAAAGGCTGTATGCCGTAAGGTAGGATCAGTTTGCCACAGTGCTGCCTTCAGTCATTCCTGTTACCCCATTTTCACCAAGATGTATAAGGTTGAAGTGAAATGCCCCTTTTCCGAGTTGTGCGAGTGCCTGCTGTGAAGATACAGTGATGGCAGGGCTGAATAATTAAGTGATATTGTAATAACTGCGAGTTTGCGCTCCATTAAGTGAGCTCCTGCTGACTGCTTAATGAGCAAAGAAACACTCAAAATGCATTAATATTATTCCTGTTACATTATGTGTAAAAAAGAAGACTCAAGTCCTTAGCAGTAACCACTTGGGAGGCTTTTTCTGAAAATCCAGACCAAGATAGAAATCATGAACCATCCCACTGCTGCACTTTTTAAAAGGCCCAGAAGTTCTTTTCTTTTTGAAGGGTGGAGAATTAGGTAACAATACTGATAGGTTTGCAGTTTCCTCTGTGCAACTTCTGAATCCTTTGTGGCAAAAAAACTCCTCAACAGGTCTCCTCTTCCTGTACCAATCCTACAGTAAGTGTGTCACAAAGGATGTGAAACATGCAGGTCCTTGGCTTGTGTGTGTTAGTAATTTGAGAACCATCTAGATCCTTATTTGTGAATATAACACACTAGATTTACAAAAAATCTAAAAAATCCAGTAGTATTGATGTTGCTGCAAGAAGAAAGTCTAGAGTCAAAGTTTCCCGTCTCTTTCTCCTGCCAGGAGAGTGAGTGAGTGAGTGCAGCATCTTTAGAGGGGAGTCAGATGAGACATGGCCATTGTAAGGAGGCCTAGAGACCACAACAGCCTCAGGCAGCCAGAGCCTCAGGTCACATACAGGTTTTAATTTAAGCTTGCTGCTTTGAAAATAAAGCCATCATGGTTCAGAGATTAACTTGAGGTTTAGGCTTCACATGAATGGTGACAGTCTTAGCACAACAAAGCAAAGCCTTTCTGCTTCACTATTATCTTGTGTATGATCTATGGAAAGATGTAAAGCCTAGATTCCATTATTTCCCCCAGACAGTATTAGAGGAAAAACAGGATGTAAAATTTACAGCTCAGAGCCCTAATTTCTGGAGGTTTGCTAGCTGAAATGGAGCTTTTAACAAAATATTTATATGCTCTTAGAAGCTCTATAATGAAAAAGAAGAAGCATTATTTGCATTTTCACTGGTTCTATTTGAGAATCCTGGTTAACAAACTATTCAATGTATAGAATTTAAAATCAAAGCATGATCTGTATTTGCTTATGAACTCCTTCCTAGAGAAGCATGAAATCTTCCCAAGTACCAGACAGGTGTCATAAGCCTAGTTTCAAGATATGGTATGCTATTAAGGAACTGAAACTTTATACACAAATAATGTGAACTACCTGCTATTTTGGCTCAAAATAACCTGCAGCACCCATATGGCTGTACCCTTGTTTACTCCAACCAACATGCTGAGCCTTATAGGAAATACGGTAAGATAACATGCAAGGATGACATCTCCCCACTTCCTGAAGGACATACTTTTCAGTATATCAAGGACACTGTTAACAGGTAATTTTTTTCTCAGCTAATGTTATTTATCATATCAACTGAAACACAAGGGCTCCATACCCTTAGAAGTCACATTGGTTATTTTGTAAGAAACACAAGAATAACATCTAAAAGGATTAGAACAGAATTGGGAAAATTGCATGTTAATTTTCATTCCATTTTTACAGTGTGTAGCTCCAAGACAGATATCTGGGGTGAAGTAAACTCCAGCTCTGATCTTTAGGGAATGCTTTCCAGTGATGCTCTTGGACACAGCTCTCTTCTCTAGGAACAACTTTAGCAATGTTGGTAAGATGCCTCTCCATCATAAAGGGAATCCTTCCATTGCTCCCACTCCCCAAAAGAAGTTTAAATCAGTCCCAACAGAGCAATATTTCTGCCCTGTGCTGATTTCAGTCTTTTACCATAAGACAGGTGATAAGATGGAGGTTGGGAGGTCCATTAAGGATCTCACTATCTAAGATGTTCAGATATGGAGGAACAGGCAGCTGTTTTGACATAGCAATTGGAAGGTGAAGGTCAAAGTAGAAGACCAGTTTGGCAACTTACTGGCAGTAAGTTCTTTTCATCTTAAAACTTACTGTATCAAAGGCACAGGAGCAATTTGCTTTAAAAACCAAGTTAATAACTGAAGGAAGAGTCTGTCTGTGATTATGACTGTCAAATACCACCATCTTATTTAAGGCCACATAAAGAGGGCAAGCTAGTTATTTGTTTTAATGAGGTATTTATTACACACAAAGGGAACAAGTTAAAATATAGCAACTGCTAAAATGTTTCAAAGCAATTGGGAGCATGTGTTTCTGGTCTTGGGCAGGTCATCTGTGGGTGATTGCCTGATTAAGTCTTGATTAGTTGAGAGAAATGCCTCAGTCCCCGTGGAGGGATGCCCCCAGCAGAAAAAGAGTTTTCAAAGAATGACATGGCCCTCCTTTGTGATATCTTCTATGGCTACCCAAGAAGCCAGCCCCCTCAGGCACCTGTATCACCTCCCAGAACATTGACTTTAGGCACATGAAACCACCTGAAGAAGAAAAAAAAATATATATATAAAGAAGTGCAGTTTAAACTGCAGCTGAGGAGGAGAAGGGTTATGTTTTTGTGGGGGTAACTGTTGGCAGCCTGTCTTGCCTACTTCCATGTCCTGGAACAATGTAGGAGTAAGGTAACCATGTGCTTTCTATGCTTTATATCTTATACTTCACTTTCTTACAAAGTTTATTCCTTTATGCATTCTATTTTACATCTTATGCTAACAGCTACTTTGATTCTTACTCTATAAGCACCTTCTTTACTGTGTTTTGCTACTATAATACTAATAACAGTAACTTGCTTTACACCTTGCTACTTGCAGTGTGCAGTTTCTTTTTCAACATGTATGTTGATGAGAAGCAGCTCTGTTCTTTCCTTTGGTTTTGTGTTACAGAGTGGTGTGCAAGCTATTTTATTGCCCTATGCTATTGAAAGAGTGTCTAGATAAGTGTTTTTGGGTGTCTGTCTTTCTAGTTAATAGTTCTTTGTTGCTAGTTTCTGTCTGTTGTGAAAGTGTTATATGCTGCTGTATTGAAACTTAAGTTTGATATGCTTGTCTCTGTAAATTGTGTTTTTGTGCTAGTTTCTTTTGGGGTCTTTTGTCATCAATTAACTACAATCTTGCAGCTAAATGTTATCACCTGCAATGCAAAACCCACAATAACTGTCACATACTTGTATTAATAAATGTTATTTTGGGAGCTGTTGTGGGGAAAGTTTGTTTCTAGCTATTAAGTGTGGTCTCATAGCAGACGTTAGAAATCCTTCCAACCTGTGTGCTAGCTGTGTTGTTAGGCAGTGCTGGGAAATGTAAGGCTCTAATTTTCTGGAGGTGCTTATTGCTAATAAGTTTCCTTGGCTTAAGTGTGGCCCTCGTAGGGGAGTAAAAAATCTTTCCAGCCTGTGTTCTGTCCAGAGTTTGGCAGGCAGTGCTTGGTTCATAAAGCTTTGATTATCCTGAGGATGCTTATAGCTAATAACTTTATATTAATACAAGTGGGACTAGAAGTCTTTGCATTTCTGTCTCTCTTCCCTTTCACGTGACATCATCCTTGCCCAAAACCCCTTCATCCTTCCATAAAGGCTTACTTATGCTCCCCCAAGATACTAGGTCCTCTGTACATGTTAGAGTTCCCTAGACTAAAGAAGATTATTTAACGTCATCCCATATGTAGGAGTTCATTGGTATTCTTTCTTAGACTTTCAAAAAGAAGTCTTCGTTTCCACATTCAAACATCAAAGCATACCATATTTGTTCTGCACAGACTTCTATAACTTTTTTTTTTGCAGAAAACTTCCTTTCCCACAAAGTAAATGAACTAATGATTCAAATAAAGTTCAACAATTTTATGTAAAAGTAATAGACACCCTGAAATAACAAACCACACATACACATAGAATTGCTTCTTCCTCCTTGCAGAATAGGTTGAATTGCAAAGATTCAGAAATGTACTTTGTGAAAGACTCTGGGGAAAAGAACCTGCTCTAAATTCATTCTCTCATGCTGCAGAGAGATTGCACTACATGATATTGGCTAAATTGGCACGTAACAGTGCAGAGGCTGATGTATCCAACACCCCTTTTTGTCTGTGCTGAATTTATTCCTTAATGAAAGCATAAAGCTGATCCAGCCTTTATTGCTGAAAACCACAGAGGTAAGATAGAGCATGAATTACTTTTCCAATCACTGGCAAAGAATGGGCACTGTCTGTATTTTCAGCATTAGTATACATAGGGAAGTGATAATTCAGGAGAAGTCATGCATCTATCAGTAAATATTTCCATGCCCTGAGAGTTATTGTAGTCACAGAATGATTTGTCAGGGCAGGAACTTTATTTAAATGGAGCAAACACAGTCTAATCCGATTACTTCTGTTGCATGTACCTATTTGATCCAGGCTATTCTTCAAACGTGGCCTTAATCTTGAATTCTGTAGAAAATCAAAGCAGAGAGTAGCCAGTATGCTCTCAGCATCCAGGCCATTGCAGCTTTTTCTTTGCAGCATTTATACAAACAAGTATGTGATATTAATGATATATATATATATATTTATATTACCTTTAAACTTTCCTCTGCAGCCAATTATTTTTCTTTCTTTTCCAAGTTTGTAGTCTTCAGACATGCTGTATTTAATAAACCAACTCTAGCTACCAATCAGAAGTAAAGCATGGTTTCCCCATTACCTCAGCAGCAGAGGACACCATTTTTCATGTATTCATTATGCAACAAATATTAGAAAGAAGCTATAATTATACTCTCCAGAGTTTGGTAAATGGCATACAAAACAGCTCAGACAAGACCTCCAAAGCTGCTGGCAGTAATTTCAGAAGTAGTAAAGCACTTTAGCTATTAAATCCAAATATCCACTTTGGTGGTTTTTAGTCACCTAATCCATTCAGATGTCAACTTCATTGGGTCTTACATCATCAGGAACTTGGTAGAGTGTATTATCCTACCCATGGGCCCACTCTACCCTGGCACATTACATGGGGTTACAACCAAACCAAAGAGCAACCAATCCCTACTCCTGCTTGGTGCATCTTTGCCCACTGACTGTGCTTTCAGACATCTAGCTTGATGATGAGTTGTCACATCAGCCTTCTCCAACAGCAAAATGGAAGTATTTGTCTCCTCAATTCTCTGTATGACACTTGGGTAGCTGATGGACCTTGAAGCAGCTGGGATGGGAGCACAATTTCTATTGGGACTGTAGAGACCATAGCAGAGAGGGTAGTATTTGTTCTTGGAGAATCTCAGAGTCCTTAGTCAAAGGTCATCAACTGAAAAAACCTAGCATGGACAAGTGTACAAAGAGGGACAGAAAAGGTAGTGCTTTGTCTTGCATTGAGGCAATTAAATGAAAAGTGCTTGGCAGCTTCCATTTGTTATGAACCAAATCTCACTTTTAGTCCTCATTTTTTGCACTGTTCCTAGCAAGAGTTATGTGAAAGTCTGAGCTCAGTGTAGGCTTTACTCTTCATTTTAATGGTGTCTGAATTTGCTTCACATGAAGTTGCATCTGGCAAAGTACAGATGCTCCAGGAGAATTTCTAACTTTATGCAATTGATTGTTAATCCTGAAGCAATGTTGGTTAACCTATCCTCGTCTCCCTTTCTAAGTGCCCCATACACTGGACAAATTCAATTCAGGTGCTACCAGACCCGTCCTAGTGAGTTAATTCTGAAGGACAGTGCTACAGGGCTTCTATTTCACAAACACTTCATTAATCCCTAATGTGACTAATGCACTTGTTATTCATGTGTACTTCAATTCATTCTTTGAGCTGTTTGTAAATCTGTTTTGAGGCAACTAGAGTCAACAGCCTTCACATTGCTCTCACGCCGGCCCTCATTATTATCATGGTACAGTTAGTTTTTTACCCTCCCACGCCTTTACTTCGAAAAATTCATCCTCAATCTTTAGCTGAGAAGGTAGTTCACAAAATCACAAGACTCACTCTAGGTATCTAGCTATCATTTCTTGGAAAAAAGAAATATTATTGAACAGAAAATGTGTTCTAGTTGCCAAATATTCCTAAAATTGTCATCCTAATCAATATTATACAAGCATTTTGAGCGAAATCTCTTAGTTGCTTTCATTAAGCTGTATGAAAAGTAAAATAAGGAAAATCAGAAAGACTCTGAATGCAGCAGTAATTAAGTGCTAAAACATGGACTCCATAGCAGAAGTCTAACCAGATGTTAGCTTCTTGTTTACTGTTTAAGAAAATCTATTTAAATGCAAAAGTCAGCAGCAGCAATGAGCTTATGCTTTTCCTTTCCTGTATCTTGAGATCTTTTCTGGTCCTTTATCTTGGGATCTATTTTCTGCTTCAGGTCAGTGTAGATTCATTTTGCCATGGGGCACTTGCAGTTCACAGGGCAGTGCCTGGCCATGCACCACGCTATAGAGGATGTTTGGTAACAGGGTTCTTCATGCTCTGTTTCCTGAAGAACTTGGTTCACGGAGAAATGTGGAGGCTGTGCTCCCCGGCTTGCTGCTGACACTGGTCTGTGGCCAAAGGCTGAGTTTCAGGGGGTGCATGGGATGGGTGAGAGCCATGGCTGTACCTGCTCAGATGGAGATTTCTCCCACCATCACTGGTAGTATCACTTTCCTCCTCTGAAGCACAGCATGGTGGCATGTTGGTGACCTGTGACCACCACCTGTAGCACAGAGCAGCACTCTAGAGGCAGTGTGCCCATCCCCAGAAGGAGAGTCTGTGCACATCTAAAAGAAAGAAAATAACCCCCAACATATTCCTGACTCAAACAGTGAAGAAAGCCAACATAATATCCCCACACTCCCCTGTTGAGCTCAAGTCCCAAGAACAACTCTGTGAAGATTTTCAGCAATAAGCCAATTACAACCAAAAGTGAAACTTTTGTCCCCTGATGTAGCCAGACTGGAGGATATGTGGATGCATGAAAACTAGACTACAACAGCTTGTATGAGGTTGAGTGCCCAGTCCCACCAAAAACCTTTGCAAACTTGTCCTGACCTCCACAGTAGCCCCAGAGCACTGATAGATGATGCTGAGAGCCTGGGAAGCAGAGCATGGGGAGAATGTCTGGCATGGAGCACACCACAGCGTGGGTGCCAAGCACACCATGGATCCCCAAAAATTAGTGCAGCATCTGAAAAAGTGGGCAAGGGCCAGTTGTGTGCTATGTGTATGCTGCTGGTGCTCAGTACTGGGTTGCTGGTGAGTGTCCCATGGTCAGTCCAGTTTGGAGGCAGCTGTTGGCCTGTGATTCTTCCTCTAGACTTTCCCTGAACTGAGATGATCACTTCCAGGAAGCATCAGCTGCTGCCACCCCTTGCTGAATTTTGCTACGTGACTTAGTGCCATTAGCAGCTGTAGCAGGAGTTGCTAGAGAGGATCTGTGGTAAACTGCCCACAGCAGAGGTGTAAAAATGCTTTTAACACAGATGTTTTATGCAGAACCAACCAGATCCATGAGTCCAAGTGTGTCAGTGTCTTTGAAGACCATGGAGTACTTTGCAGTGAGCCTTTCCAGTAACCCTGGATAGGACAAGGACCTGTCACTTTTTATGGGTGTCCTAAATCAACAGGACACACCTGCCATCAGCAGAGATGAACAAGTGCTAGCACATAGCTATTTTGATGGAGTAGGAGGGGAGAGGAAGCTTTCCCCAGCATCCAGGTTTCCCAAGTCACTGGTGCAGCAATTTAGCTGATAAGCAAAATGCTCTCAAAAAGCTTAATCCTCTGTCATTCTCTCTAAATCTCTCAAATTTTAACAGGTCCTCTTCTCAAAAGCAAATAAAAATTTCCCCTCAGTGCCTTTGTTTCTGGAGACCATTTGCAATACCTTGACTTGCTGGCTGCCACCCCAAGGCCAGCAATGAACTACTGATGCACATGGTTATCTAGGTCACCAGATGCTGGATGAAAAAGAAACATACATTGATCTGAATAAGCTGCTGTGGCTGTGGACATCAGTAGAAGTGTGCTGATTTACACTCAGGATGGTCTGATCCAAGCAGGCTCAGTGTCTGTTTTGAACAGAGAAGTCTGAACTGCGGGCTCTGAAAATGGGGATTTACCTCTCCACGTGGTGGTTCTGTATGTGTGGTCAGGTTAGAGAGGACATTTCCCAGCACACTGCTATAACCTTGGGTTAACCTAATGTTCTTTCATCCAAAATATGGTGAATGCCAACCACACAGCTAATGGTTTTGATACTGATACAGCATCACAGTCTGCCATACACACAGATGGCTGGGCATGTCCAAAGACAGACAGGCAGCTTTGTTTGGCTCAGTGTATCCACTGACTCTGATTGCTGCCCACCGGCTCTGCTACAGGAGGGAGATTTTCAGGTCAGAATCCTTCCACATCCAGCAGCCAGCATGATAACAAGCCAGTCCTGGCTGTGAGTGTAAGCTGCAAAGCCCCACTTTCAATTTTAAGCATGTCTCAATTTTAAACTTGCCTGGCTCTGTGCCCAAGGAGCATCCGGTTGCACCAGCCCACCTGCCTGATGTAGATTATATTTCTAACTGGAGATAAGCTCCCTTGCATCCAAAACTCAGTGATTTTATGAAGGAATTTTAAAATGTCATGAATTGAAATGTCTTTATTAATTGTACAAGTTTTGTATATATTTCACTTTTTCTACTTTCTGTAAAGGACTACATAAAATTTCCAAAGGAAATAATTTTGAACCAGGTGGTTGAACTCTCAGACTATAAAAACAGTATATTTGAAGCTTTACAGTTTCTTTCTGAAAGAAGGGGGTGGTATTTCAGTTTGTTGAACTCACCTGTCTCCTACCTGATGCTTCTATTTGTCCTCACCAGCCTTTTTTCAGCAAATATTGGAGCTTGTATTTTTATCACCAGTGCCCAGTGCCTGTACTTATCTTGATCGTGTCAGCATCCACAGTGTGCACTGACAACAAAGGCTGATGAGAGAATTTTGAGCTGCTTCTCTGTGCTTACGAGATCTTTGCTGTGCATTTTCTAAACTTGCTGAAAGTTAGACTTATGTTTCCTGATTGTGAAGGTAAAGGGTAAGTTATTCTTAAATAATGGTACATTGCTCCGTCATGCAGAGTGCTTCCTATGAATGCCTACCCTGAACAGCCTGTGACCTTTGGCATGCTGGTGGCTTTGCAAGGTCAGAGAACCAATGAATGTTTTCTGGCAAGGTGTGACTTGCTCATTTGGGTCAGGCTGTGATTTGTGTTGTACCTTCACATCCTTTGGTGTGGTTTTCTCAAAATGACTTGCAACTGGACCTCTCATAAATCCCACCCTGGGGAAGGCAGAGGTGGGGAGATGAGATGGTTCTGCACATTGTGCACAAGCCAGGAAAACTGGGGATGATAAGAAGGGAAAGTAAGCTCTTGACATATCTATAGAAGCACCACAGAAAGGTATTCACAGACAATGAAAGATTTTAGAAAAGATTTGGCTATTTATATGCAAAAGCATGTACTGATTTTCTTTCTCTAGAAAAGAAATCTGCAGAACCTATACTCATCATATAACTTTTTCCAGTAAGGCCAAATGCACCTTAAAAAGCACTGGCAAAACAGCGACCTGTGCTCATGAAGTTGAAAAATTTTAGACACTTTTTCTCTCTCCAACATGTCTTAATAGGTGTTGGTTTTCTATTCAGTGTAAACTACCAAACATACCAATCTCATCAAGTAAAAAACTCAACACTTAGAAGAATTTTAAAGATACTGTTTCTCTCTCTTTTCTTTTGCTTACTTCAAAAGTCTGATACATGGAGGACAGAAGAGGAGAGTTGTTGCAATCTCTTGGTGGACATACACCAAAAATAACATTTCTTTAAAAACCCACAATATTCACATACGGCAAAAGTGTCAAAACACGGAAAATATTTTTCTTTTCTTCTTATAAGGCACTCTATGATGCGAAATTGCATCTCAGAGAAAGAAAACACCAAGGAAAGCACATTTCAGTGTGTGAAATGCCAGCACACTTAATGATGCTTGGCAATTGCTTTCCCATTTTTATTTAGTCTGAAGCTTAAAGATCTATGGAAGGTAACAAACACTAATTTCCATCTTTTGATCCTCCACCTCAACATTGCAGCCCATGGCCCTTGCACAAGGAGGAGCCCTCCCATGTTCCAAACATGGGGGCACACATCAGTGTGGTGTGACCTTGGGTGTTCTGCATTTGCCCCAAGCACAACCAAGGGCCACCTTCCCCTGTGCTCAGGAGACCCTGCCCCAAACAGGGTTGTGGGCCCTCCTGAGGAACACAGAGAAGTTCTGGTACCAGCTGTACCGACCTCCTGGGTCTGAGGCTGTTCTCCATCTCTGTGGTCTGACCAGGGGGAATACTGAATTTTAAAATTTCTTTTCAAAGAAAATGGCATAGCTTGGTAGAGTGTGTTATTCACACAGTTGTGGTCCAGTGTTTACCAAAATGTGCTGTTTTTAGAAACTCAAATACACACTGTTCCCATTCATACTTCTTTAAAGTTGATGCTTAACTCAAGCCCCACTTAGTATGGGAAAAGGTTTGGGGAAATCAATGTCTTTTTTCAGCATTTTTAAGTCAACACATATCAGAACTTCATCTCAAAAGCAGTTTAAATACACATAGGCTGTTTTTCAAGTAAAAGAATCAAAAGTCCTCAGCAAAGATATTTTACCAGGAAAGGCAGGAAAGAAAAAAAATTTTTTTGAGCCAAGCCAACATTCTTCTATTTTTTTCTTGATTTATAAAAATTACAAAGGAAGTATGGATAGAGAAAATATTAGGCAATAAAACTTACCACAGGGAAGTCATGAGGACTGCTGTATAAGTATTGTGAAATTTTTGTATTATTTCAGATTTTGTATAAGAACAAGGAGCACAGTGGCTGGGTGGTCAGGCTGCAGGCACAGGGTATTGGAGTCCTCAGGTGAACAGCTAAATTTGATCTGAGAATTCAGTTATTCAAGAAGACTAAACACCTGAAGTTTTTATGGGTTATGCCTGGCATCACAAAATTACCAGATGGACTTGACTGGGAAATGACAACAAAAGAGATTTGGAAAGAGGGTCTGCTGAGGAGTTCTCCTATCACAGATTCTTTACAACTTAGTAAACACGTGCAATTAATTGTTTATATACTGGAATTAATTTTCTCCAGATTTTGCAAGTTACTGGTCTGAAGTACAACAAACAAGTTCATTGTGGTCTCAAGCTTCCACCTTTAGGTGCTTCTGTAAGTCACCCTGTGGTATCACCTCGAGGCTGGAGTTCCATCTAACTTTTCTAAACTAGATGAAACTTCATTGAGACCTGATAATCTTTGCAAGCCTAAGGTTTTGTGTTTATTCAAACATTTAAAAAAAAATTTGTGGTGTATTTTAATCCTTGAAACTGTAAGAACGTTTTTAAGAACAGGCTCACATTCGTTTACATTTTCTGCCATGTGTTCCAGTGTGTTGCAAGCCCTCCCATCTATGGATAAAAATGATGCATGCTCCTGAGTAGGGCACAGAGGTATGGATTATCTGGTAGGCTATATGACACCTCTGACAATCTGCCTCTTAGTATTGGTTTGCTTTATATCCTCTCTTATTTTAAACTGCAATTTAATGATACTCTGAAAAAGCTGCTATATTCCCCATCTGCTGCATTCAATTAACACAGCAGGTGGGAAGTAAAGATATTGACAACTATTCTTACATCTCAAAATGATGTAGCCATTTATATTCCAAAATGTCTCATACTGATGTGATAATTTGTAGTATCTTTTAATGCTTCTTTTTATGAATTAAAAATTCAGATAAACCTGATCATGCTACAAACTTTCTCAACTCAAAGCTCTGTGACTGCATGTGATTACTTAAGCAGCGGAGTTCCCACCAGGTCTCTGGAAATGATTACACAGTATTTTGTGTTGTCTCCATGGAGGACACTGAAAGTGTTAAATCAGTGGGATTTGAACAATCAAATTCTTACCATTCATAGAAAATGGAACTGCAATGTCTTCCCCCTACAGCTGATATATTTTAATGCTTCCCACATCCTGTCATCAGCTAGGCTTTTCATAAGTTAAAAACAAAGATAAGTTTGCACAAACCTACCTGATGTAGTCAGACAAGGTACACAAGTGCTACTTGAAGCACAGTTTAGAAAACAGTTCTTATACTTCGTATATGTCTGGAAAGAAATACAGCTTTTTGTATTTGGTAATACCTTTGTCCTGTTTTTGGTGTGGGGTTTCTTTGGTTTTATTTAAGTGACTGCTCTTCAGCTGCATTTATTTCAGCAGTGGGGGACCAAATTCCTCTGCTACCACACTGCTGCTATCAGCTGAGTTATTGGATTAAATCTAGCTTGCCGTTTGAAAGAGCAAAACCTGGTGAAATAATGAGTATAATATTATCACCATCATCTTAATTTTGAGTGTTTGTGATCATGGGAAACTATGCTAGAAGCTTTGTACAAACTCAGAGAAAAAGATGTTCCTGCCCTAAGAACCTATATTTTCAGACAGTTTCAAACTGCATCCCTTCTAGCTCATTTGCTGTTTCTAGGTTTATGCACTTTGCCTGTTGCAGGATCTTCCCACGTACCTAAAACCTCCCTTACCATTTAGTGGTTAAATCCGTTGTGAGAAGCAGGCAAACAAGTTGCCTGTGTGCACGTTTGAAGTTGCTGTTTCTCTGATGATCTTCTTTCATGCTCTTTCATCTCTAAATTTAGCTAACTGCTAAAGCTGGAGCGTGGCAGATTCGGTGACACAGGAAACACTAATGCAGACACTGTGTATAATCCCTCTCAAAAGAATAGCACAGATTATGAGACAGTGTAATTACTATTCTGTAGCCAAATGAAGTTTATTTTATGAAGTTGCACCTTTTCAAGTCTAATAAACCATTAGAATCATTCATTCAAGACCAACACATGCAGCACAAAATCAGAAGTACTATTTAAGGGCTGACACCCAGAATCTGGAAATCTGCTCATGTTAGGATTGCTGTGTCTGTATTGGAACAGATGAGATTGTCACTGCCAGGCACAAGTACACCTTAAATCTGAAATGTAATCTTTTAAATAGTTGCCTCAGTGCCACCTAGTAAGAACATACTGGAGAACCATGGGAAACAGTTAAGAATGTGAAATGAAGTGTTGAGATTTAGAAAAGTACTGTACAGATACAGGCACTGTGACTGAGATACAATGCTGAAACTATACCAAGTTTCATGGAATTGCAGAAAAGTTATACCACGTTAAATTCTGGTTCATTATTTTCAGATACAAGAAATATGCTAAAATATTTAGTTTAGTTGGGATAAATGACAAGCAGTTTTATTCATTATTTTACCACACATATAAAATCTGGTTAAAGTATTAATAAACCTTGTACTTATGTCACTAATTAAAAAGTTTCTAATCACCCTAGTTCTTGGAAATTATACTTCCAGTATTCTAGACAAAAAGCCTCCCTTTTTTTGAGAAAACAGCACAAGCACAGCCCAGAAAGTTTGTTAATTCTTTCTTTAATAAAGAGCGCAAAGATACAAAGCTCCACGACTAAATCAATACCCTGTCAAAATATGATACTGCCTTTCTGCAGTACATACAACTGACATGACATGCAAGAGACTTTAAAGTAATAAATTACAGATGTGAGATACAGTACAACAGTCTCAGATCCATATCTTAATGCTGTATTAGTTTTCACCAACGCATATAATTTTTCTATCTGATTATTGTTATCCATGAACATTATGAGTAGGTCATTTGGAGAAAAAGAATAATATTGTATTTTAAATAAAAATTTCTCTCTCAGTATATTCTTAAAAAACACAAGATGGGGTTTCTAACTTGATGAATATACTAAAATTCTAATTATCTCTGCACTATGACCAAGTATGAGAGACAACATATTTGAGATGTGGAAGGACATGGTACAACCAAAGCAGATTAATTTGCTCTGATCATATTTGTACAATTATCTCTCTGCTTTTGAAGATTTTTATCATGTCCCACTGCATGCTACACATTCAGCTCATTGGTATTCACTGATCAGAGAAAACATCTTGGAAACTTCCAAAATCTTTATAGACTTTTACTGCTGTTTTAAAATATGCAATATTAAAGATACAACTAACTTACAAAAATAAAAAACTTGTACAAATCACACTCTTCGATTGGCAATGAGACTGTTCAAGAAAAGAGTGATGTGATCCCTGAAACAACCAACTAGAAGAGAAATCAAAAGACTGATGCTTAAAAAAAAAAAAAGTAAAAACATTTTCTCCTGCCAAAGTAGTGGAATCTTTGAAGGTCTGTGTATCACAGGATATAAAATTTTTCCCTCTGTCCCCAGAATATTTGTTTACTCTTTCCACAGATACTATTTGAACAGATTCCCCTTTGGTGGTGGTGTGGCAACAAGCCTTGCTGAATGGGTTAAGGCTGGAAAAGCTTAAAAGACCTAAATAAATCAACAGCTACCTAATCCCCTGGCATTCATGCAAACTCAGGGAAATAAAATAAACCTGAAAACAGGCATGCATGCTGAATTCCATAGCGATTTTCCATGAAGCTTAAAATTAAACCAAAATAAACACCTTTCATCAATGTTACGTGTTTAAGATCTTTGATCTAAATAGTCATTTGTTTGCATCGCTCTGTTGCAGAGAGAGATGATGCTATGCCTGCTTGTAACATTCTAGTATTTTAACATTTTACAAGGCACAAATAATCTCCGAAGAACTACAGGACGGCTTTTAAACATGTAAAAATATGGCACCTACCATGTAATTACATGACAATTAACTCTTCAATTCATTCTCTGACACAGACCTTGTAAAATCTAAGACCAGCAAATTACATGTCACCTTATCTTTGGAATACGATGCTTCACTCCATTTATAATTACAGACTAAGCAGCAAATAACTAGCATGTCTTACCTTTCAACAAACATGAGCTTTGCTGTGCAATTATGAAGTTGTTACATGGTATAATGTATATACATCTTAAAAGCAAATAATCTTTTTTTTTTTTTTTTTTTGCTGCTGTTACAGACTGACATACTAGCATTCCTTCCTCAAGCTCGGTGTAGGTCCTGCAAGAGGAGGTGTCCACTCACCACCAGTTTAATTTTGTGAATTCCGACAGAGTTTAAAGGGATCAGAGAGTATAAAAAACCCTCTCATCTACTTGAAAAAGCTCTTATTAAATGTACTATCTACTTGATGGGAAAGAAATACACTTTTCCATAGAAGAACAAGTTACAGAGTTTATTAGAAAATTTCTGTTGGTTAACGCTATTGCATCATTGTGTTTTTCTTGACTAGAAATATGGAAATCATATAGGAATATATGTAAACAGAGTATATAGAAGGTAAGAGCAATGAGACATAAAGTGCTTTTAATTATGAACATTTCATTTCACTTTGCAACCTTCCCTGGTAAGTTATCATACTCCAGCTAGTTTTAGTTCAGCTGGCTCAGGTCTACACTATGAAATACTGTTATTTCCCTTGTACCTACTGTCTTAATTGTGGTAGTCTTAGTAGAATAAAAAATAATTCATGGCAAGGGAAGTAAAAGTAGACAAATATAAAGAGGGAAAGAGGTGAACTGGGAACTCTCAAGGGGAAAAAAAGGTAGACAAAGGGAAATAAAGCTCTGTTGTATAGCTTCCCATTCTCAAGGAGTTTGTCACAGTCTCCTGTAGATGCTGAGGAACAACTACACAAACCTCTGCCTTGAACACACCTCAGGCTATTGCTGGATGCAAACAAAGAAACTAGAATTCCTCAAGGGAGAACAAGCTTACTACCAGGATGATCCTTTAATCTCTCTGAGATTCATTCCCTACTTCTCTAATCACAGTCTCAGAAGTAACAGTACCCTTTCCTACTCAGAATGCCCTGTCATGCATATTTTGTAAAAGGACAATATTAAATCTAGCTTGTCTTTGCTGCGTCAGGTCTGATGCCAAGTATCTACACACTTCCATTATGGTACCTAGCACACCCTATTCTATGTTTTGGAAAAGCAACAGTTCTATAGCAAAAAAGCTCCTATGTAACAGCATAACTAACAGTATATAAGAACTGGGTTTTACTAAGTCTTTATTTAAGGCAGCTATTAAAAGGTGTATACGATTTTTAAAAAGGTCAAATTTGGGTTTTTTTTGGTTTTGTTTTTGTTTGCTGTTGTTGTTGTTTGTTTTTTATTTTTTTATTTTAATGTAGGTTTTTGGCAGCTGAAATGGGTTACCTTTGTCTATTTTCTGTCCTTCTAATCCAAAGAACTATCCAGCTTGTGGAATCATAGGAATTTGAGCTGATTTGTAATGACTGACTTCCCAAACCTCTCCCAGCCTGTTTCTTTAGATGTCCAGTGGGCTGACAATAGCAAAGTCAGAATCTTTGCTGTTATTACTACTGTCATCATCAGGGCTGGAGCTCAGGTTGCTGGAGGAGGCTGAAATGGAACCCATCAGTGGGTCAGAGAATATCAAAGAAGAACGAGATGCAGCTTCTGGCTTTGCTGCTGACTCCTTGTGTGCCTGAAGGGACTGTGCTGGCTCTGGAACAGCACTTTTGCTTCCCTCCTCTTCTTTGCAAACCATAATATAGTCATCAGCACTCTTGCTCTCACTGGTGCTCGAATCAGTCGTAGTCTGTGAGACAATGGCACAAAAAAGGACTTAGAGTGAGTACCAGTTTTACCACATAATGAGTTTTATGATGCATGTCAGGGATATGGAAATGGACAAAGAAATACTTATTATCCAAAAGCAGCAATGTCCAAACAAATTAAAAAATAAAGTTGATATTAACTTTGGATTACATAATTTATTTTTTATTTACAAAAGCATAAAATGTAACATTTTAAAATACTTTATTTGGTATAGCAGTCTTACACATCTTCTCATCACAGTGCACCCATGGAGTGATCACAGCAGCTAAATACCAAACATATACATTACAGTTGTGAAGATTCTCTGTAATAATATGTTTTCTGTAGTAATTAGAAGTAGTTTTGAGTAGTAGTAGTTCTGAGGAATCTTTTGCTCGTTTGCACATACAGTGGGATTTTGGAGCACGCCAGGAGAAGGGTTTGATATAAAATTTCCTAGTAAAACCCTGACCTGTGGAATCTGAGCCACACATAGACTTGGTTTAGTGTGCACCAGTTTGCATTTGAAAGATCAGGGCTCCCAGGGTTAGTGTTGAGTGTTTCCCAACTCTTTCAGAAAATGAGAGCCTATGAAACCCACTTCTGTCTGGTTAGACCTTGGGAAATGTCTTGCCCTGAGCACTCAGGTAGTGAATCAGGACCACGCATCAGTGTATTGGAAAATCCCATGAATTTGCAACCTTATATTCCATTATACTAACCATATGCAGCTTTTCCAGTCAGAGCTATATGTAATTAGAAAGGAAGACTGCCACATAAAGCAGAATAGGATTTCTCAATGTTGACAACTGGCAGCCTTTTAGCTTAGTTGCAACTCAAATGGACAACACTTTATTTTCTTCTGCAAGGGAGGCATTCAATTCCTGTCTAGTGCTATGTTTTCCTAAGAAAAGCATGACTGTTTTCTTGGTTGCTTCCACACAATTTTTCTTCATATTAATAATGGAACCTGCCAAGCAGCCTGTACATACAAGCATCCTTAAGTGGTGTGATACTGAAAACAATATTTTCATTACATGAATGCAAGTCTGAGAAACAGGAGAAGTAAAAGGGCAGCTGGGAAAATGTGTGTGTCCACATGTGTGGCAATACAAGCCCTTCAGCCATGACTCACCAAACAAAAAAATTTAAATTCACTTTGGGGTAAAAGAGAGATTGTGGGTATTACAGGAAAAAAAAAGAAAGCAATTACAGAAGGGAATGACAGGAATGATGAATGAGATACAGCTGGGTCTTCAGCCTGATACGTAAATTGGAGTATGGAGATCACTACAAGCATCAGCAAGCAACAACTGGAGCTATGGTATCCATGGCCTCCCAATAAAATTTACCAAATTTATTACTACAGCTGAAAATAATTTTCTTGCTTTGATTACTGATTATAGATCAGAATGTTCTTGAAAGGGTACTATAGAGCAGGTCAGGGAACAAAACCCACCTGTGATTAAGAATGACTGTGCGATGAAATGAAGGAGCTAGAAGTTCTTGGTTGTAATTTGCATAGCAATACAAATTGTTAAAAGTCGCAATCAAGATAAATATAAGCTAAATGGGAAAATATATTCAAATAAATAATTGTGACTAAAATTTATATGACTAAGGATTCAAATATCTCCTTTTCTAGTAAATTTTGAAAATATTCTGTTTTCATAATTTATAATTTTTGTGTGTCATCTGCAAGTACGTAGGTAGAATAATATTGTATTACAAAATTAGTATTATTATAGGTATAAGATATAGTATTCTGTTTTGTTATTACCTAATGTTAATACTTAATTCAAATGGAACTGTCTTAAATCCAGAGTATTTGTTGTAATTTTACAGGTCCCAGTGTAAGACAGTCATCACACTGAAAGAAATTTAGATCTATTATTTTCTGATACAAACTAATTTTTCTTAATAAAATTCATATAAAACCAAGCAGATTGCTATTCGAAATATCAACAACTAGCCCTTGCTGAGTGCTATCAAAATTGATCTCTAAACTTCCTGATCCATGAAGACCCAGAATAGTTCATATGCCAAAAACTTCAAGCAGTTTCCATTAAGTTATAAACAAATAGATCTATCCCTATAAGGAGAGATATTTCACTGCTTAAACATTTCTGAGCTGAGACATCATCTGTTATTAATTAGCCTTTTGCTTTCATCTCATCTGTTTGAAATGCTGTCTTCATGAGCTGTCAGTCAGTCAGCCGCCTTCTCCAGGGGTCTGAGGACACAGGCAGCACACACCCGTCTGCTCCATCAAAATAGAATCATAAAATAGTTTGGGTTGGAAGGACCTTTAAAGGTCACAGAGTCCAACTACCATAGCACACAGACATCTTCAACTAGATTAGGCTGTTAAGAGTCCTGTACAATCTGACCTTCAGTGTTTCCAGGGATGGCGCATCCACCTCCTCTCTGTGAAACCTGTTCCAGTGTCTCACCATCTTCATAGTAAACAATTTCTTCCTTAAATCTAGTCTCAATCAACCCTATTTTAGTTTGAAACCATTGCCCCTTGTCCTATTGCAACAGGCTCTGCTACTAAGTTTGTCTCCATCTTTCTTTTAAGCCCCTTTCAGTACTGAAAGGCCACAATGAAGACTCCCTGAAGCCTTCTCTTCTCCAGGCTGAACAACCCCAAATCTCTCTGCATTTCATCACAGAAGAGGTGCTTCAGATGCCTGATGATCTTTGTTGCCCTTCTCTGGACCCATTCCTACAGGTCCATGTCTTTCCCCAGAGCTGGAGGCAGTGCTCCAGGTGGGGTCTTACAAGAGAGGAGTACTGGTCCCTTGACCTGCTGGGCCATGTTGTCTTTTTTTTTTGCAGCCTAGGTTATGGCTGGATTTCTGGGCTTCAGTGCACATCTGGGACATGTCCAGCCACTCATCCACCACTACTCCCATATCCTTCTCAGCAGGGCTGCTTTCAATCCCTTAATCCTCCAGCCCAATGGCACTGACCCAGGTGCAGGACTTTGCACTTGGCCTGTTGAACCTCATGAGGTTCCCGTGTTAGTAGCTGCCTGATTTTGTAGGCACCTAGTGCAGTCATTAGACAGGGCCAGGTGAAGCTTTTTTGGGAGCTTCAAATGACATCTTCAAAATTTCAGCACTTTGTTCCCACCCCCTACTCCATAGAACAGAAATATACATTCCTCTGAACAACCACCTCTGCATAATTCACCTGGCTTCTTTCCACACTTCTATTTAAAAGCTCCCAGGAAATGCAGTATAGTCTCATTTTGCAAAATTACACACTTTCATATTCCAAGCTATCAAGAATACTCTAGGTCTTCACATCTAAGATGGCTCCTCCTTGCGAGGGTAACACAGATCTCACCTACTGACACACTCGCCCATGAAGATGAGTATTTCCTTGCTGGCACTCCCAAAGGTGCTAAAAGGGTGTCCTCTCTTTGGCAATGGCCCCCAGCAAGGGCCCTCCATCATAGACACTTTGCACTGGTGTTGCAGTTTTCTAAATTCTGCTTTGAAAAATGCACTCTTGTGCAGTTAAACAATCATCCTGCCCTTTAATAAAGAAAGGAAAGAAAACTACTCATCCCAATTTCTTGTCGTTAGCGTTTGTGCTTTGCAACACTACTTGTCATGCTACCCACACTTTTTGGTTTGGTTAAGGAGACCTATAGCTCACTGAAGTACCAGAGAAGCAGCAAAGCAGAGATACTGACTCCAAAATGCTATAGAAGGGCCTCCTGTATATTTTTTCCTATCCTTGGCATACATTGGTATTTTGGTACTGGTATTTCCAGAGGTAAAATACCTCCTTCCTTTTTCTTCTGCCTGTTTCTCTTTCAGGAAACTCATGCTGACGTGAAACATGTTTTTTCCCATCTGCTGCCACTGCTGAATAAATGAAAAATGACAGAATTATACTTCCAGTAGCTTTGAAAGTTAACAACCTTACGCCTGGTGCCATATGGCTTCTCCAAACAATTTTTCCTGATGAATACCAGCTACTGGGACTAGGCTTATTTCAACTGCCTTCACACTGTGAATGAGTTAAAACTAACTGCAAAGATACAATTCAAGAAATCTTAGAAGAACAGCAGCTCATTTTGCCTCTGTCTTTGAACAGACATAAAGGCAAGATAATGTGTTAATTATCATTCATTATTTAGCAACAGAAGCCTTCTGTTTGTCAACTGCATACTGCTACCAAAGCCAAACATTAAAAAAATGCTCCATTTCTTTAAGCCTTTATCTTAATTTTTTTGCATTTTTAATTTTACAGCTTTCCTTTCTAAAGGGGATTTTGAAGCAAAAAAGAGGACAAGCACTTTAAAAAAAGTGAAAATTATAATTTAGACTTATATAACCAACCACAAAAGACCAGATTTTAATCTGTTACAGAATAGCTACACCTGTAACTTTTTCAGCTGACTTAGAAATATCCCTGTAATTCCAGCAGAGAAAAATCTCTACAGTACAAATCACAACAAACAGAATTACATGCATGGCCAAAGTCACAGAAAATGCAAATACCATAAAATTTATTTAGCAAGAAATGCATTCAATAGTCTAGAAGTGGTTGTTTGTAATCCCCCTTCAGCTCTCAGTAACTACTCCTGGCAACACCCAGGGCACCAGTGCAGATCATTTTCTTCAGCAGAGGTAAAAGCCTGGGCTATGGCCTGATTTGGGCCAAGAACTGATCCCATCAATTAACAGTTTAATTTCAACGTCCTCTAAATTTTGCAGTTTTATTTTCATGTGCTCTATTAAAAGGGATCCAAACTCTTCTCTTTTGGTTTGATTTTAGCCACAGTGATTAAAGATGATGGGCTTGGAAACAGCACATATTAACTAGGGGAGAGTTAGACAGACAAACTACCCCTAACTAACTAGGGATACTAACAGTTCTCCTGGACTGCCATTTCTAACTCTAATCTTTTTCTTTCTGTCAGTGGGACTGCTTCATATTATCATAATTGCAACTTGCAGAAGATAAGAGGAGAGGAGGCTGATCAGTATGAATGTACTGCGCCTCCAAATGTAAATCAGGCTGTTCTGAAGCCTCATTAATGCTCTGCCACAGCTCAGCTTGTACAGCTTCTACGGACATGGCTCACAGTTGACATAGGACCAGTCTTTGAAATTGTGGGACCCACAGAGGTAACTCAGTTCCTGGGGCTGGATGTACATATCCTGACTACACACCGGGATCAGACCAGACCTTACACATTGCCTCAGCAGTTTCCATTGGAAAGAAACCTGTGCAGTTCAGGCTTCACCTGCTCCACTCTCAATACCCAAAGTGCAAATCCCCAGCACCTCCATGACACATGGTTTAGATCAGCCTCTGAGTAAAGGCTTTTCAGCATGAGTTGGGTCGGCACACACACATACAGCATGTTGTCATGTTATAGGTCATTCTACCTTCCAGTTTCTAGAGGTGAAAAATTATCAAAAAACATTATTTGCCATTTTGGGAAGAAAGCCAAAAGTATGCTGTATGAAATGCCAGGAGATAAAGGGCAAAAATAGGAGGTCATTATATGAACATTCTAATATGCTACATCAGTTTAACCTATGGCTTCATTATGGCAGAAAGTAGTGATTGTAATGACAACAGTTAAACAAGCAATGAAAGCTTTCTATCAAAGGTTTGCTCTTTGAAGGTGCCATTACTAAGTATAAAAATATAAATCTCAGCATTGCTTCAAATACTGAAATATAATTAAAATATGTTTTTTAACATAGAGTGTTCTAATTCAGGGGGATTGTGTGTAATAAATCAAAATGATCTTGTGTCATTTTTTGAAAATGAATAAATATTTCCTGCAGTTCCTAAGTAAACTTGTTGAAAGCAAACTGATGGCAGACTCAGTGCTGCCACCAATTTAAAAGTGTGACTAGCAGCAGTGGAGTGGCAGATTAACAGAACTCCAATATAGAAATAAACATATGCAAAAGTACTTGTTTTTAAGATCACATTTGAGTCAGTCTTAGACAGAGAGGGACCTTAGAACATCAAAGGAAAATACACCTGTCTGTCAACTTGTCCTATAACTGTATACTTTGTATGTGAAAACATTATTTACTGATTCATGGAGAAAGTCAATACAATGAAGTAGAAGGTAAAAGCAACTTGCTACTTCCTTTTTGGCACTGGCCATGAATACACTGCAATGCAGTTAATCAGCTCTTACATAATGGGATACTGAAGGACAAGGACAGTGAGAATAATCATGTACAAACATTTGGAGTGGTAACATTTATCTGCAGTTTTTACACCTTGCTATAGGAAATTAATCTATGATTTTGTGATTCAACAATGTCAAAGAGGAACTCCCCCCCCCCCTTCCCAGGTTAAGTCTAACCCAATGCTTAGACTTAAATATCTACATGTAGAGCACAAGGCTACCATAAAAATAATTGACGGGCATAGGACATTAGCTAGAGATACACTTCTAAACCCTCTCCATCTGCACCAAGAATGCTGATGTGTTCCATGTAAAGTCTGGACATGCTAGAGAAAGTCTCCAAAAAATGGAAGGCCACCAATGGCTTGCTTGAGCTATTTTTATCTTACCTGATGTCCTGAGGTGAACTGCTGCTTTGCCATAACTGGTCCCTTTAGGACATCACCTGCCCCCTTGTTCTGATTGTTAGAACAGTAATGATCATCAGCAATAGTGATTTGCTCATTTTCTTCAGCTTCCAGCTGGCTCTGGTTGAAACGCAATGAACCTTTAAGGATATCCTTGATCTGTTGTTGAATGGGTGGGGAAAGGATGCAAAAGTTAAAATTCTACATTTTCTCAAGTTCTGTGCAGAATGCTTTCATACATCATTTCCCCAAAATATTTGCTTTAAAAAGATAAGAAGCAAGTCAATATTCGTATCCACATTGGTGAAAGATACAGACAACAGCGAAATGTAGTTGTATCAGAATCTGGAAAACAACTATGCAAGAAATCTAAAGAGAAAGAAACAGTTAGGATTATTCCCTACCTTATTATACGTTTAACATATGTCACATTTGTTCTCATAAGATGTATTTTGAGAGATCAGAAGACAGTAAATCAGAGCTACAGATGCTCAGCAGCATTCTCATCTTATGTACATAGTAATTTTTCCTTTAATTCAATGGTTTTCAAGTGTTGTTACCTTTAACTAATGGCACAGTTATTGCCTAGCAAGTATATCAGAAAAATGATAGTGTGGCTTAAGTCCAGCTCTCAGTGTTGCACTTCCTCAGTTCTGGTTCGAGGTCACCAAAGCTTGCACAGGAGCAAATACCAAGCAAGTAATTTGAACTCTTTACACCTGAGTTTTACCTTTATAAATAAAAGTACACCACAATGCTTGATGTATTAGTAAAACAGCTACAAAAAGACAAAACAGCAGTATACAAAAAGAATAAAATAGGAAAAAATAGAAAGGCTTAATATCCCTGGTGGGCTCAAGAAGGTTAGGTTAAGTGACAGTAATACCTGCTTCAAACCAGCTAAGGAAACCAGAATTTCATCTTCTTTTTCCAAGTGTTCTTGTAAAATGACTTCCTGAATATTTCCTGCAACATCAAAAGGAAAAAAGGTAAAGAGAGAAAATACCCTAAATAAACTTTACTGTGCTGTCAACTTACCGCTGACTGATGCTTTCAAATAAAATTCCGTGACCTGCAAACACAATTCCCTACCAAAACTTAGAGGCTGACAACCTTGTTAGCTGCAGAAATGAGGTGAGCCTGAGCCTGGCACTACTGCCAGGAGGCTTCCAGCAATGCTCTGCTCCTGCAGGACTTCTATTGCCCCTGTGTACCAAGGGATTCAGGCTACTACTGGCTCCTAGAACACAAAATCTGCCTCTGTGATACATACAGCTTTGAACATGAAAATGCTTTTGGAAGCCTTCAAGCATTCAAGAACATTTAGAGGAATCTGCTGCATCTCATAGAAAGGTTTAAAGTAGAAGTGCAGTATTCTTCATCTTGATCCCATAGCCACTGCAGATGCTAGAATGCTCTTCTTTATAAAAAGATTATATAAAGGTTCATTCCCTTCCAATCCCTTCTTTTAGATAAAAGACCCAGGGCTGAGCAAAACTGACTAGACAGAAGGAGCAGTGCAGTACCAACATTCATGAAGACTCCTGCTTTCCACACGCGTAGCATGGCCCTTCAAGAATGCATTTCAGTACCCTGGCATACAGTGTTTGCAGGAGGCACGAAAACCCCAGGCAATGCTAAGTCCAAACCAGCTCTGCAGACTCTTTAAACTCTGTCAGATTCTTCTTTGGCCTCTGAGCTCTTACTTTCCTCCTCCTCCAGAGGAAAACAGCAAAGTGATGGAGTGGCAGAATGAGATGCTATCTATCAACTAAAAATGACAGGGTACTCCTTTGTGCCTCTCCTGTCTTACATACACAGACTGAGCCCAAATTCCTCAATGACACTCATTTGGGAAGAATGCTTTGCTGCTCTTGAATATCTGTATCTCTGGTACTTCACAATTAGAGCTTCGTACCATTAATCCACATCTGCATTGCATTTGTTTGTTTTTAAAAACATTCTGCTTGTTCAGGGCCGAAATCAGTGAAAAGTCAGAACTGTTGTAATAGATGATCCTCACAAGGATGAATATGATGACACGGCCAAATCTGACACAACATGGGGTTTGAAGTGAAAGCTTTGAGTAATTTGGCATGAGTTTTGTGTTTGCAGAATAAACAGCAAAATAATGAGATGTGGGAGACAGGACAAGAAGAAACATTAAAAGTAGAGAAGTGGATTTAAAACCTCTGTATAAACACAAGTTTGAAATGCAGTGTGGGCCAGATATCACTAATGGGTATAAAGGAAGAATGGAAAGGGCAAAGAGGAGAAAGTATCCAAGCCTAAATACTAAACGAATCACTAAAAAAGCAGTCTGAAAAGTAGAAGGCTAGAGCCATGAAAGGCTGTTGCAGCCCCTGTTTCAGGTGGGTCTGAAGAACCACCTCACAAGTTTCGTTTTCACCTTAAAAAGACATGTTTCCAGCCTCAACCAATTGAAGTCAGACCACCGCAACTGGGGCAGGGTCACTTGAAGTCATATATACCTGTGTTTTTGAATAAACTTGAGATTTGCTTTACATCACATTAGTGTGTGCAGTCTCCCTAGAGCGTGGTCTGCAACAAAAGGCATAGCTGACAAAAGTCAAGGTGGTTCAGTCAAGGCCAAGAGCATTGGTGAAGGTACAAAACCACAGATTTGCATAAGTAGCCTAACTGAACAAGGAGATCTATGTTACTTAGCATGCATTATTTACTGTATTACAGTGACAAGGTCCTGCAGCAATGAAGTCAAACATAGTACAATTGAACAATGTCTACTATTAATTTTACATGAGAAAGACACTGCATTCTGAAGGCTAGAAATAATAAAAAAACTAGATCTTTCTGCAAATATGTAGCATCATGAATTAAGAGAAAACATAATTCATTACTTGCTTTTTTACACTTTATGTCTAAATTGTCTAGTCCTCAATTTGGTAAACAAAATAAATATTTACTTATTAGAGAATAATTTAGATCCTGTTTTCCACTGTTTAACAAGCAATGCGTGATATCCTACTATTAAAAGGTCCAGAACTTGAAACATATCAGAAATCCAAAGTCTTCATAGGCAGGAGAGCCATGCTTGATTACAGCTTGAACCACTGAATTCAACTGTTCTTTCCATTTCTCAGCATTAAAAAGAAAAGCCTTCCATAGTGTTTGAGCCCAACATTAATTAAAACCACACATTAAAAAACTAAGGCATACATTCCTACTAAGCTGATGGACCAAGAAAATAATTCAAAACAAACGTCCAACCTGTTGAAGACTAAACGAAGGAAATCTGAAAAATCAGGAAAATAAGAATGACAGAACTAAAGCTGAAAGACATTCCACATGATCTGAAAAAAATCTACTATTATTGCTATTCTTTAGAGATGTTTTGTAAATGGGTATGGCAAAAAAATGGAAAAGTATTTATCATTGGTACAAAACGCAGTTGTAACTGGGTTTGAAGTGCCAATACACTAAGAAATTTTAAGAACTTATGAATGGAACTATGAGAGTTAGTCAGCAGTAAATATTAATAAAAATATTTGTATCATCACGTATTTACTTAAGAGAGATTAATGCTAGATTTTAATATTAGTTTCAGAGGAGAAAAGATTAAGGGAAAAAAGGTAGAAAGTACAGCAACATTTTCTAAATCTGAACTGTGGAATTTCTCACATTTTTTCTTCCATTGGATTTATCTTTTAAGTACAGTATGTCATATGTCTTGGATATATTTGGTCTATTATTTTTAATTAGTTAAAAATTACTAAAATATATTTTGGAAAAAATTCCACTTGCAGTTTGCTCTAAGACACAATTTTGGACTCAAAGAGCACAATTCCACTTAACCCAGAAAAATGCCCCCTGATGTAAATCCCTGTAAATCAACCACTCTCCCCCCGCCAGGAAGTAACAATTGTGACATAAAGGCATAAACTGGGATATCTTACTCTAGTACAATGAAACAGAAGGAAGGCTTCCTTGTGGAATTAGCAATTAATCTTTCTTCTTAACTATGCCTTTGAATTGCATATGGCTTCTAATCTGCTGCCCTCATCCCTTTTGAATGCACAGTTTTTTAACTATCAAATAAGTTGAAAGTGAATTTATCAGTGCTCATTCTTCCTCCCTGGCTAATGAGTAGAGACGTATTAAAAAAAAAAACAAGAACACTTAGATGAGAGAAGTATACAGGCAACGTGACTGTGCATGAGTGCCTCCTTGATCACATCCTTCTGCTGGGATCACCCTTCCATGTGGACTGGAAGGAGCGGTGGGAAAAACAGGAGTGAGGGCAAGAAACTTGGTATGTATTCTGCAGCTGTCCTGCCGTGAATGCTGCACCGGGGCACAGCAGAGCTCACCGGGGGGACTCCTGTCCAAGCTTCTCCCTCTGCTGGGACACTCAGTTGCTGAGATGAAGAGGGAAACTAAGCTCACATGTTCAGACAAAAGGTTTTTATTTTACCTTTCTGTATCCCAAAAGATACCCATGTAAGTACAAATACTTGTAAATATACTGTTTCAAGAGTTCGAGAAAGCTCTTTTGATATATTGCTCAGCTAAGGGAGTTTTACATTAAGCTGAGATGTAAAATTTAATTATCCTTCCTTCACAAGAGATGTTACTGTACTTTGAGAGAAGTGCTTCATATATATGGATGAATTGGCCACTTACTGATTTTTTTCCTTATTTGATGCTCTATATCAGTACCTTACACTTGTGTGGTTTTTTTTTTAATTAAAAAATAACTACTTCAAAAAAACCCTGCAGTTGTCATTTTGGAAGTGAAAACACGTTCTTACTTAAAAAACCCCAAAACACTGATACAATGAATCAAATAAACTGATTACATAATGAGATTATTAAAAAACAAGTCCAGTTTGATTCTAGGCCATAAATATCTATCTATTGGGATAGCTGTTGTCATTCAAAAGGTATAAAAATCCTACGGTACTTAGGAAACAAGGTTAGGGTGAAATATTCCTGACTGCCTTTTTTTTTTTTCTTTCAAGATTTCATTTAGCTGATGCCAAATGTTTTCTGCTGAAAAAGACAGTATTTTTTGCTATGGAGTTCTCAGTAGAGGAAAACAAGAGGTGAATTTTGCTACTTCTCATCTGGTGGTCAGAGCATGGCTGTGAGATGTACAAGACACCAGACAGCCACTACATGGTTCTGGATTTGATTCAACATAGTTCTAAAAAACCCCTGACTATCACAAAATGAACTATCATACCCTGACTGTGCTCTTGACCAAGACTCAGAATTACTGGAGCTGCAAACCCAATTGTTCTCTTCAGAAAAGTTCTCTCCAGCAATGTTGTCCACTATGATGCATGTCCTCAAATCAGATTCACAAACCAAGGGATGCCTTTTATATAATTGATTAGAATTAATTTTGGGTACTTATTCTCAAAAATGAGGAGATTCATTTAAGTTTGATAGATACTAGATCAGTAAATCGATAATTACTTGATCAGTGAGACTATGATCAGCTGTCTTGATGTACTTTAAAGTCAACTATAGCTATAGAGGACTAACATGCAAATGATTGCATTTATGTTCTTCTTTTCTACAAGATATGGAAAAACACTGTAGCGTATAGTGATTTCATTAGCAACAGTTGAAACAGTCAAAAATTAAGATGAAATATATTTTTAATTTCTTGCTCTTAGAGTTATACCAAATTGTAAATCAGTTCACATGCAAATTCACTGTAGAAGTAATTTTCAAAAAAATCAAGATTTCTATTTCCTCTCCCTAAATTAATTGATAAACTTTAAACTTAAGACATGCTATCATCCTCTCTACAGAGATGAAAGTAGAGAAACACTGACAGCAGCTCCTAGCAGGAAAATTAGAGAAAGCTTAAGTTCTCTCATGGTTGAACTGCTACATATTGCAGGATGATGTGAGCAGTCACAGCTGAGTTCGCAGGCCAGGGAAAGGGGCTGTTTAAAACCTTTCTCTCAGAATGTGGAAAGCTGTTAGGCTTGGTCTAATTATTTTAGAGGTTTATTAAATAAAGTAACTTCACTGAAAATTTCACTTCCATTCAATACAGATTTTGCACGAAATCCACCCAGAGCAGGACTAAATGAATGAGAAAACTAGTCTGCTGCAGATATCCCTCAGATATCCCTTCATGCCCATCCCATCCAGAAGACAGATCTGCACCTCTTCCCACCAAAGAGGTGGGAGGAACAGCTACAGCCCTGCCAGATGAAGGCACAACACACACTTGACATAAAACCAGAAGTAGGTGGAGAAAACTGAACATGGGAATAACTTTTAATGCTCTTGTTCTCTGAGATTGTTTTCTCTTGTACTGCTGCCTTTTTGCAATGCATCTCTCTCCTAATGATTTCTATTTTAAGCCAGTCTCTGTGGGGCTTTTCCAAGAAGATGACTCCTGCTGAGAGGAGCTAACTCGAAATAGCTGTGAGCTGTATTACGAATGCTCCCTTTCTACTACTGGTTCCTGATCAATGACTTCTGAACAATCAACGGTGCCAAAATCATGTTAAATCAACTTTTTTTAACCCTTGCTTTCCAATACTTGGAAGACAGCTCAAACTCAGAATGCAGTAGTACCTTCTCACTGCCAAGGTAGGCAGCAGTAAGGGGAGAACTGAGGCTACCACAATACCTCTTTATTTTTCCAAAAAAAAAAAAAGGAAAAAAAAAATCCTGAGGTTCCCATAGTTGTCAAGGCACAGTCAACTCTCCAGACTCACATTCTAGTACTTTTGTATGACTGTTTTTATGAAATTGGGGTTTACAGAAAATGCTTCCAATATTCACTGCACAATATACTAGTGATATCAAGACTGCTTTTTCAAGAACATTAGGGGGCTGGAAGGGCAGACTTCTGATAATCAATTTTTCTTCTTTTACACAACAAATACTTCTTTCCTACCTGAACTTGATCTGAGCAGGAAAATGTGCTCTCTCCTTAAAATTGGACAGAAAATCTAGAACAGTGGTTTGTGGCCCTTCTAGAAAGACTACACTGTAGGACATAGTGATATTGCTGTTTAATGCAACTCAGGATGTTTCTAACTATTGCATTTTCTTTCCAGCATTAAAAATACAAACAAGAGGAGTTAAATTCCCTTCTAAAACAATAGTGTTCGTGATCTAAGCATTGATGAAGGCAACACTCTAAGTAGCCTAACTCATTTACCTATCTCATTGTGAATGTCATCTCTTGTAGTAACAATTATGCATTATATTAAAAGCATTACTTAGCAACATTTGAGTATTAAAGAATTTAAAGATTTTTAAAAGCTGAAGTATGAAATTATTTGTGAAGTACTGCATTCTTTAAAACATTTATTTGAATATAAATTATGTATTTATATAGTATATACCTCTGATTCATGTGTTGTGTAGAGCACCAAGACTTTATCAATATTTAATGTGTGGTAATGCTTGTGACATCAGAGAAATACGTAGTAAAAAGTCACCAATCAAGTCATAGGAAGGCACAGAATTGCAGATGTACAGAAAATAAGGTTGGTAGGCTCAAGAAGTAATTTTGTCTATACCTTGCTCAAAGACAAGATCAACTCTTAACTATGAACACTCATTTACATGTGGAAAGCAGATTATGCTTAACATAAAACTTACATCTGTGTATTTATGGAAGTGACGGGGAAACTAGAAACACAGTCATATCACAATTCGGCTTCTGCTAAGGGTTTATTCCCTTAAAGATGACATTGCAAGAGAAAGCACTGCCTAAGAGATGCTGGAAAGGAAAGGGTGGATTGTCAGTGTACTTTAGTGGCAGGGAGGTGCTCACCACAGAGCAGGAAGGAGGCAGTGGGAATTCACTGAAAGTTGCCGGGAAAGCTGTTAATTAGGTAATGAGGGGGTGTGTAAACTTCATTATTTTAATCTCCTTTACATTCAGACTACTGGGATTAAAGCATCTGTAGGTGCCTACCACAGCAGGACTTTCAGAACTGGCAGAGTTGTTGTAGAAAGAAAGTAGGCTCTCTATCAGTTGAACCAGTAGTTTTTGACTTTAAGAGTTACCCTCAAGCGACAAAAACGGTGGTTAAAATTCATGTGGCATGAAGAACCACACTTTTGTTCTTTATACACACACACACACACACACACACGCACGCACACATATATGTATAAGTATATATGTATACATATTTGTATATATAAATATACAGAATGACCAGAAGTGACAGTCTGAAAATCAGGCTATACAATAAATATTTGTTTTCCAGTAACCACTCCTATATTTGGTTTAATAAACTTGTAAACATTTTTTATTTGTAAGCTTTTTTTATAGGTTATTTATGGGACTATGTTTGATGTGGCCTTTTTTAGTGACACTTCTAATCACACTGGGTTTATAAACTATGGCTTATTTTATTCATGTCCTAAGCATGAGAGAACTCATTTAATGCACTTACTTCAACAAATTCTGAAGTATTTCATTTCAACACAGGGCAGCAGAGCAATTTCCATTTCATTTTATCCTTACAAAATGTCATAACCTTTCATTTCATCACATGACATAAAACAAGAATTCAGTACTATCTTGCATACATATAACAAGTACTGTATCCAGATCTATATTGGGCAGTATACCAATCCCTAAATATTGAACATTAAATCAACTTTCTTCTCTCCTTCCCTCACTGCAAATGATCCTTATAATGAAATGCATTCTTAAAACAACTGCACTGACTGTTAAAAGAGGGATGGGTATGTCAGTCTAATTAAACCTTTAAAGGTGCTATTTCACACAACAACTAAAATTATACTTGCAACTATATCCTATAGGTTTTTAATCCTTTACTTTTTTATTTTTCCTTCCTTGCTCATGGTGTTTGCAATAATCACAGTGGCAAGGTGGCTTTGAACTGTGTTTAATAAGTCTTCCAAATAATTGTGTGAGAGACGTCAGGAAGTGTTCGTGAACGTTGAAACTGCCAGCATTGCCTGATTGCTGTGGCAGGACATGTCCTGTGATCCCATTCAAAGAACTCTCAAAAGATTGGCTTTCATTTTTCTCCTTACTGAGGTGCCATAATTTCTGGGCATTTTGGAGATACAGAGTTATTTACACACCACCTATGAAAGTTGAGAGCTAACATCTCATTCCAGTGGGAGAATGCTGGTGGTGTTTAGAACTAGGAGTGAAAACTTCACTTTTCCATGTCCCTGCCATAATCTACACCAGAGTGGCAGCGACGTACTGGAATCCTAGTGAAGGACATAGCAATATATTACAGATAGCAGAAGTCAAGCTAGGAAATGCACCATAAGGACAACCCCACCAGCCCTGTATGGATAGCTTTGGCTTAGTGGAGCCAGGATGCCTAAGCATAAACTAACTCGATGTGGATCAGAGCTAGGAGGTTTTAGTGATGTTGCCTTCCAGACAAGAAGGGATTTTAAAACCTGGATATTCAGCAATGTACTTCTGAGACCCACCTAAATGTCTCTCTGGCAGCGGGTAACAGTATGTAGGTGAAGTTAATAAAACCAGGTAGACTTCTGTTTCCTCTTTATAACTGGGTACCTTTGCACATATTTCTAGGGTATTGCGCAGAACCTTGTGAGCTAAATCTTCACAGAGCTGGTATGAATCCTTAGGGCTTTTTAGCTGAGACACTATGCTGTAAGAAAGCAGCAGAATTGCTTCTGAATCTCAGCTAGCTGCGGAAGCAACCTTCTGCATTTACATAGAGCTGCCCTCAAGCAAAAACAAGGGTGGAATGACCTTAGTTTCTCTACTTTTATAACCTGATAAATTGCCCACCAAAAAAACCAAGTTCTAAATATAGATCTCCATATCCAAGTTAATACCAAAACAAAGTTCCTTTAAATTGCCTCTCATGAAAAGGACTTCCTGTGCTACACGTGTAACTATGCGGTAAACTTTCACTTACTTGGAGGTCTGAAACTATGACACTGCTGGAAAAAAATGGTGGTTTCTTCTCTTTCAGAGAACAGTGATGGATTGATTCCTGTCCCTTATAAAGAGACAACACTTTAAATTTCAGCACTTTTCTCTCTGGAACAAGACTGGAAAGTTCATAAAGAACCTTCACAATCTCTCATACTGGCACTTGCCTATGGAGGACTGATACTTCTTCAGGGTTTTAGTTTACTTTTTGTTAAGAGGCTGCCCTAATTGTGGGCCAGTGCTGCTATGGTCCAAACCCTAAAGGTACTAGAAAAGTAGATAATGTCAGATGACTGTGTCATTAACTGGTGTCACGTGAACTGCTGTGTTGGCCTGAGCCTGGGATGCAACGAAGGACAAGTGAGGAATCTTTCAGGAGATGCTATGGGGCCCTCTGAGTCTTGTTTGTATGCATATCTCTTATACAACTTATTCATAATCTGCTCTAAGACATCAGACAGATGTCACATTTACCAGTTACCAGGAAAAATCTTTTTCTGAATGCACTTGCTCTGATGCTTTATTTTGTCATAGTGAAAGAAACAACCAAAATTCAGATGTAAATAACATCATGGCAAAGTTATAATATTGTAATACTTTTTCAGTGTATTATGGCTTTCTGAATCATTGAGCCTTGAGGTATTTATGTGCATTACAGAAGTGTACCTCCCAGAATGAAAAATGCTGAAGAACATTATCATATTACTCAAATCACCAGAGACAATATTATTTGCTGAAAAAGGCCAGTGTGAGAAAGTAACATCAAGAAAATGGATCTGTGATGATGCGTGAGCAGTGATAACTACAATGACTATACTTTTTCACCATTAGCTGAGTAATATTCTGCATTTATATTGTGAAAAAAGCTGCAGGACAGGTTTGCAAGTTTGGATGTATCTTCACTGCAATAATGGAAAAATTGATCATAGGATTTTTTTTAAAGCTATGACAAGCTTGTGAAAAAGGGTGGAAACAGCAGTAAAATCTGCTTCCTGTCTGGCCATTTTACATACCAAAATTTCAACCTTTGTCCTTGGAGGTGTTAAAAGAATTCCCCCTTAGCAGTCCTCCAGTGGTTAATGTAGAGAAGAAAAGTAAAGCTCTTTCTAATGCACAGCCATAAGAAGGAGACAAAGATCAGAGAATGACATTCGTCTGTTTTTATAATCAAACCCCTATTTCTAGTTTCTACACATAGCACCAAGTGGCAATATTTCAGAAACATCATTCATTCCCATGGTAACATCCCCTGATATTACAAGCAGTTAATTATGTCGTTGCCATGTGTTACACTGTGTGGTTTGTTTACGGAAGGAGATAAACATTTAATGAAAGCATCTTTGAATATATGAGAAAAATAAAACTGCCATTCTATTTCTCATAATGTAAATTAGCAGATATCTGTTGAAACCCATGGAAATACAATGTTCTTGGTAAAGAAACATAGTATCATTATAGGGCCAAAAGGTGAAGTTTTTAATTACACAACATTATTTTCAAAAGAGGTATAAAAAATTTGTATAATTGGATTTGATATTAAAAGACCATTAATTACCGGGGATTCAAAACAGAATAGAGAAGGTGGTCATTTTGATAATTTCTCAGCTACAACATGTCATCTCTGTCATGAAGTACCTGCACCTGACTATCATATCCCCCTGGTAAGGAAAAGAAGTCAAGAACAGAGCCAAAAATTCCTAAACTGTCTCACTGTAAGCCACAAAAAGAACATTCTGTAATTGACATTGTGATAGTTTTGTGGTGAATGGCCACTGGATATGCATTTTAATAAGCCTGAATTAATACTGTTTTGTTAAAAAGTGACCTGCAAATATAATACATCAATACAGGAAAAAGAATATTGGCTGAGTAATAAAGTCTGAAAAAAAGGTTTACAGTGTCATCCTAAAAAAAATGTGAGGTTTTTAAGAATAAGAAGCTTAAATTTTATCAAACTTAAAAGGCAGGACTAATTGCTTGACTGACTTATTGACAAGTCTTTAAAATGTTGTCTAACACTTTGTTGAAGGAATTAGTTCTGTAAGGCTCCTCAAATTTTAGGAATCAGTATGTTTTTATCAACAATTTAGAAAACTATTAAAAGTATGATGGTTATGTCTGCAGTTAGAACATTAGGAGAAAATAGAGTATGTTGCACAGTTACCTGAAATAGTCAGCTAAAAAGTCAAATGGCACGAAGTGAATTTTAATATAATCAAATGCAAGGAACACATACAGAAATAAACATTTCCTGATTTTACTCACAGCACAAACGCCTCTGCTTAGAAAGCTGTGATTCACCAAATTTTAAAGGTCATAACGTATTTTCACCTCCACCTAGTGCTGTATCAAAGAGCACTAATGTGATAATGCATTAAAAATGTTTAAAAAGAGGAAGGCCACATAGGGGTAGAAATGACCTTTCATGTGCTGAGCCCATTGCTGTCACAGCATATCCTGGTATCATTAACCCACTTGAAAAGCCATGCCAAACCCCTGAAGAATTCAAAGGAAGACCACAAAACTGATTGGGTCTAAAAAGTAAAAAGTAACCCACGTAAAATGAAACTGAAATGTTCTACTTAGGAAAGACAGCTTTGAAAGATAACTTAATCTTGTATATATGTAAATTAAATGAGGATTTTCAACTTTGCTAAGGAAAGTGCTACAAGAGCCAAAAGCTGAGTGATGAAGGCAGAAAAATTCAGCCCTACAGGAAGACGCAATATCCTTGAAGCTAAGTGTTCTGACAGTTTACAAGAGGAGGCATATAATTCATCAGCTCTGCAGTTCCTGAAAAAAAGCAATTTTCATGCGTAAGAGATACCTGGGGGAGATTCAGATCAGGTGCAGTAGCGCCCCCTGCTAACTTTTCCCTTAACCCAGAAATGACCAGATACACTCTAAGTTTTATTTTGCTGCCCTTCTTTGAAGCCCTGAGCAATGGATGGACACTGGAGATACTCCTCAGGGGGTGTTCTATGATGCTACAGAGAATCCATTTTCTCAGACAGCCTGCTGGAATGTGCTGCTCAGATGAACATACTACAGGTCAGAAGGGATCTTGCATATCAGCAAGAATCTTGGCAGGTCTTTTTTCAAGCCTTCATGTGGACACTTTGCCAGCTCATTTGGGGATACCTAACCTCACCAGCTGGCTACAAGTGCTGTATTTCTTGTGTTGTTTATTGTGCATAAATGCGAATCTCTATAGGATTTAAACACATTAGTGTAATAGAAATTTACAGAGTTAGTAGCCCATGATGTTGACAAGACATGCAGGAATATTGAGAAGAAATACAGGGAGCAGGAGTTAGAAGAAACTAGGCTGGAAGGTTCTGGGAGCACTGCAGGGGTGCCACAATGCCCCAGCACTTCCCATAGGCAAAGCTGTACAAGGGATGGCTCTCCCTGTCCTGTGAGGGTAACCAACTGCTCTACAATGCTCCTGGAGATTACTGGCCCTATATGTTTTTGTTTCCACTATATTTGAGAAAAAGAGTTTAACATCTGGATATGATCACAAATCTTTTGCTTTCAGTTCATGAATCCAGTGCCAAAAGGTAGACTGCTTCAAGTATCTCTATGTCTGGGTTCATTCTGATCTCTAGAGCAGTCATAGCTGGCGAAATACTTGTACTGGAACTGATACCCTTGCTAAATACTCCTTATCTTCTTTCCTGAAGGAAAGAAACTTCAGCTTTTCTTCTTGACACAACGATCTTTTCTCCATCATTTCAGTAGCTAATAATTTATCCCTTTGCTTGCTTCTAATCTCACCATTGTTCATGTACCTTCAGAGAAGGAATTACAATATATCAAACCAAAGCTCCTGGGGTTATAGAGGGTGACTCTGCTTTTCAAGGCTGTGATTCCCAACTTTCAAGTAACGCAATATTTTTAACTTTTCCTAGGTGTATAATAGTGACTAGTAAAACACTCATATAAAAGAAAATACAAATATAATGTGTCTTTCACATCTGAACTTTCTGACTTAGCAAACTTAGATATCATATGCTTAGTTCTACCCACTGAAATATTCAGCTTTAATTTATTGTGTTTAGATGTTGCAGGCCTTAAACAAATCTTAAAATTATTATAATTGTGCCTGGATTTCTTAACAATGGTGCTTTTTCATGAAACTAAATATATTAACTTTTGGAGTTTAGTTCAACACAGTTTAAAAAAGCTACTTTTATCAAAGCCTAGTTAGACATATTTGTATCTGAACAGAGTGATGCCTTTTGTTTACTTTCTCTGACTTGTCTTGGCAACATATAAGTAGAATTTTACATTGGCATATTTGCTGATTCTGTTCCCAGTGCATTGATGTTTGTCTTACAATATTTCTCCTGGTCTGAGCAAAATAGTACAAACTAGCCAGCCTATAGCAACAAATTTTTACATACCAAAGGTGATTGCAGATTGTGAAGCTGTTACATTTAATGAAAGTGTATGGATTTTATACAACTATCCTCGCACATATCAAGTGTCATTGTGGGAATGTTGAACAGCAAATGGACTTCAAATCTGTAAGCTCACATGCTATGAACTCCAAGAAGTCTCTTACAATACAAGAAATCAAAGGGCAGCTGTACTAAAATGCCTCTACCTCCTTTAGCATCATCAGTGGCTATCACTCTCCCAAGTTTAAGAGATGCGGTGCTTGGCAGCATCTGATAGAACGACTGAGTACATCAATTCAATATTCATCATGGCTTATAAAATAATATGCACTGTAGTACATAAATATTATTTTAGTTCTAATACAAACATGAAAAGAGCCTTTGCAAAGATTTACAGGTTAATGCTGGGCACTGCACTTACCAAGATGTGTGTTCATCATCTTTGCACAATATTTGCACATGGCTTCCAAATCGTTTAGCTGTCCTTGTAGGAATGAAATCTGAGCCTCCAATTCTTCCTCCTACAATGAAGAGATTATTAAGATAAAACCCTCCTGACTTTCTGTAATGCAGAATGAAAGTAGTAAATTAACCCTTGACATGCTTAGACCTCTTTTAACTTTTTTTTCCCTTTGTTCTTGGAAATTTTGTCACTTTATGGAAATATGCATCAAGTCTAATTTAAAATAGGAATTAAAAAATATAGTTTTTAGGCCCGAGAGAAGCACTAATATCTAGCCACATGCCCTGTCTAAGCAAGAAGAACTACCTCAGCTAAGAATTCATCTTTGAATGCCTTTGTTGGTTTACAAATCTATCAAGTCTTGACTTTGAAGACCATATTGCAGAGAAAGTTCACCACTGCTTTGGAAAAATTCCTTCAAATCTTATTCACAAACAGTAAATATTAAGCAGGTTTTTGTTTGTTTAAGTATGCAGATGAGTTCAAGATAGTCAGATAAAGCCAAACTCACTTTTTAGAATGTGATTTACTTTTCAAATGAAAAAACCTCCAAAACTGATCAGCAAGAATAGAGGATCAATTAATCTTGATTTAAAGGTATAAGTGATCTTAAACTCCATCAGAAAACAAGACAGAGCCAAGCAGAGGAAACTTTGCACTAATATATCATATATCCAAAAGAGACTGATAAATAAAAAGCAATGTAACCATAACATTTTGCAAGATGTAGCAATATCCCTTTTCCCCTACAGAATTTTTCCTCACACCCACAATCTACAGATCCTAAACATTTTTTCTTTGCTTTTTCTTTATATTATATACTTTTACCTTTTTCCTCTTTACCTCATAGTTTGACCACTTACACCTCAAAGGGATTGACATTATTTGGCAATTTATAGTTGCTGAAAGAGTAACCTCATTCAAAGCCTACAGTTCTGCCACAGCCTACACAAGTGTATTTGCATTGACATTTCTATTCAAGCAATGTTTCTGCAGAAGACTTTTTTCTAGTACATACAGCTAGTGACCACAACAAATAATCTACCATAAATTTTAAATTGCCATTGTCGCTGCCAATACAGCTGTAAGATAGGGAAAGGTGACAATATTTGAATATTCTACTATAAAATAACATAAATTCTAAAATCACTAGCAAGTACTTGAAACTCAGCTTATGTCCTACAGGTGAGTAAGAAAATTTAACCTCTGGTAATAAATATTTCCAGGTTTCCTAGACTGTACTTTTTTCTTATTAACTGATGAGAACTGCAGTAAATTTATCTTAAAATGCTTTTGGACAGCTCACTCCACCCAAGCAGACTCTGCAACTGACCTTTTCAATTGTACAACAGTACCTCTTCTTTTGGCAAGTGAGACTGGTGTTCCATAAACTACATCCACCATTTTCTCCACTCGCTAGGATCCAGCCTGGGGAGCAGCGGTGTTCAGCAGACCTAACATTCACAAAGGAGGGTACTGGGGTCGTGGACTCACACACAGTGCAGGAAGTCTCCTGCCAAGTGGGAAATCTTGCACCAGGCTGAGTGCACACAGGTGGGGTTCCTGACATACCTGGCACCCTCAGGAAGGGCAGCAAGGAGCACTGCCAGTGGGATGTACAAATAAACAAGATAGTGAACTTGACACTTGGTGCATGAGAGATCCATGGCTTTTTGCACAAGATGACAACACTGAAATGGTGATGACTTGGTACAAGGCATAACCCCTGCTTCTGCTGTCACCAGCAGTGCTGTGGGAACCTCTGCAAAGGATCCTGAGGGTGACCTCCCTGAAGGGGAATTTGCTCTGTTGCAGTTGCCACAGCAGCAGGTGAGGAGTTGCAAGAAGAGGCAGGTGTGTTTTATTGCATCAGGGGTTACTACCAGGTGATTGACAAGATCTTTCAAGGTGTAAAACCTCATGCAACAGAAGGGAAGGTGCAATTGATGCAAGACACAGTGGGAGGAAGACATGCACTTCTGAGAGGGAGGAAACTGGAAGCCTGGGATTTCTAGCAGCAGAAAGGCTGACCAGTGTTGCAGAGGGGAAGAATAAGCTTCCTCAGAGGAAGACTATCAGAGCACTACCAAGAAAAAGTGATGAGTGACAGTGAGTGGCTGGTGACCCTCTTCCAGCCTGACTCATCAACTAGGGAGGTTTCTTGCTTACATGGAGCCTCAGTTTATGGTGTTGTGAAAGACTGTTAGGGGTCACCTAACGGTGAAGGGGACAGGAACCCTAGTGTTGTTTCTCTTTAATCTTATGGCAAAAGGGAGAAACCTGGATGGCAGAAGATATATCACGGAGACCGCACATGGTTACGTATCTGGTGGCATTAGCTGGGCTTCAGCTGTTTTGCTTGTGGCACCAGTTTGATGAGGACAGACATCTTAGAGAACAGGTGTACCTGGCAAAGAGAGGGAAGAATCTTTTTGAATGGACTTACTAATCTAGCAGGGAGAACTTTGTCACAGAACAGGGACCTAACCCAGAAATACATGAGGAAGCACCACATACAGACAAGGTATGTAGAAGGCCAGCTTGGCTGAGTAAGGAGCTTTTTAATGAACTAAAATGGGAAAAGCACATATGGAGATGGAAATGGTGGAAATGGAGAGCACATGTGTGGTAAACAATGACAGGAAACAAATGACACAATCATTGTTTGGGCACATGAACAAAACTAGGAAGGACAAAACCCAGCTGGAGCTAAGATTAATGGGGGACATTAAAGGGTAAGTATTGAGAAGGAATTTTATAAGTATGCAGAGCAGCAAAAGGAGAATCAGAGAAAATGTTGCTTACTAGGGGAGATAAGACAACAACATGATACAGAAAAGGTTGCAGCATTCCATACAGTTTTAGACTCTCACTTTTTAGGTCATCTCTGCTCCCAGACTTCTGCATGTGTACAGTTTGGGAAGGAGAGGAATGGCTGGTCGGGGGGAGGAGGAGAGGGGCGTAAGTACCCAAAGAAACAGTATGCAATCGGATATATGGTACCACATGGGTTAGCTCTGTGGGTGCTGAAAAACCTGACCTTGTGATTGCAACATGATCAGCTATTGTGAAAAATCACTGATATTACAGAACATCCTTGATGACTGCAGAAAGTTTAATTTTACATATATATTAAATAAGTGTGAGGAGGAGTATCTAAGGAACTATACAATGGTTGGCCTCACCTTAGTCCTTGGAAAAATCGTGGAGTATGTCCTCTTGGAATCAATTTTCAACATGAAAAGGACAAGACAATAATCGAGAAAAGTAAACAAGGATTTAGCAAGAACAAATCATGCTTGACCAAGCTGGTTGCCTGCTATGATGAAATGACTGGGCATGCAGATGAAAGAGAGAAGTGAATGCAATGTATTTTTACTTTAGTTAGGCTTTTGACACTTATTTCCAAAAGCATCATCATTTATAATATGATGAAGTATGGGCTGAATGAAAGGATTGTATGTAGGCTGAAAACTATTCAGAACCCCAGGCTTAAAGAACGCAATTGATGTCTTGATGTCCAGTTGGTGTGCACAGTAACAAATGGAGTGCTATGAAGATACTGTTCAGTATCTTCATCAATAACCCATATAAGGAGATAGAATGTATACTCAGTAGATTTTTAGATGACACAAAACTGGGAGATGTGGTTGCTGTGCTGACTGATAGAACCTCAACTCACAAACACCAGGAGACACTGGAAGCCTAGGCAAGTGAAACCGGTTTGTGTTTCAGAAATTTCAATAAGTGCAAAATTCTGCACCTGAGAAGAACCCCCAGTGCACCAGTGCAGACAGGGAAGGAACTTGCTGTTTCAGTTCTGCTGAAATGGTTTATGGAGGCTACGGCAGCTGTTGAACTGTTTATAAACCAATAAAGTTCTCTTATCATGAATAATGTAAACAGTTGCACCAGGCTACATTATGAGGAATGTGGTCAGTAGATCCAGGAAAGTCATTACGCCCCTCTACTTTATGCTCATGGGTCCTCACCTTTAATAATGCTTTTGGCCTGCAGTTCAAGAAGGACATTGAGAAACTGGAGAGGTTTCAGTGCAGGGCTATTATGAAGGCTATAGGTCTAGAGGACAGGCTGAGGGAGCTGGGCTTGTTTATTTTGGTGTAGAAATGCCCAGAGGAGATCAATTGGGAGCCTGCAACTACATGGAATGACAAAGATGAGGCAATCAAGCTCTTCCCAGATGATACAGAAGTAATTGTGGCCCAAAACTCCCCCTCAGAAGGTTCAAATTGGTCACCAGGAAAACATTCTTCTTTAGAAGAGCAGTGTAGCACTGGAAGAGGTTACTGACAGAATTCTCTTCTAATCATCATTCTAAGACTAATGTTTTCATAGTACCTTTCTAAAATAGTTCTGTAAAGGTAAGCAGCAAAATCACAAAGCCCCTCAGAAAAAAGAAATTTTTTTTCCAGTATTCTGAATTATTTTTCAGTATTCTAAAGTCAAATTCTTTTTTATTTTGTGTACAAATAGTAGTGCTGATTTGATTTCTCTTATGCATCAACAGAGACTTACAAATTCTTTGAAAGGCTGAGTGTAAGTCAAGAGAAAACCAGTATAGTCTATGCTCCCTTGAGAAACCGACCTTTCAGCTGATCTGACAAACAGCACCAGAAACACATAAACTGTGAGTCCAACTCATTTCAGGCACAGCTCACAAAAGTTAAACAGGTCACCAAAAAACACAGTAATGAGCCAAAATAAAAAAAATCAGTGTCAGCTTACCAAACATGTTCTATAAAGTATTTTCTAATATTGGGAGCTGCATTACATTATGAGGAAGAAAAACAAATCAAGCAGCAAATCAAACAAAGGATTCACTTGATCAGACATGGGAGACCAAGATCCACAAATTGAAAACCAATACTTTCTGAAAATCCAGTTCCAGGGTTCTCAAAATACTTTTCCACACCTTCAGCCTTGCAGATGATGTAGAGCCTTACAGATAAACAATAACATCTTGAACTGAACACGAAAATGAAAAGAAAGTGGGGTTTTTTTGATGCCACAATGATTTACATTTCATTAACAATATAAAGCAGGCTAGAATTTATGTCCCAACCCTCTATTTTAGAGTGCCTCCATATACACATCTCCAATTATCTTCCTGGTTTTGGCAAGACTGAATCTGCAAAAGACTTATATTTATGTTTCTCATATTTGTCTTCTTATCAACATCCAGAACTTTACTTGCATTGTTACATTTCCTTTTTCCTTTTGCCATGAAAACTAATTCCTTTGTGATTAATTATTTGTCACTTTGCTATTTTCCCCCCTAGTCTATACGGTTCTGGTACTCTTCATTTGTCCAAAGCTTGTTCTTCCCTTTTTATTACCTTTCCTTTAATCTATCTTCTCACCTTTACAAAGACAGCTATGGAAATAAATTTTTTATATCCTTCCTTCTCTCCTGAGCTCATAATGAGATCAGCGATGCCTCTACCATGCCTCGTTTTTCAGCAAATTTTACTGTTTCAGAAAAGCAGCTGTGAATAACTGAAAGTGGTCAGCACTTTCATGAACAGATTACACAAAGTTTTATAGCTTTGACATTGTAATCTGATCCTTTTACAGCTCATCGCTTTACAAGCTGCAATAAGGTGTGTGGACATGGGTAAAGACACTGGAATTTGATATCCTACACAAGTGAAGCTCTGAAGAAATACAGTTTTAGAAGAAAGTACTCCTTCTCCAAATGGTTTTTATCAGGTTAAACAAATTGTCTCCCAAACACATGACATGTAGCTTAACAGAGAAGTATGGAAAACAGGGAATATGAACCCAGAAAATCAGGACTGTAATGTCTTTCACAATAGCATTTAGTTTTCAGACTTACTGGTCAGGAAATGAAAGAAAAATTCTACTTTTGTCTGTTTTACCCATGTAGAAAACTTAAGGAAGAGTAAACTTTGTAGTCAAAGGCTTACAACAATGTATGTCCAAGCACTTCATTCATGAATGCTCAGAATGGCAGAACTCCATTTACTTTAAATCTGAATCCTGAATAGGAAATAACTTGGCAGCACTACCAAGTGTTAAGTGTAGTGGAAAAAAATATATCTTCAGAGAGAAGAGTATTTAAAGGTATTTAAGGTGTTTAAACAATAATGCTGCAATTTAAAACATAAGAGGAAAAGTTACAGCACTGTGTTGGCAGAACAGCCCAGTTTTTCTGGCATCTTGTCTGATGTGGGTCAGTGATGGATTGGATGAAGTGTAGTGAAAAAAGAATGTCATGGTACAAACATGTACCACCCAGAATACTCTTCCAGACTACACAGATTTGCAGATCAGGGATGTCTGGAATTAGAGGTGTTTTGTTTTTTTCAGTTCTTACAGCATTCATAGTAAGAGCACTAAGGAAACATCCCCTGAACTCTTGGCAAATTGGCAGGGAAAATTAGAAAATAATTTGTGGAAGTATCAAAACATTTAGAGGAAAATAATGGGAAAAATGACATATACACAGAAATCCTGAAGTCAGGGACTTGCTAAGAGTTTTACGAGTTCTTAAGTTCTTATTCATAAATTACAGAGTATACCTTTTGGATGTTGGAAGCATTTTACCTGTCAAAGAAGATTCAGATGTATGGCATAAACTGCTTTTTCATTTAATTTTATGCAAATTTCCCTTGATTAAAAAGCAGTGGTTACTGTTGCCATTTTGTGAGAATTTATTTCATTTTCTAATCTAAGAATTAAATACAAGATTTAGCCTTATAATCTTGAATCTCTGACAGCTGAATGTTGGTTGACACCCGCATAATTTTTTAATGTTCTATGCCAGCCACAGAATAGTCTGCAGCATATGCTGACATTTAAACAAGAAACCTCTGTTTCTGAGCAATGAATTACATACAGTGGAACTTAACCCAAAATTTTAATTTATTTTATTTACTAATTTAACTTATTTATTATTTAACTGTATCACTCATGGTCTCTTATCAGGACTGAGGACTTGCTCTGCTGGGTGCTGTACAAACATAAAGAAAAATCCTGCTTCTCTGAAGGACTTCACAGTGTAAGCCAAGAGACAACAGATGGCTGGAGACACACATATGGGAGGGACGTGGAAACAATATGGCTATATTAGTCAGTCTTCTAGACATTGTTTCAGCATGAAGCCAAACTGTTGTCGATGGAAAGTGGAATTTTTAATAGAGTTTTCATAAGGCATTTGCTTTGCACATGTTTAGAGAAAGTTTCTTCTTTGTGGAAGGGCCTATGAAATGATTAGATGAAAGTTCACTGAGCACATCAGAGTCAGGGTAGAATGTATATTGTCACTTTTACACTGAGAATTTTGGTACTTGTGAAATTTTTGCACAAAATGGAATTATTTCAAATATTAATATACTACCCAGAGACGACATAAAAAAGTTCAGACACTGCCTTCAGATACTAATTCCTCCAGAAGTAGAGGTTATGTATTGATCTCCTGTGCTGAACAATTACCTGCCAAAATTTCTGTGTTCCTGTGCTACCTGAAGTATCCCCATGCTTAATGTATTTCCAGATATATCTTACTCATGTTTTGTGTTCTTCATAAAAAACTGCCTGTTTTTTATTATTTTTAATCTTCCCTCATCAGTGCTAAACATTTTAAGCACAGTACTTTCAGATAAATCCTACAAAAACATATATTTTTTTTTCCTTTCAACTGCATACACAGTAAATGGAAGCCATTTTATACTATTTGAACACTTGTTAGCCATTTTAGCTGAGACTGCTTTACCATGATGGTATGAGGTAGCTTAACTAGGTACTTTCTTCCCTTTTTTCTTTTCTATTCTTCAAAATTTCTCTTAATTTCACTGTGTAGTGCTAGTAGACATAGTTGCTCAGACTTTATACTTACTGATAGTTACTTATTTCAGTACTTTTCTAAATTAGAACCTTTAACAGCATGAACAGGTTCTCTGTCAGATTAATAAGGAAATTGGGATGCAGTTATCCACCTTAAATAAGGATAAGGGGAATACAAAACCTACAGAAGCATACTTTTGTTTTTTTTAATTAATTGTTTTGCTCCACTGTCTTATCATTACTTTGACCTGTTGCTTTCTAATTTTGCTCTCTGGTAGTGCTGTATATCTCAAAATGCATCAGAGGACATCAGAGTAAGCACAAATAAATTACACAAAGATAATCCTAGAAGTCTGGGTTCCAAATGTAGTGCTGCCAAAGTCAAGACATTTCAGGGTACAATGCATCCTCTTCTGCTCAAAGAAGGAAATTCAGAAGAGCAATTATCTGTTTTAAAACCTGAAACAGAACTGTCACTGTGGACTCTTTAGTGAACATATGTCTGTACCAACCCCCTGAAAGGGGTGGGGGTGGGGAAATGGGACTGAGAAAGAATATGAAAATAAAATTAAAAGTGAAAGAAAGGTCAACTGAATATCCATTCCTAGGAGCCAGGTTATGGACCAACGCTAAAAAAAAATAAAAAAAAAAGCTTCAGAGGGCTGTGATTGAAAACAAGTATCAAAGACAAGAAAGGAATTTTATAATACAGATAAAAAATGTTCAGCTAGAATGAGACCAAGACAAATTTGGCAATAAATTAAAATGCTAGAAGGCATTCACCTGCAAAGGCACATATTTTTGGGCATTAGCACAATCTTTACTTCCTCTGTATGCTTTCAGTAACAACACAGTGAGGGATGGAATCTCATGATGCTTGTCAAAGCTATGTCCATATAAACAGAACTAACAGATTATTAGTAAGGGATTAAATGAGTAAGAATTTCTGCCTTTCCGTAGTTAACATCCCTCTTCAAGATAGAAAACAAGAGCCAACAAAACTGAAAGGGGCTGCAACTCAGATGCAGAACAACCAGTGACCCAGGAACTCTCTTCCAACAGCCAAATTTCTAACACTCTAAAGTTAGTATTTTTGAGGATACACACTCTAAATGCAAGAAAAATTATGGTTTTCACACTTTTTAAATTTGAAGATGGGTGAAATACATATGTGTGTATTTTTTAGCATCATGTATCTGTAGCTTTTCTGAAAAATGAGAAACAAGAATTTGTGATCGACTATTTCTCCTCTTCTTCCAAACTGGAATAACTCTGTTTCTCTTCCTTTCTCCCTAGTTTATATGCTTATTTAAAATTTATAAAAATACAATATTTATTTATACTCCATAGTTATTTACAAACTCTCCTAAGATCAGTGACTTTGAGGCAAAATATCTGTTTTATTGTACTGATGTATGATTATCCATTTATTTGATTTATTGTCTCTTAAAGCTAAAAATATATAGAAATTTGGAAGAAAATGAAAGATGGTGCCTCAGAGGATCTTAGCCCATGACACATACATTTTGTTTCAATTAAAATCCTGAAAATAGCTGAAACTCAGGCTAACAGCTTCTAAACACCAGATCCTGCTGTTGAATTTCCATCTTAAACAGTTCAAAGTCAATTTGCCAGTGTTGTGCTGTTGGAATTAGCTTAGTTTGCCACCTCACACCTTGCCTGGAGATATCAGTGGCAAAGGACTACGAACCTGGAAATTTTCCAAAGCAGCTCCCACTGTCAAACCTATTATTGGAACAGCTTCCAGGTGGCACCAGCCTCACTGTTGCAGAGCTAGTAATCAGCAACTGTACTACTGAAGCACAAGCAGGACTTGTTTTCATCATCTAACCTGGGTACATTTTTCTCTTAAAAATACGTGACTTCTGTACTCAGACCATTTTTCCTTAGCAGGAAGATGGGTAAGGATAAATATGACTAATGAAGAAAGCTCCTGCCTGGAGGCAAAGAAAGCAGGGATGTAAAGAAACCTCTTCTGCAAGCAGACACAAGATGTGGAAGACTTATCTACCTACTGCTTGCACAAGTCCACTGCTGGCACTGCACTGTGAGACTGCCAAGAGACAGTTTAACAATGAAAATCATAAAAATCTGCAAAATTCATGGAATGCAAAAAGCTGTGCATAAGTGACTGTGGATAGGTAGGCACTGAACAACTGAGAAAATAGGCAGTAATTCACTTTATAAGGGAACAGGTGAGAACAGAAGGAGATGTCGGGTACTCTAGAAATTATCCCTTTTAACAGAAATGCTGATAAAAAGTTTCTCTACGTGCTGGTGTTGAGATTTTTGATTTAAGAATATTGGAGTATCTCTTCATAAGTAATAAAACTGATATATTATTTTAGATGATATGACTGCAAATATTTTGGAAATAGTTAAAAAGAAACACAGGCAAACAAGAATGCCATTTTCTCCATTACATTTCATTATCACTTCTGACAGGCTTTCTGCCCATCTGGTACACACATTGCTGGCCTTTAGGACTGCAAAGGCCCACTGTGGCAAATGTAAGAGAAATACGAGCAGGGGAAATAAACTCACCATTTTATGGTTTTTGAGCTCTCTGAAACAATGTGAGAAGTATTTTTGAATGCATATGGGTACGGATATGGAATGATCAATACATAAACATTCTGCAATGAATAAAATTGATGCTCCATGCTTCAATGTTATATTGCTAAAGTATTTGGTTGAATCTTGTTTGAAGAGTTAAATAGGTGTGATGTACTTACATAATTATGCTTCTTGATTTTTTTTTTTGCTACCTGAATAAGCTTTTTAATACACACAGTTCAACTTACACACAGTCCTCTCAAAGTACACCCTTTGTTAAACTCATACTCATTTAAATTCTGAAGCATCAGTTGAAAAATAGTATCATTAAATCTTCCCCTGGTCAGGCTGGATGTGTTTGACCTTTTTTATGATTCCTAACATGATTGAGGATGTAGATCAGAGCAGGATCACTTATCTAGGGGTTTTAGAATCTCTGATTACATTGTTCAGAGTTTAAGGAGGGTAAAATCGAAGTATAATGATTATGAAGGGGCTGTAAATATACACTATTTATATGACATTGTTAAAATAACAGAAGTAAAAATCTTGGTGTTTTAATAGGAAATTGTTTCATTTAATAAAACAATTAAAAATAAGAATCAAGCTATTAAACCATACCACCATCTATTTCAGTGGGAAAAAAAATCTTCCAAACACAGAAACCTTCTTCACTCAAAAACCTCCCAAGTAAAACAATAGTCTGATTTAGAAAGATGATTCTCACCCCCATCCATTTTTTGGTTGAGTTCAGTGCAGATCTCTCAGAAATGGATAGTAATTTTGTGGTGTTATCTTAGACGAGCGGGATAAAGAGATGAGATTTCTACTGAAAAGGAAAGAGGGACAGCTCAAACTACCAACACAGATCCTTGGGTATGTTTTTCTTTGCGACTGGGATGCTGAAACATTAACTTCATGATTAATGTATGGAAAGAGATGCACAGAGCAAGTCCTGTACCTGCTGCTGGTAACATGACTGCTGTGAAGTCTTGTCTCCTGAGTCACTTTGATCCTTTTGTAAACATTGCTGATGGTCTCATTAGTTCATGATTTTGGTAATTTTTAAATTATTCTTGACAGTTTTGTAGGGCTGCCCAATAATTTTTAAAATTCTTACTGACTTCTGCTTCTGTGCAGAAGTTACTGGCAAGTACTATTCAGCTGCACGTATCTGAATCTTTTGTACCAGAGAAATACAACAGTTTATACTAACATTTTTAAAATCCTCCAAATGGCCCCACAGATCTGCTCTGTATACATGTTTATTGCTCGTAATATGACAGAAAAAGCACTGCAGATCCACTTGGAGTTTTCTTCATCTTTTTTTTCCTAAGCAATTAACTTCCTGTTTTTATCACAGTACAGTTTCTTTTGCCTGAAATGAATCACTCCAAAAAAGATAAGGAGCTTTAGGATTCAAAGCTGCCACTCATGCATGCAGCTGTCGTTTTACTAAATTATAAGAAATTTGCAAGTATTTCTAATAAGAACTATAAAAAGCAACTTATTTTTTCTTGTACTGTTTTCAGCTCTTTCATTTGAGGTACAGGATGTCATGTGAACCTAAGGAAGGCAAGCAAGAAAAGAATCATACTTCTAAAATATCTCAGAGATTTTTCTACAAAGTCTGTTTGTGTGACCTGTCAGCATCTGAAATTTAATAGCACTGAAGTATTGACTAAATTGCACCTCTCAGGTGTCTGAATTGTCCAATACCATCAGAATAAGGAAAGCATATATCCTCCAGTACTAACTACTAACTGCAGTTAAATATTAAGACACTAAAGTTTGTTAAACTTATTGGCATTGACAATAACCAAGGTCTTTAACTTTGGGCCTAACAAATCCAACATACTGATCAAGGAATTGGCTGCTGTACACAGACACTAACTTATTCTGGGCACATTTTACGATGCCTAACGAAAAAAGGACATTTCATCATTTAATTTGTATTTCCAAATAAATGTTTGGCATTGGTAAATACTAACCGACAAGAATTTTGCTCAAAACATTTGAAAGATATTTTAAAAATAACAACCACAGAAAAGACATATGGGAATAAAAAATGACTCCAAGAAGTGTACCATGTACAAAACGCATCCTCTTTTTCAAAGGAATTTTTGCATGCATGATTTTTTTATGTGGTTGTCTAGTATTTATTTTACTACCTCTTTGTCTTTTGTATACCACTTCTCCTTGAGTGGAATTGTCAAGTTGGTATGCTTAAAATTAGGTTCCTAAATCAGTAGAGCAGTTGCCTATTCAATTGAAAATAATGGCATACGTTAATTTTCTAACCTGTGGGGGTATTCATAACTAACTCCAAATCAGTCAGACTGGCTATGTAAATCACAGACAGTAACAGTTGTTTATACATGCTTGTGGGGACAATAGCATATGTTGTCAAATTTGATTTAATTAAAAAGTCTGTGAAATCAAAACCAGTGTGATGCATGACACTTTTGATCAGGATATTTTTGCTAAGAAATATGGATTCTGATTGACCATGTTTGTCAATTATTTTAGTAAAGAAAATAAACTGCTCCAGATTTTCCTTAGAAATGTTTCCATGTGGGGAATTCTTTAACTAGTGTATTTTCCAAATGGATAATTTGATTTTACTTAACTTGAAACCTTTTATGTAGAAATTTAGTTATAAACATACAGTTTCTCCAAATCAAACCTTTATTTTGAGCAAAACCATCTTTTCCTGTGTTTTTTTTTAATTAAAGTTTTAAAGATGTTTATATTGTTTGGCTCAAAAGTGTCCTCTCTGGCACATCACTATGCCTGAAAGCTATTTGCAGAATATTCAGCCAGAAACTGGGACCAACCAACCATATTTGCCAGAATCAACATCTAAGCAGTTTTGCTATTAAAAAGAGGGGTAGACTGTCTTTAATGGTTGATGAAGACATAAATGAAACATAATGAGAAATAAATGGACCACAAATGCACCCTATTTCTCAACTCTGCTGAGAAGGAGAGGGCAGTAAAAGCAAGCTATGAAAGGATATGTTCTAGGACTTTATTCTAGCACGCCTGACCCAGCCAGAAGATAAAGAGCACCAGAGTGCATTACAGATTAAAAATTCTTGTGTTTGTTTATGGGAAGACAGTACCATAAACTTAAACTTAAGTTATTCCTGTCAGAAAGCAATAAAGGATACAAAGGGATAGGGAGCCACCTCAATGCCTAGCACAAAACAGACTTTCAAAACCATTTGGTGGACCTCACATTAACATACAGCTGAGTGGCACTCAACAGTACCATGAGAAACAACACAATGCCATGGGCTGCCAAAACATGATCTGATATTGTGCATTCATCCCTGAGGCTGTAGATTAATTTCCTTAACCAAATAGAAGAGGGGACATCTGTTTCTAACAACAGAAGTAAAAAAGTCACTCCATTGATCTTTGTACTTGAGGGGAAAAAATATGTAGAAGAATAAATATAACTCAAATGTCGTAAGTATGAGAAATGGTCACACCCTATTCCTGAAGGCAATGAATCAAGTTAAGTATCAATTTTGATCACAACTCTCAGAGAGGAAGTTCAAAGTGTTGGACTGGCTTTAGAAAAAGAAAGAATTCAGATGTCACATTCCAGGTTATCCTCTCACAGAATCCCAGAATGGCTGAAGTTGGAAGGGTCCTCAGAAGCTCATCTGTCTCAGCTCCCTGCTCAAGAAGGGCGATGTAACATGGGTGGCTGCCCAGTACTGTGTCCAGGGGCCTTCTGAGTATCTCCATGGATGGAGAATTTACAACATGCCAGGGCAACCTATGCCAGTGCCCAGTAACTCTCAGAGTGAAAAGAAGTTTCCTGATGTTCCTGTATTTCAGTTTGTGCCCACTGCCTCTGGTCCTGTCACAGGGCACCACTGAGAGCCAGGCTCTCTCCTCTCTGCACCCTCCATTCTGATATTTATACACATGGATGAGATCCCTTCTGAGCCTTCTATCTTCCAAGTTGAACATTCCCAGCTCTCTCAGCCTTTCCTCGTAGGAGAGACACTCCAGTCTCTTCATCAACTTTATGGCCCTTGGCTGGACTTTTTCCAGTATGTCCATGTCTCTTTTGTACTGGGGAGCCCAGCACTGGACATATTACTTCAGGAGTGATCTGTGACAATGATATTCCTTTTCATCCCATGACACTGTTACAGTAATGCCCTCTGGTCTGTGAAAATCACTTTTTAAAACTCTATGTTGAAGGATGTATTTTTATGTATGTATTCCATTTTTACTTTACTTAGGAAGGGCATTAATTAGAAACACAAGGATAAAGAGAAAATGGATCCTTTTTGACCTGTTGCACCAAGAATAACTGATTTAAAATCACCTTATTCTAAAGAGATTGATGCATGGACTTATTCCAACAAAGGTAATTTTCCCAATAGTTCACAACATAATCTGTGTAATTATTAGATTAAAAATGTAAACCTGTTCAGTTTGATAAATAAAACAAAGGTGTGAATCCATTATGTTTTCAAGTATTCTGCCTCCAAAACAGCTGTAAATGAAGCTGTAAGCCTGGAGAGTTCTGATTCAACTATTTTGGGACTTCAGGAAGAACACTTTGGGGTTTTCTACTCTACACGGAAAACAAGGTATGAAATTTACAGGAAAACAAAAACCAAACATTGTCTTGAGCAAAAGAGAACAGATGTAAATAAACCTTTTCCTCTTGGATCTGCTACAAATTCCATTTTCCTATAATACAGGTCAGTCAAAAACTGAACACAAGGAAATAGATTTTGGTAGCCTAAAAACCTTTCCTAGCTGTTTAATCATAAAATACTACGATATAAATTACATATCACAGTGCAAAGAATTCTTTTGAAAATTCATGCCCTGCTTTGTTTATCATGATTACCAATACACTGAAAATTATCATAAGGACAACAAATCTGTTCCAATGAATATATTTTTGTCTCAAGTTCTTGATGAAAACATTCATATAATATTCCAATATTTGCAAATTATTTACCCGATAAACATGTTAATCGTTAATGGATTTTAATTGAGTATGGATATTGTAATGGCAAATTTTCCTGTCTCCTGTCAGAGAACCGAGAAACTATTCTAAAACTCTAATGGTGCAAAACCCTCAAGTTCTGGCCTGGATAAGAGTTGAAAACAAAAACTGAATATAGATCTTGCTAACTCACTTAAGAAGAAAATTTCAATACTGGTGTATTTACTTTTTTCAACTTATGAGGACAAGCAGAGACATAATTAGTTGTTGTTTTAGCTTTAAATTAAATTCAGTATGTTTTAAATGGTCACAAACCAAAATTACAGCTTTGTGCTGACTAACCACAAAACACAGCTTGTCTTTAGACAACATTAAGGAATTTGGAACAAGAATTAAATATTCTCATTCAGTGAACAAAAACTGAACAAAGTTGCCCAAACTTGTGCATTTTGTTAGAATATTTTGAATATTCAATTGAAGACATGATGTGACTATGAATAAAGATTCTGCTGTTTAAAGTAAAAAAATGACTAGATATTCAGGTTAAATTTCTCTGTAATATTTAGCTCTGAACACCTGAAGAACGCTGTAACATAGAAACTTGGCTATTGCAATTCCTGTTTAATGAAATCAATAGGAAGTTCCATGAGCATACATTTATGAAAAAGGAATGGGGAAAACTACTTGCCTTCGCTTTAAAAAAATACAGCTTGTTACAACTACTACATAACTGTTTTCTAATCAGCAGAGAGATAATGGGGAATGTGTATATAGAATAAACAGGAATCCTCATGTTCCATGGCATACAATGTTTATCAAAGTAGTGCTCCTAAAATATCTTTCCTAGGATGAGAACTGTTTTGGCACAAACCCATAATAAGAGCTGATTTTCTTGGATGAGAACAACCTGTTTAAATACTAGCTTCTTGTGACCAAATGGAAGGTCAGAGCTGTGCAAGAAATAGAACTGTGACTGCAGACTACAGAAGCTACAGACACTGGGAAACCTCTGATGTATTTAGGAATTTCAGGGACAACAGATGGACATGTTTGGATCTGCTAAGCATTCGTGCTTCCTACTGAACAGTTTATTAACTTCAGGACTACAGTAGAGGTCTAAGAAAGCAAATTTACAGAATTTCCCTCCTTCTCAGAGGCAACAGGCACTTTCACAGTTTCTTTTCAGGTAGGATTATGGGATGGAAGCCATAATGGAGATGTCACTCAAGAGAAACAGTTAAAATAGCTTATTTCTGCTTTGGCCTTTAATGTGTGCTTAGGGAAACAGTTCCAAGTGCTCAATGAATGGGAGAAATGAGTGTCTCTAACAAGTAATGCAGTGTGACATTAAAATAGCTTAAAAAAGTTAAAAGAACCCACCGACTCTTTTCTGCTCATGGTTTTGCTTTGTGAACGGGAGCGGGAGATGGTACTGAAAAAGGAATCCTTTTTGGATGCAGACAAAGGTGGAGATCCTGTAAATTCACGTCCTCCAGACAAGCTCTCTATGCTTGGAGATGAACTAATGTTTTTTGAACTTTGGCCTGTAAAGCAAGTATAAAATAACAAAAAGAGTTAATCAGTGGGCAGTTTCCTTTCCCTGTAAAAATGTGCTTGTCTTAATTGACATTCACCAAGATTCACAGATAACATAGAATGAAATGTTAAGTGTGTCAGCATGCACTGAGAGACAGAAGGACTGTTCTCACATGGAACTTAATTTTCGTATGAGAGAAGAATAAAAAATTTTAGTGCGTATATATAGATATATATACAAACACACATTATATAGCGCATATATATATATATATATATATATATATATATATATACACGCTGCACTATGTATATATAAAAATGTAATTTCAGTATATATACCCTATTATATCCACAGACCACGGACCTTCCTGCCCTGTGAGGCATGATGAGCAAAGTACCATCTCATATTAAAAAAAAGTCTGATCTCATCAACACTACAATGGAAGTACTTTTTTCTCCCAACAAATAAACCCTAAAACTTGGCAAAGAAGGCTAAGAACAAGAACTTCAGATTCCAAGAAAGGGCTGGACACCGAAGATCTAGATGACAATATTTAGAACTACAATAGGAAAAAGTAAGTTAAGTTTGGGAAAGAATATAAGTTCTCATGCTTCAAATTTTAAGGCCACCTCCACCTAGCAGATATTCTGATGAAGTCTACTCAATAGTTACTTGTTATTGTTTCATGGAGCTTTTTAAAAGAATCTGGCATTGTTCACTGGCATAGCAATGACATCTGAGTAGAAGCCTGGGGTGGTTCACCATGACAATCTATGCAGTCAGGCAGTCTTTGAGGAGGACCATTTATTCCAGTTGAGGCTCACAAAGTAAGTTTAAATATTTAAATTAAAGTTTTGTTTCTGTTAGAACAAAAAAACCCCCAGTATGTCAGTTTTCATTAACTTTCATTAAGAAAATTTTGCTTTAGGATGTGTGCTAGTTTTAAAATACCTTTCTATCATGTGTATGATGAAGTCAAGCCAGAGTGATTCAATGAAATTCTAGAGTTTTCCATTCTGGAAAAAAGTTAAGTACCACATAAAGCTATTGCTCAGGAATGCTTGCTGTTTCCTGTTTAACAGGTATTCTGATGAGTCTGTTTATGTTCTCCCTTTTTCCTTTGTTTTTTTTTCTGTGTTTTCATGCTGCCATCTAAAGCATCAAGCACGATCCTCTGCAATTAAATCATTCATAGTTTCTTAAGAGAATAAACACAGATTTATTTGAAATAAGCTCTTTGAAAAAGACTGTTAAATGCGAAGAGATTGAACTAGCAAAGAATAAAACACATATCACATGTGAATAAATGGACAAAACCCAAGAAAGTATCTAGGTATAATATTCTCAACATTTGCTAGAAGAAACTGCTTCCCACCTTTGCCTTCAGTCTTTGTTGCCTTATTCTGATCACCTCTCCCATGATGCTCCTGCATATTTTGTCCTGCGCTTCTCCTGCTTCTGTGGACTTTCCTGTCTGCCTCCTCTTCTTCAGACCCCTCCAATTGCCTCTTCTTCTGCAACTTCCTTAGTCTAACTTTTTTCTTTATATATTCTTTACTTCCCACCAACTTCATTCAACTGCATTTTTCTGTTTCTTCCCAGCTCTCCTCCAGTCACTTACTGCCTACCACTTAGTCTGAACAGCTTCCTTCAAAGTGCAGGAGATGGAAGCTGTTGTAGATCTCACATAACTTTTGCCTTCACATTTTAAAAAGAAATGGAACAGGCATTAATCATGTATTTTGTAACTAATCCTACAGATGGAAAAGGAGAAAACACTGCACTACAAACAGCAGAAATAATTCAGTGACAAGGATGTTTTTAGAAGATTTCTAATTTTAGGATAAAATCATGTCACTTGGCAACACAACTATCCTTACAGTAGCCTTTATGTAAGAAGGAGACTTTTTATGCATTTCATAGTGGTAATTTATAATGGAAGTGTGGTTCTGCAGTAGGTAAACTAAAAATAGTTTTGGAACAGATGGAATCACGTATTTTAGCAAATAAAGCATTTATAAAAGCAATTCACACAGCTAAGTCAGAGCAGCCAATAAAAATGCTAAACATAAAAAAAAATCCATTTGGTGTAGAGAGCAAAGTTCAGTGAAAAATAGTTATCATGTATAGACCACACTAAATAGTCTCTCTTACCCAATCTAGTAAAAAGAGGGTATCTTCCACATGGGATCAAGATTAAAAAAACAATAACAGTTAAAAATGAGCAATGCGTGTTTTTCACATACTCTTCACTTCATGACCTGCAGTTGACCCACTCTACTTGCAAATAGGCATATTATGTGATAAAAATCTCACTGACAATATTGAGAGAAGGATGCTTCAAATATATTTGAGGAATCCAGGCACATGAAATAATAAATCTTGGTAAAACAATGGAAAAATTATCTGTAAAGATTTTTTCTTCTGTATTGTCTTTCAGCCATAAGGAAAAAAAAAGTCCAAAACACAATAGGAAATTGTAAACACCGAGAATTGTCCTCATGGCCACTGCAAACAGCTACATGTCAAAAGATGGACCACAGTTTAGAGGAACAAAATATGCAATTGCTTGCATAAAAAACCAAGATTTTGTGTATGGCACAATAAAACTGTCCTAAAAGGGAATTTGCTCAAATAACACCAAGAGCTTTGAACAATCTGGTTTCATGGCCTAGAAAGTATATAATGAATATGAAAAATAAGAGCAATACAAGATACAGTGACACTAAGTAGAGATACAGTAAACCATAAGTGATAAAAGTCCTGTACCTCTATGTTTTATACACAAGTAAGAAGAAAGGTTAGGATGCACCTGGTTCTTCTGCATGAATAAGAAAATATGGGAAAATTATCATTAGGAAGCACTAATTTTTTATTCTGAATCCAACTCTGTGAACAGCAGTTATGAATAATTACAGTGTGTTGCAAGTTGTAAAGCAGAATTCTTGGATTGTAATAGGCTTTTCTAATTTCTAGAGGAGTCACCATTTTTACAACTGTAAATAAGAAAGCTGAAAGAGAAGTCAGACTAATCATAAGTGTTTTCCTTAAAAAAAAAATCAATGATTTTCCCACGACAGAAGTTTAACAAATCACAGAATATTCTGAGTTGGAAGGGACCCATAGGAATCAAGTCCAGCTTTTAAGTGAAGCTGCTGTAAGAACACTTAACTGAGTCACCATGTTGCTTCTGAAGTCTTTCAGATGTATTTTGTGTGCACTGATTTCTGAGGCATTAACAATCCTCATATAACTTTGGAAATAACACTGTAGCACCAACGCAGAGATTCCAGGATCTTGGGAGAATGACACAACTGCCATTTTTGTCTTCTCCGTTGTGTGTCTTAGTGATTATACATCTTTCTTAATAAGCAGCATGATACATTCTCCTCACTCAACAGCCTCACAAGAAGGTAATTTGACAGAGTTTCTAATTTTGGCTTATTCCTCAAAAAATCCCCCAAACAAATAAAAAACTAGAAGTCTTATCCTCCATGTATATCAAAATGCATGATAAAATGCAATAAACTACACTTAATAATTAAACTACTTCATCTCCATCTCTAGCAGCTTAATCAGCAACCTGAGAACATCACTGAATCAAAACTCATTTTCATCCGGTCATTCTGTCAATCTCAGACAAAGACATTATGCCTCCTTGAAAGAACATTAGAGAACTCTAATCTCAGGACATCTATGAGCATATAGCATGTCCTAATGCCTATATAAAACAGGCTGAAGAAACTCCATAAGCATGGAAGTCAAATACATGCTTATGAAACACACAGAACAAATATCTAAGGATCCCTGACATATGCAGTAGTCAGAATACATTGCTGTGTAGGAGGTCTCAAAAATATATATATGCTCACTAAAATGCATAAATAGTTCACAGTAATGATGCACAGGATTTCATTCACTAAAAATATATCAATTTCTGAGGCAAAAAGGAACAACATCACCTCCATGTGCTGACTTCTAAGTGGCTCACTACTTGCCAGTTCCTAACAATGCTGGGGATAATCCCAGGGTTACAAATGCTCTGCTTGAAAACCATTTGGAAAACTACAGTGGGAGTGGGAAAAGGGACAGACCAGTTGGTATTGCAGTGCAGAGGCTGGAGACATGTGATGTCTTGAAAAGAAGAAGAAAAATTCAAATGTAATGTGATCAATAATAAGGGCTTATAATACAGTAAAATGTGATGATGACAGGATAGAAGAAGATTTACAATGAAAGCTAAGCGAATGTCAGGCCTTGAGTAAGTTATGGGGAGAACCATGAACTTTGAAAGTCCGTACTAAACTGTATGAAAAATTCAAAGCTGATGCAAAAAAAAGCATACAAAACTGATGACTTGTCGTGTTTGGTCCCTACAGAGGAAAAGAATAGCTTTCATAGTTATATGGAGAACAAGGACAAAGACACCAAGAAGAACAGAAGTATGGCTCCATATATAATTCAAAACCATTCAGATCTGCTCATCTATTACTCTATTTGCCATAGTCAGGATGTAGGGTATTAAAATTTGCAAAAAGAATGAGCTTGATAAAAAACTTTTCAGATAAATTAGTTTCCCTTTTCCTCCTACAGTGAGACTGAACATCACTTTTAAAATTCATTCAAACCATCTCATCACACAAATCCATATGCCTTTTATTTCAGCCAAGGCAGGTAAGCTCCTCCTTAGTCAAGTGCATTAAAGTAGGTGCTTGACTCAAAATACCCACCTCAAACATAACAAGAGGGAAGTAATGCAGCTAAAAGGGACGCTGATGGTGGAATCGCCCCCCATGCCAGAGAGTGAAATGGGCTACAAAGTGCAGGCACACACAGACTTTTAACGCAGACGGATGCTGGCGCGCGGCGGATGCATGCGCAGGGACGCACACACGGACACACAGACACACAGACGGGAGGAGCGAGCGCAGCCGCGGCTCTCTGCGACACAACAGCGCCGCCCGGCGGCCCCGCGGGCCGTACCTGGGAGCGCCGGCGGCAGCTGCTGCGCCGGGCCGGGCGCCGCCTCTCCTGCGAACAAACACACAGCACACAGTTAGTGTGCCCGCCTCGCCTGCGAACACACAGCACACAGCATTTAGTGTGTGCCCGCCGCTGCAGCGCCGCCAGGGCACAGCCGCAACTGGGCGCGTTCGGCCGGAGCGGAGCACCCTGCTTGGAGCAGAAAGGACATCGTGAGAGAGCGGTGTAGGGCCGGGCAAAGGGAGACAGGAAGGTTTGATAACCAGTGCGTCATAGCTGGCAACCCCCCAGTGCGTTTAAGAGACTGATTTAGATCAATATCTGAACCTAACCAAACAATCAAAACCGTTTTGATGCTGGTATTTCAGCACTGACAGTGTCGTTCTACTATTTGGGAGCATCACAGAATGGCTGAGGTTGGAAGGGACTGCTGGAGGTTACCTCGTCCAAGCTCCCTGCTCAAGCCAGGTCACGCCAGAGCACATTACCCAGGATTGTGTCCAGATGGCTTTTGAATATCCCCAGTGAGGGAGACTCCACAAGTTCTTTGGGCAATCTGTTCCAGAGTTTTGTCACCCTCACAGTAAAGTTCTTGTGTTTGGATGGAACTTCCCGTGCATCAGTTTCTGCTCATTGCTTCTTCTCCTATTACTTGGCAGCACTAAGAGCGTGCCTGGCTTCGTCCTCTTGACACCCTCCCTTCAGATACTTACAGACATTCATAAGGTCCCCCTATCTTCTCCAGACTAAACAGTTTCAGCTTCCTCAGCCTTTCCCCATAAGGGAGGTGCTCCAATCCCCCAATCTTTGTAGCCCTCCACTGGACTTGTTCCATGAGCTCCATGTCTCTCTGGTACTGAGGAGCCCTGAACTTGTATTCTGACTGCCAACAAAATTTCATAGTTGCCTAAGAATATTTGTATGTTTTTTAAAAAGGAAACCCCCCCAGCATTTGTCATTCCTTTAATTGTTACTCAGTTCTGCTATTAGTAAGGACAATTTCTTTACCCTTCTTAAAATGCGTACTCATTTTCTAGAGAAAAACAGGGAGGTAATTTGTTTAAGGCATATTTGGTAACTGCGGAAATTCTGTTCAGTTACAACAAACACCACAGTAGTATGAACTCATAAAAACAAACAGTAGCCTGGAATCTCTTTAAATAGCTGATCACGGCTTTGGCACAACTTCATCTTCAAACTGGTCCTCTAACGTGTCCTTGTGATAAAGCTGGATTCAAAAAATCAAAAGCATTTTGGGTTTCATCATGAAAGGACCTAGAAGAAAAACTGTATCTGGCACTATCAGTGAAGAAGTAAAAGAGAAAGGCTTTTTTTTTTTCCTGGCAATACATTGCCATTTGGTAAATCAAACAGTATCCAGCTTCTGAGTGATCAAACATCCAGTGGAACACAAAGGGCAATAATTCTGGTGTTTTTTCTGTATTTATCAATATTTTTGTCTTTAAAAAACCAAACTCAACTGACATTTCATTTTGAATTTAGGAGTTGAACTGAACTTTCGTGCCAATGAATTACTTCACTGTGCAGGATCAAGAGAATATTTTAATTCCTTTTCTGTTAGCAGCCTACCTTGCATAAGTAATCAGTAATGATACCTGATCTTCTTCTGTGCTGAGGACAGGTTGAATGGGATTAATACATTATTAGGAGGAACTGAATTTCCAATTAGGTGTCTGGATACTTCGTTTAACTGTGATTTGTAATGTTGAAGACTCATCTAGAATTACAGGCTTGCAATTACCTTTTGGTTTGGTTTTTTTTCAGTCTGCTGTTTTTCCATTGACATTCTCTCAGTTATAGGCATTTTTTTCTTACATAATTTCAGCAGGTACCAAAACTTTGGAGTAAGAAATAAATACAACTGACTGTGTAAACCAACCATCCCTCACGTAGAGTACAGCAGCACGAATGATACCTGTCACTGCTGCTGGTTTGTGAGTGGTAATTCTGTCTAAATAGCGCTGTTAAAACTGAGATAGGATTATTTTGCCAGTCCTGCAAGATATTTTATTACCGAGCTCTTCTTCACACTTAAAAGGTAGATCAGCAATTAGTTTAATCTCTTCAGACTTATATCTCTCTACATATTAATTTACATTATCAGCACTCCTTGAGCATTCAAAACCTGAAAGGACCAGTATGAGCAAAAAAAGTATGAATTCTTTTATGCCTTGGTGCCCGTTAGATTTACAGCACTTCAGCCTGTTATACTGTCCAATGTGGCATCTGTGGGTATTAGATCAACTGGAAGTGCAAATATCTATCCATTTAAATCCTAAATCCATACCTCTCCCTACCTCAGCTAAATAACCAAGCTCCAAGATGTTGAGGAGAGCTGAAAACATAGTGAAGACCAAGAACATAAGACAATGAGTGACAGCTAGTTAGTAACTTGGGAGCCTTGTATTTCCAAGTGATGCCAAACAGACACTCAAAAGCTAGAGCAGAATTCAGTGTCGGAAAAAAAAAGCCAGTGCAGAAGCTTAAGAGGCATGTGAAAAGTCCAGCACAAACATAACTGGAATGAGAGCTTCTGACAGCATGGATATATTCTAAATTCCTAAAACTTAATGCATGGGATAGAAGTACCAGCCGCTTCTCATAGCTGTGGGGAGTGACCTCATTCACTGGAGATGCTGCACAGCTCTCTTTAGGTTGTGATACTGTCCTTCTCCATAGAACTGAAAAGACTTATTCTTGCCTTTAAGGTGTGATGGAAATGGTGCTGAGCTGTTTACAAAGGTATATGCATAATGCTTCAGAAGGCTTTTTAGCCTGTCTGCCACAGTGTCATTGCAAATAGATTTTTTTTCTTTGCTAAACTATTCCTACATTTAAACTTACTTCAGAGAGAATTCACTGGGCAGCCTCTAAAAGACTTTGTATTTCCTTTGTCATTTTGTGTGTCTCTTTATAAATTATGACATTGCAAACGCAGTTACTTTCCACAGTTTAAAATTTCTATCCAACTATAGGCAAAATACTTGTAACTATACAGGTCTGAAACAAAAAGCACAGCAAAAATAAGTAAAACAAAACTCACTGTCATCTCAACCTATTAAAAAAAAGTATATTGACATTTTGTTGCCCTTAAATTACTTCTGCAAGAGTTGTACCAAATATGGGTAGACAGAATATGGTGAGAGGAAGCTGCATGTACTGAAGTATTTCAGTATGTTTTATTTACTCTTACCATGAAAATGCTTTGTGCCCTACATCGTAAATTCTTAGTAACTTCACCAAATCTCCATATTCCTGTTGGTAGAGAAATATGTGTGCAGTTTGTACATGACAATGACCAAACATAACTACAATTTTTTATTCTGATTCTTGTATTGAAAGTGTCAGGTGTGTTTCCTAATGATGCAACATATTAATTGGCACATACAAGTATAAAAAGGGTCATCCCTGACCAGCCAGGTCAAGATTAAGCTACAATCGATTCCAACTATAGAAGGTGCTTCAAATGGTGTGCTTTTATGATATTAAGCAGGGAAAGAAAATAACCACGTGTGGACTACTTTTCAACTTGAAAGGGGAAAAAATAATAACGTGATACGGGAACAATGGAAAACTTTTTCAAAAAAGCAAACAAAAGGTCTCTCCAAAACCGTGTAAATAATTTTGGTCTATGCCTAACTTTACTTCTATTGTTGTGAACAGGATTCAAAGATTCACTGCACTTCAGTTTCACATCTACACTGTAAAACCCTTGCTGGAGCAATTTCTGAGATTGTTCTATGATTCTGAGAGAAGCTATGTATTTGGATGTTGCCAAACAGCTGTAGTGGCCCATACTGAAGTGCCTATACCTGTTTCAAGAGAAGGGCTGTACTTTTCATTTCGGCTCCCTCAGTGTCTGCTGGGGATGTGATGCATCATGAAAGGACTAACTTTGGACCATATGGGTGCCACAGGAAAGAGAAAGCACACCACCTCCATCTACAAAGTGTTATTTCCCTTCTCTTCCACTTTCAAATCTGGTGAAAAAAAATGGTGCAATCCTATATAATGGTTCAGGGCAACCAGCACCAGCCCTCAAACTCGTAACAATGACTTAGGATAAGTTGTTAAAAGCAGCAGATATTGTTGTGCTCTACATACTCATCGAAAGCACATCCTGTCATAGGCTGGCTGAAGATGTAAAGCAGCAACATACCTTGAGCATGGCAGAGTATAGGCAACAACAACCAAAGCTGAGCTTGTGAGTCTGTGGTTTGAATAAGCTGTCCTCAAAAAATACAGAAAGAAAGGCTCAAGAAGCACCATTTCCTGAATAAAGTGCAGAGTGTCATCACAAATTATTAAAAGACAAATTCATGTTATTGTTCAAGTAACTTCTTAAATAAGCTTCACACATTCTAAAGGGAGTAAGAATTTGTTTATGGAAATACTATGGAATTGACCTTACTTCCTTCACTTGTATTTAGCTAATATTGTTATGCATGGGATTTGTGCCAATAACCTGAAAAAACATAAAACATGCATGAAATTAGTCACACAGTTAAAAATAGGTTGCATTTAAAAAACAAAAAAAATAATTGGCTCATGTTTATGCTAACAATGTAGTTTGTTGGTATGTCTGATGCAGTTTCTGGTTAATATTTTTTTAAAGGTTTAAAACTTCTTATAGTATTTGTATGCTCCCGAGATAGCATTTAATTCTGTATTACATTGCAAACGTTCTGTTGTACTTGGCACAGGTATCCTGCCTAACAAAATATTTTTTTGGCTGTTTCCTCCAAATATGTACATGATGATATAAAAATCAATAAATATACTTTCTTCAGGCCTTAAGATGTACAATAAAACTTCCCTTTGACATGGCATTGCCACATGTTTCACCTTTACCTTTGCCCAGCTGAACTGGCATGCTTTCGGATTTCATCATCCTCTGCTGCTGTGACTGGTGGTGGTGCTGCTGCTGGTGGTGCTGCTGGTGCTGGGGGGCTTCTGCTGTACTCCTGATGGGCATTGAAGAGGGAGGAAAGCTGCTCCCACTGGCAGGATTGGCCACTGCCCCTCCTGAAACCATAGCTGGAGCAATGAGCTTTCGGCCAAAGTTCAGTAAGCTGTTGGAGACTTTGTTAATGTTCAGAGGGGCAGCCTTAGCACTGGCACTGAGAAAAGAAGAGAAGAAATCATCACATCAAGAAATCATCACAGAGCCATACATGTATCAGTCTCTAAAAATGGGAAGAAAAAATCCAAGATTTGAATGTTATGAAGAAGGTATTTTACAACAGTTGCACTGGAATACACAGAGAGACCACAGGGGCTGTGAGTTTTCCACAACCAGTAGTGGACAAATTTTTTTGGTCCTTTCTCCCTGAAAAATGCAAACCAACCCCAAAGAAAGCAAGTTTGCACCGATTTTCTTAATTTCCATTTTTAAATTAAAAGATACTGAGTGACAAAAATCAATCTAGGCTCTACAGAATAAAAAAAATTATAAAATTGATTTTTTGCACTTTTATTCGAAGACTGCTTTAATATTTACATCTGCTAGATTAAATTCTCTCAAATGTTTAAAATGACTCAAACCCAAACATTTCTTTCAGCAAGCTAAACTAACACTAGACTGAACTTTTAGGTTAGCAGAGCTAGATGTCTCTTGCTCTTAGTTTACCTTCTGCCCAGCCCAACCATTTCAACCCAAGCACTTTCTAACATAATCCTGATTTCTGAAGTGATTTTGCTGAACAACTGCATCAGGATATAATACATACACTGAATCATGATCCTTATCATTGTTACTTTTTATTTTTAACTACAGTGGCTATTTAATTCACTTCAGTTACATGGACCATTAAGAATGAAGAAATTGTCGAACCATTTAATCTGTCTAAACTAAAGAGGCAAAGAACCTTCTGATTCCCAATAGAAGTGTTCACATAACCCATGGATCAGCAAAGCCATTCCTTTTTGTTCATGCAATAATTTCCTGTTTGATGTAATTAATGCTTGAAATACCCTTCACAGAAATATATCAGAATCACAAAGACCTTTTCACTCTTGAGGTTTTATTTTGCTGATTTGTACTTCCATGATATAAATGTCTTTTAAAAATATGAAAAAATGTAATTAAAACCAATACAATCACTGTACTGCAGAAAAAAAATAGCTTTACAATGTTTTGGGAAAGTTTAACTAAAAATAAACTGCAAATGAATTAATATGGGTGACTTGTAACTTGTGCAGGCACCTGGAAAAGTAATTTTGATTTTCCTTTTCATATAATTTCTCCATTTGTCTCCAGAGATGGTTTTTTTAGAATACACAATACAAATGCGCACACACATATACAGCACATCCAGAAAATGACAACAGCTGAGTTGTTTGACTCAGAATAGATACTCAGAATAGACAGAATAGGAGAGATATCAGAATGAAGTATTTGAGCCTGCACACTTGCAAGATACAGCCGAAAGCTGTATGGGGCACTTCTGCCATATACTGGTGATGAAGAGAAGATGGTACATAGAATGTTTAAGGAGGGAACAGCAGTGCAGAGACTGGGGCCAGGTGTTGCTTCCCAGTTTCTGGAAGCTGAGAAGGAATGATTGCTGAATAATAATTAGAGAAGATTTCTGTGTCTCCCTATTTTATTGATTGCTGCCAGTATTTCCGTATTTATCTGAGAATGACTGACAAAGTAAGTACAAAGACAGCATCTCCAGAACAATAAAACACTCTTGAGGACAACCAAATGGCTTCAAAAGCAAACTGAACAGTTGTAAGAGACTGAAATGTTAAAGGTAATGACTCAAAAAAATAAGCCATTTTCAAAAGCAGATTGAAAATGAACAATAGTGAGGTGCTACCTCTCTGAAGAAATTACATTAAACTGAGACAAAGTTCAGGAAAGTAAGAAGACTGTTTATTTCTTACATTTAAATGTCTGATATACTAATGCAAAGGATGATTACAGCCATTAAACATGGATCAATGTCTACATTTTAGCCATCTAAATGTACCAGCCATGTACAACAATTACAAGAAAAATACTGATTGATTATATTGTAGAGTTATCAGCAGATGCATTAAAAAGTAAGGCATCAGTTTAAAAATATGAGTATCAAGGAGACGTGAATTCCATCTATGAAGCAAACAATTTTGTCTCATCACAATAAGCATCATTGACCTTGACTGTGAATGGTGTATTTTTAAACTAGCAGTAGGAAGATGATTCAATCTCTGCAGTTTTCTGCTAAGATAGAAATGTTTTGTTTTAAGGAACCTTATTCAAAGGCATTTCTTTTTTCAGTAAGTAATCATTATGAGTGATAAGCGACAAATACATGAATATGACCAATGAAAAAGTTTTATATATGATAAAATAAGCAATACATATTCGAGATTTGCCAAGATATTTTAAACATGTCATTGAGCCTGTGGAATTGAAGATGAAAAACACCTGGTAGTTGATTTAATCCATCTCTGCTCACTGCAGAAACACTTCCTAATTTTGTGTCTTCCAATTCTCTCTTTAGTCCAATCTTAAACAGATTTACCACATTTGACCTACTCTAAATGTTGCCATTTTGAAATAAATTTATCCCAGCTATTCTGTCTGAACTATTCTAAACAACCCTGAGATTAGCTCAGTTGGCTAAAGTATGGTGCTAATAAACACCAAGGTCACAGTTTTGATCCCTGTAGTGGCCAATCACTTAAGAGTTGGAATTGATGGTCCTTTCGGTGGGTCCCTTCCAACTCAGAATATTCAATTCTGGCTTATCAACAACTTCTCATCTCCTTTGGTGTGTATTCCATGTGTATGTGTACAATTAATTTGTATTTCTACATAGATGCAACCAACATCTTTTAATTAGCCTTTAGGTTTCCAACAGGTGTCATTCTTGTTTGGGCTTTATTATTTACTTATATTTTCAAAATCCTTGAAACATTTCATTTTGAATCTTTAAACAACTTATTTTTCCAGTTTAAACAACTTTTGAGATACTTTTTCAAAAGAATAAATAAATAAAGGATGAAAAGGCAATAGAATGCAGTAATTTTTGACACTCATCCCCAACTTTAAAGCCTGATTTAAAACCAAAAAGATGCTTTTGCAATCACTGTACTTAGCTTTAATTTCTGCTCCTTTGTCCATTTTAAAAAGCTTTTCAATCTCCTCCATTTTAATTTTAGCTGACTTTTAATGTAGTGCATTTAAACAGAATGTGATGGAGGTGCAAAGATCCAAAAGCCAGGAAGTTCCTATGCATCAGCCAGCACAAGATATGACTGGGGCCACATGCAATCCAAGAAACTGACTGTGACAGTGTCAATTAAAGCATCACGTCCTGTGTGGGCTTGCCTGAAGCCACCAGTAATCAGCAGCTACCAGTGACTGGCACCCACCTTGTGGTTACCCAGATAATATGGTCTTGACAAGGAATTTTAGCATTATTGATACAAACCATTTCTAAAAGAAGGGAGGAAAAGTTTTATAAAAATTAGTTCAAACTGGATTTACATTAATTCAACTTAACTTAGACAGCTTCTGGTACATGGATACTCCAGATTGTGATTAGATGCATTATCGGAACTAGTTCAGCTACAGAACTCACATTGGCAGTGTTTTACCGCCTGCCTTTAGTACACACGTCACTGTGTGTGAATGTCCTTAGCCTTAAAAAATGCCAGCAAGTGACTGCCATACTATCTGGAAAACTTTTTTACTCAATAATAGGCAAGGGATAGACTCAAAATAAATGTCCTGAATAAACACATGTGCTTCTAATACTGCTCATCTAAATCCTGTTTGCAATAAACGTGACTGCTGAAACATTTTGTCTATGTAAGGTCTTGGTTCAGTGAACACATATTTGGAAACAGCTTACCGGGTTTTGTTCATCAAGTCTGCTCCACGTGCTTTGTAATAATCTAAATTTTGTTGGAACTGATGAGTCACTGGTCTTGGATTTCGCTAAAAAAGAAAGGCAAAAAAAACTCATTGCAATTTTCTGGGAGATTTAAAGCAGAGACATGAAATATGTTCATTAATGAATATTAGAAACTTAAGAACGTTTTCTTTTCCCAGGATTGTGATTTCTCAAGGCAGTAATATCAGAAACATTAAAGCCAGGACTCAAAATACTTAAAATAATACCAGTTGTTACCAGTAAGTCCATTCTATGCTTACAGAAATTAGTGTTCTTCCACACAGCAATGAGGCTGTTGGCTGCAGTAGCAACATTCCTAATTAAATCAGTAATTCTTGGACAAGTACAGATACCAATATGATTTTTTCCTGCAGCTCAGGTATAGAATTTTACCATCTCCAAGCTAAAGAGATATGTTTTTAAAGAAAATGGTAATAGTAAAGATAAACTATAGCAAACATTTTGAAATCAATACATCACTAGCACTATCTCTTAAGCAAAGAATTGAATTTAGTGAGACAACCTCAACATTCCCACTAGAGGGCACACGGAGCCTTTTTTTTCTCTCCAAATTTCACCCTACTCAAAACTGAGGCCATGAATAAAGAACTGTTGTCTTATAACAAAATGCATATAATTAATACTGAAACCAGAAGCCACTTGTTATTCTCCCGTTGTAACACAATGGAGCTCTTTCATGGAATCACTCTGCCTTCAGTGGTTCTGAACATTAAGTGTAGACCACAGTAAATGCATAAAGTATCTTGATTGAATGAATGCATCCTGAAGGACACTATTTGGAGAGGCAAGTAAATATTTCTAAGTAAAAAAAAATGCATAGAAAGAAAATAATAGAGAATTATAGAGAGGCTCTTTAAACAAAATATATAAATGATAAATGGTTTAAATAATTTCTAGTATAAAACAAAATGTTAAGTTTCTGCATAATGGCCAGATTATTGTATAAAAGAGACCTAAATACTTTCCAAGTATTTGCTCTTAAGATTTAATCATTCATAGGCTATTGCCTTATATTCTGATCTGCCTTCTTGTCCTGCTGGTAGTAAATGCAGTTTTAATGAACTACGCAATGACCTTTCTGAAACAGTCATTCAGAGGTTACAGTTTATTATATTTTTGACAGAGTCAGTCTTCAGCTGTTACAGTTTCATATGTTGTATATTTCCTCAGATTTTGTTATAGACTAGAATACCACTGCCTTATCCTCTCATTTTCCAGATACCTGTAGATAACTCTCCTTCCCTGAAAACCTTATTTTTGGAGGAGGATATAGGAGCTGCCTATTAAAGACCAAAATATTGCATGTGCATAAAAGGAGAGAAGAGGATTTAAAGAGGTGGTAAATAGCAATGGCCAGGATGATTTCTGGGGGCATATTTAAGGGTAGGAATTTCCAGATTGTTTCCTGAAGTTAGACTTGATCCTGTATGAAATATCTTTTTCTTTCTTGAAAAACACAATACACATTTTAAACATATATGATATTTGTAATGTTCATTAAAAAATGAAACAACTAAAAGTTATTAGACAAGAATTAAAAAGGTCCTCAGCTATCCTACGACCCACATCATAAAGACCATTCTACATTTTTTGTACCCAAACAATATTTGTGTAACTCTACCTGTTCGTATAGCGTGTAAGTCAGTGCTCATCAACTGACAGCAATAACAATGGATCAACTTTAGTTACTATTGCTCTAGTTCGGCAATTCAATACATTTCTATGATAATAAAATGAAAACTGACAAGAGTGGGATAACTAATGGTTGTGTAACTTCTATGGGAGTAATAAACAGTGTAACTTTTCTCCCATGAATTAAGTAACTTCTTTCATTACATATCTTGATGACCATTTACAACACGGTGGAAGATTAAGAAATGGTTAAAATAACAGGCACTTCTAAGTTGTAAGACAGCCCTTTGAAAAATACACGTTATCAGGTTCTAGCCAGATTTGCCATTTGCTTGCAATAACAACTCAGTATGTATTGAAAGTTAGCAAAAACATTGAAATTTCTTTTCCACCACCAGTAATAATAAAAAAGATTATTACACATTGTTTCTGAATTAAAAAAACCCAGCAAAAACAATAGGAAAAGATCTTATGGAACAGTATCTTGAAACATATTTATGCAGAAATGACAAGCAATTCCAGACATGAAAGGCTGATCTACTATCTAAGCACTTAAAGCCATTAATAGGAATAATGATCTAACTTGAACATATGAATGAGGCTCAAGCCCTTACTTTCACAGGGGCCTATTTAAACTCCTGTGAGGTTTAATGGTATCAAAGGAAGAAGCAGTTTAAAGTACCATTACATGCAGTGGAAAAAAAAAGCCCTCAGAAAAAATGCTGCTAAAAAAACTTTAGAAATGCAAGACAGTAAATACCAAGGTTTACTTCTGCAACTCCTTTTGTAACACCACTGAGATATCCTTTTGGAAAATTTCAATGTTTAAAAAACTCCAATCTGGCATATATGTTAGCAGCAATACTTCTGAAAACTGAAATTCAGTCAGTAAAAAATATGATTTTATGAACATTGTGATCTTTATGTCACTGTGGTTGTACTTTACATTTTGGATTCTTTTCGATGATTTCAGTAGGTTAAACATAAGAAGCAGAGAGGAAAACCTACACAATTACAATGTTTCTCCCTTAATAATTTTAAACTAGCTCCCCTCTCTAAGCATCCAATTTGAGCTGTCCCCTATATTATATTCCATGTATTAGAAGTAAACGCTAAAAAAAATTATTTACAAAAAAAAAACATAGCTGTTGTTTGAAATATTCACAGCAATGACAGTTTTTTCCTACAGAGTGCAATTTAGAATGATCCATCTTGTATTTTTCATTGCTTAAGCAAGTAAAGTTCTTAATTTTCTTTTTCAATTTATGTAAGTATTTTTACTAGTACATCAGATAATTTTTTTTTGAAGGATGTTAAATTGACAGTGAGACCAGTCCTTCAAAATAGTAGTTTCTTGACTCTCCCTGAGAAATTGTGCAAGGGCATTAGATTAACACATATATAGTTTTCCCCTTCTAAGGAAAGAGAAAGCAGAAAAGCTGTCTGTGCCAATATTAGAACTCCTTTTCTCTACACCCATTTTTTAGGAGCAGGTTGCTGGATTTATAATTCTTCTTAATTTCTATCCAGTGACTGTAGTTTCAACTGGTAGAAAATGCCCAATTTATGATCTAAAAGGACAATGTATGAAATCCAGATATAGAAGCACACATAGAAATTGATGTGATTTTGGACTTTATCTCTTCAAAATGTACTAGCCACAGCCCAAAGGGAAAAGATCCCTCAAAATTTTTCAGGCATCTCTGAGGCACTCCTGCCTCTCTGAGCCCTTCCTGACCTAACAGATGTGCCCCTGCGACTCATTTGCCTGCTGAAGTCCCTCCCTGTCCTCTTGTCTCTGTTCCCAGCCACCACCAGGCCAACTCACTTCAATTCCCACGGCTGGTAGGAGGTTTTTGGGGATTTTTTATTTGCCTGTATCCTCCTCCAAGAGGCCAAGTTAAGTTATACCCACACCTGCACTTTCCCTAGGCTGGGGGACTGATGCTGTGGTCAGAATCACATTAAATGCAGCAGCGATTCCCTAAACCTGCATAAACTGCTGAAAAGCAACTCCCACCAGCTAAGGACCATGCTCCAAATGCTCAAATTCCCTCCTGTAACCCCCTTGTCTTCCCTGGGCTCTGGAGACGTAGCATATTAGAAGTTACAGGCAGGCTGTTCTACAACATACCTAATGTTTCACCCCTGAATACATAGTATTTTTAAAAGTTTACTTGCAGATGCAAGTGGAGGAATATCTATAACACTCTTCTTTGTTGAGGTATTTTCTTTCCTCCCATTTTAGTTTTATTAGCAGGGGGAAAAATCAAATACAGTTTTGCACTAAATCTGAAAGTTCAGAAGAATGAAAAAAGATTTTCTGTATGTCTGACAAAAAATGAAACTTATTTTAGTGAACGTGCTATTACCTCAACACCAAGGAAAAAGCACTTGTCATTAGAGAAATGAATTGCTCAGCTGTTTATAAGCAAAAAGCTCTGGGGGAATTTCTCAAGGCCCAAACCACAAAGCATTGCAGGGTTACGCAAACATATGGTGCAGGTGTTTAGGGTAGACAGGTGGGAAAACCTCAGCTACTGAAAAATATTCCACTTAGTAGACTGTATCTGAAACTAGATAACCTCAATGCAACAGATCAAAACCAAAGAGTAGCAGTGAATTCTACATCCAGGCAGCAATAGGCTTACTAAAATAATCATCTCACTAGTGTCAAAAGGGATTTTTTAAAACTAATTTTTCTAATATATGAAATTCTGGCAAACATTTATTATTTTCCCTAAACTACTAACATTTTATGCCTAAACCAAAGAGCAGAATGAACCAAACATATAGAAAAAAAAAGAGAAGGGTAATGATGTAGTGTTGTTCTATTTATTTAAACAATTATTTTTAAGGAGCCAATATGCTCCTTTTTCCCCTCTTCAGCTGACAGTGCAATATTGGTTTTTTTCATAATTCTTGCACTGCCTAAGTATTACAATTCTATTTTTTAGTTAAAATTCTATTTTTTTTCCTCCTTTATTTATTTCTAATGAAATTTGGAGGATCATGTGACTGTAAATTCAGTAAGGACTCGGAGTCAGGAAAGGTTTACCTTTTCCCGCTAGATTGTCTACACTTCTTTCTTCAATAATGACACAAACATGGCAAAAATTTGGACTAGGAACAGAGCTGAAATATGGCAGCTGAGATGTGGATAACGAGTGCAGTTTGTTCAGTTCAGCAGCAGTTTTTCTATTAAGCACTAATAATTAATATGAAGTGCTTACTAATTATTGCCTTGAGAGAGAATTTCACCTTTCCTCTTTTTATTCTTTTGTCAGATATTCAAGCAGCTGTCTCTATTTCACATGACCAGACTTACACAGTATAAGCAATAGCTTAAGATTACAGAAACGTATCACAATATTTTGTATCCTAGCCAACTGACCCTCCCTAAACTCCAGAGCACTCAAAGCAAACACCATTCTCCCCAAAAAACTTCCCTTTCACCACCTAATTTTCCTCTTCCCTTATTACACCCTTCTGCAGAACAACCAACCTGAGGGAGCACAAATGGTGTTTCACCCACCTATGAACCCATGAGTTAAATACTTATTAGGATGAAAAAAGCCCCAGTGAGACATAGACAACATATTGTGCTATTGCCAATTCAACTGTGGTTCAAGGCCAAGAACAAAATATTATCTAAAACATGGGCTGACACTCTGCATCTCTCAACACTGTGTATGAAAGCGGCACACTATGAAGGGTACCCTGCACAGAACTCGTAAAGAACTTCCTTTAATCGCAGGAGTCAGCAGATCCATGCACTAATACTGGTGTTGGCAAAGGAACACCATAATCCTCAAACTGGGAATTATGCTTCCTGTTTACATTTTTCAGAAGATGTTAAGGATCTCAATCATGGAACTTGTTATTAACAATGCAGTAATAGCATGAAGAGTTATCACATTTAATAGTTTCTTAAGAAAATTGGGGAGTTGTTTTTAACTTTTTTTGCAAAACAACACAATATCCCAGAAAGAACTGAAAAGGAAAGAAAATTCAGTTAATTGGGTCAAGGAAGGAAGAAACCCCTGAACTCTGATCAAGCTGAAATATATTATCTCCAGTTTTGTTATGTGACAACCCTCCATTCCCCTGGCAACTAGAAATTTCAGACACCAGGAAGATATTTTAAATACTGTGCGTTATGGTCTGTTTTTAACTTCATACACACATGCTTTCTCTCACATGGGCATTCTATGAAAAGAGATGAAGAACTGAAAAAAAAAAAAGATATTTAAAAACGCTTTGGTGATTTGACTGAAAGAAATTTCTAGCTGTATATTTTGGCTTCTTGTCCTAACCACTTGGGAAGCCTTTTTTTCTTTCATTTATAGCATTACAGCCTATTGTGTGTTAACAGATAGATCAAACCCTACCAAATCAGCTTTTATTTATATTCTGGACAAAAAGACTCCGACCTGCCAAAGTTCAAGTTCATAACCTGTGTAAAATCCCCATCTTGCACCAACAGAATTGCTTAAGTACCTTTTAAATCTGCCTCTTAATTTAGTTGCCTAGTTTTCAGCTGAACCCTTGGTTTTAAGAAATAAATTAACTAAATAGTAAGGTATAAATCTGACAGTGCTCAGCCCTACCCCATGACAGATTTATGCTTTGGCATCTTGCAGCCCTGCACAGTTAGGAACAGGAGTTTTACAACATTGTGGAGGAAAGCTCCAGGCTTTTGAAGGGAACACACAGCAAGACTCACTTTAAACCCTGGAATGCTCCAAATTATGAGATTTAAAATATGACATCTTTATGTACAGAAAAGCTACCACATTATGGTTTTATTGGCACTCATTTTGGACAACCTGCATAACTCACTGATGGCTTTGTGAGTAATGCAGTTATCCGAAGCTTATACTTATAAAACCCTTCTAACCACACTTACAGCATTATATCTTCTCCAGATACATGCTTGTACACAAATCTCACATATCAGGGAAAAACAAGAACATTTTAAGGTGCTATTTGGTTCTTTCTGCTATGTGGAAAAGAAACAGATTAATTTATGCTCTGCTTGTAATGTGCTATGTAAACCACTTGAAAAAGGTCCCCAGGGGAGTGAAAAAAACTCATTCACAGAGCCCCATGCACTCATCACAGCAAAAGGAATATGACATCCAAGTCCTTTCCTCTAAAACACAGGGAAGAGAAGTTAAGGTCTTCGTGCTGTGGGACAAGCAACTCCTTTCATTTTAGTATTCCAAAAATGAGGATTCTGCAAAGCCACTTTGATCAATAATGCTCCTTAAAAAGATAAAGAACAAAGAAAAAACATCTCCAAACCTGATTTTCCATAAATGGTTACAGCAAAGGATAAAATGTACCATTCCCAGTTTCATCTTGACAGTATTTTTTCTCTCAGCGAAGCACTTCCCAACACAATTGTATTCAAAAATTTTGATTTCAATTAATACATTAATATTTATTATAGAATATGTAGGTATACAAGCAGTATATCTATATCAGAAGAGACTGAACTCAAATTCCATCATAATAGGGTTGATATGATTCAGTAGCCAATCTTCCATATATTATTGAAAAGTTATGAATCTACTTTTATATAACTCACAGTTTGTATTTTGAAAATTTTAGTCAAATAAATGATGATATTAAGAACTTTTGATTAGGTAGAATAAAAGGCTCTAAGTGCTTCTTTTTGATAAATCACCTTGCAAATTAGAAGCACTTAACTGAATTGTCAGGTTGCACATTAGAAGAACCCTAATCACCTCACTAACACTGTTAAATACATTTTATTAGTGTAATTTTATAAGTAACATAATTCTCTTTAGGAGAGGGTCAGGAGCTTTGGATGACTTTTTAAACAGAAGTAAACTAATCATTTGAAAGAAACAGCCCCAAGAAATTCAAAAGCAATAAGTTTTATTGGAAGCTAAATTAATTAAGGGCTTAAAGTGCTTCAACTTCTTGCTTTAGCATGAAGTGCAATCAGAATTGCTTTTACTTTGCTCTGAGGATATCAACTTGCTCAAACAGAAGGAATATTTTAAAATTTTGGCTTCCAAAGAGAACTTTCTCTTCCATCTTGCCTCTCTAAAGTACTTGCCCTCAACATGACAGGTTTTGTGAATTCCCAGTGAAATATTATTGGGAGTGCTAACCAGCATAGGATTCCTTCCCTAATTCCAAGTTTTCCCCCATTACCCCTCTGGCCTGAACGTGATGTTGCCACATGTCATGCCTTCTGATTTAATAGGAAAGACACCTTGATAAAAAGCGTAATTATGGAATCATCAGAGACAATTAAAAATTGCAAACACTGTTTTTTTCTTGTGCTTGCAATTAGCCCAGTGCCTGATTAGCAAGTAGTTGCCTTGACTATTTATTGAAAAATGTGTATGTTACTTGCTGTTCAATGGTAGCAAAAAGTAGAAACAATGGTTCCCAACTCACCTTTAGCAGTCTCCCCTGAAAGACTCTGCATCTCTCCACCCACCCACCCACCCATTCCCAGCCACAACCCCCATTCCTTCCTGCCCTCAAGACCAGTGGCTTTCCTTCCGGCTGGGCTATCCATAATAGGCAATGAGAACAATGAAGTCACCTTGCTGGGCTCTGCTTTTGCTGCCAGCAGTGGACTACAGCACCATCTTGCTTGGCCCCACACAGAGGCACAGCTTTTTCTTAATTATGAGAGGTGTTCTGAAATATTTGCTTTAGTCTGTATTATTTCCCACTACATTCCTATTAATTGAAATGTAATGGCAGTTTAACTTAGAGGCATACAATATTTGTGAGTTCTTAACCAGAAAAACTGGCGTGTGCATGCAACACTAAGGAGAGTGCAACATTTGGGCACTGCATTGCCATTGGCAATCTAAGAGATCAGCTTTCTCCCTCGAGAGATGACTACTGTGTTGCATATGGTACTGAGAAATGAGAAGGACTTCCAAAGATTTCTCATTTGGAAAGTCTTAACTAGATGACTAATCAACCACTTACCAAGGTTTTTTTGTGAAAAGATTGCTTGTGACATACAGGATACATTGAAGATAACTATTTTATGGTGGGTTGATTAAGTGGTTAACATATCAGTAGAGATTGCAATGAACTTTGAGAGAGATGAGAAAGTTACTGTACTATGACTTTTGACCACATCGCCTTTTGAGATTTTAAAATGCACAGGTGCACTGGGAATGGAGGTTTTGAAACAAATGTACAAAAATGAAGCGGATTTTTAATTCATAGTACACTTACTATTTTTATGTGGTACTATGGCAACATGGTTATTCCAAGTAATTTATCATTAAACTCTTAGCTGCCTGTCATACCTTATTCTATTAATGAAACACAATAATGGAATATTTAAATCAATAATTCTCAAAACAAAGCATAGACTATCTCCTTGGAAAACACAAGTTTCTCATTTGAAGAACCTGAACATAAACAAAGAATAAGTTAATATCATGGCTTTTACATGTAAAATAGATGCAATTCTTAGTTATAAAGACCCACAATAAGAAGCTTAGCATACAGTTACAGAAAAAACTGCCTCAATAAATCAATTGTATGTTGATTTATTTAAAGTTAGGTGTTTAAATTACATCTAACTATTGTATTTGCAAATGGGAATGTTAGACCATCAAAAGGCTTGAGTTCCCTACAAGGAATTGAATGTGATTATAAAACTAGAGGTTGAGTGAACATGGTGACCCCTTTTGTTCATAAAAATCTGTCTATCTTGCATTAAACATCCAAGATCTTAAACTTTCAGAAATTGAGGCAAATGGACGTTCTCTGTGAATCACTGAAAGTAAATGCATTTATTTTTTGTTTCTCCTAAGTATTTGTCTTCCAGATAAAAAGATATGTAAGTTAGCTTTATTGGGAAACCTTGTTTCCTTTATCATTCCTATCCCATGTCAAGGAAACTCTCCCTTAAAGCATAGGTGATGTTACTCGTACTGCCAGGTCATAATGCACTGGGATATCCATTATTACCCCAGCATCCTGATAACTTACTTTTCATGCACCTAACCTCCCTAATATATTATTGCTCCTACAGTATCAGCCACATTCTTTATGACCAAAACTAAAAGGAGAAAAGCAAATGTTGGTTCAGAGTCCCCCTCCCCCTTGCTGGTCCCCCTGCACTGAAACGGACCTGCACCCAGCAGTACCTCTGTGTGGAGGTGCAAATTAATGAGCTGCTAATGCCCAAACAGCAGCCAGATCCCAACTTCTGATTGGCTGCAATCTGGTCATTAAAGAGAGGTAATTAATGCCAGATTGCATACACAATGCTAACAAACAAACAAAACAACCCCAAACCTGCTTTTCTCCTGCCACAAACGGCAAAACAACAATACTGACATAACGGCAGCATTCAAAGGACAATTGCAGCTCTGCAGCAGCACCTCAGTTAATGAGTGTATAGAAAAGAATTTATCTAAGAAGAAGAAAGTGAAACTCAACAGCCTTTCAGGCAGATGAAACCAGCTTGGAGAAAACTCTGAGACGGTGGCAGCTACTTAAGAAGAAAATTCAGCTGAAAATAAATGTACAAAGAATTCAGTTCAAAATTTCAGCAATGTGTTTTCCCCTTGTCACATTGCTCAGATAGTGAATAGTGTTAAAAGCTAGAATGCAGATTTCTCCAACTAATCGTTCTATGACTGATCATGACCATATTTTATTGCTTAAGTTTTCTGGCAGTACTTGTACTTTCAGTCACGATGAACTAATATGACTTCTTTGAAATGTCATGTATGCTTCTCCATGGATTTAGTTAGAATTTAATATTATTCTATAGCCACTTTCAATGTCAGCAAATAGCTTAAAATACAATGTTGAGAAAACATCAGCAGCAGTAACTAGAATATTATTAGCATAAGAAACAAATTAATTTCTATCAACCAAGCACATTCTTCTTTTTTTTTTAATTGATGACATGATAAAAGGTGTCTCCACTGAATTACACTCCTAACTAGCTTGCTCAATGAATAGGGTAACTCACCATGTTAAAATATATGCAAGCAAACTTATTTTACAAAAATATTAAGAATAAATACAGTAGGCTCTCTCAGAAAAAGCATAGTTGTCAGGTTCTTAGTATGCAATGCAAAACTGTAATATTCTATGTAGTGCTTTAGTTTTCTAATAAGTCATTGTGATAAGGTTAACACTTCAACATAGAAAAACATACAAATAAGAACACCCAAAGATGAAAATTACTTTGCTTATGTTGCTGTATTAGAATTTTACTTGCTAAAGGGTGGAAACAGATTTTCAAAATTCACAGTTAACTTAAAACAATAGTTTTAAACCTTTTATTCCCAGCCCTGGCTGCCTTCAGGAAGGAAAGAACATCTGGTTATTTAAGGAACACAATATGTTCACATTTTCTATGACTTTTGTTTCTAATTGGTTTTTTAAATTTTTTTTTATTTGAACAACTCTAGTTAGAACTATGTTTTTTAATCACTATATTTTTCCACTGCCCTATCTCTGTATCTCTACATCTTAATTTTGCAGCCTTTGCTTTGAAAATTAACAGTGCTCAGTGGTTTTGATAAGGGAAAAAAATGAAGAAAATGAGCCACTCATAGTGTATTAAATATGCAGACACACACCTTCAGTAAATGCTTTTGGATATACATAAAAGAACCTTCCCTTATTTTTTCATTTCATGTATACATACTTTTAATACCCATTCTTCTGTAAAAAGCTTTACTTTTATATTCAGAGGGACTGTAAGTGCATAGAAGTTACTTTAATATAAATAATTGAGGCAATTATCTGTTCAAATATTAGAAATGTGAAACAAATACTCTGATAAGCAGGTTAACTTCATCACCCTATGCAAAGACAACACCACTGATTTGAGCTTTTCATTCCACATTCTCCTTAGAAGTGGAGCTAGCCAAATGCAGAAGAGACTGAAATTCAATTATTCTGTATTGATCCATACTCATGCCTGTAAAATTAGTCTCTCTCAGACCCCCCCTCAGAGGCAGGTGCATTAACTTGTTTTCAGCTATTACAGAGATGTGTATTTGTCTTCTGTGGAGCTAAAAAAATATCAGGGATGTGGTATCTAAAACATCCTCTCATCTCAGTTGCCAACTGGGGTTCACAGAGTGAAAAGGAGAGTTGCTTGCCAGCATTAGGTTAATAGCAAGCACTAATTACTTTTCGTATTATTTTTAATACTGGATAATGCTAAAGCTTCTAGTATGGTTTTATTCCACGGAAGGTCATGACATAGTACTTGTCCATCTGTAAGAAAAAAATGCCTCCCATCTTTTAAGTATAGATTTCTGCTGACATTTAGGTTGCTCTCCTGGTGATGACTGCAGTGAAAAGAAACAAACAAAATATGACAGGTTCATGAAGCCAAAGTTTAGCTTTCCTGATAGACTACAAGACAAGTAAGAAGCAGATACCTGTTATGTCAGACCATAGAAACAGAAGAAATAATAATGTGCCAACCCAGATTATCTCCAGAACTGGAAGTTATACGTGGAAAGGCATCATCTGGTCCATCTTAACAAGTTCATAATTTAAGAACCTTTCAGTTTTATGTATATACCATCGACCTTTCTTAGTCCAAATATCCTACAACATCCCCTCTGTAAGATTATTTGGCATTTACATAGCTGCAAAAATAATATGAAAGACAACATGTATTAGCAAACTTGCAAGAGGTAGATTCCTGTTTGCTCCTGGCCATGACTTCTAAACTGCATTTCTTGTCCTGCTGAGATGTAAAGCTCCAAGGAGCAGAGAGCAAGCCTCTCTCAGATTTTTGGAACAACACTAAGAATTCTTGGTATGTTCAACAAATAATGAAATAAGCCATTGGACCATGCAAGTGTCCCAGAGAAGAGTTCCATGACTTCATATATTAAACCTAAGTGAAATCTTGGAAGAAACGCTACACAGAACAACTCAGCTCTGGAAAAGGAAAGGTAAAATTGCACTGAAGCAAATCTAATTTCCTATTAGAAACCAGAAGCTGGTGATGGAGAAATGCACAGGAAAACATCAAAGAAGGAAGATAAACCATTGAGCACTGAATTTGCTCATCACCACTAACTAGTTACACTACTGACTAAAATCTTTGTCATTTCTTCTTTTATCTGGAATAAGGGCAAACTGAATTATTTTCATGAAGATAGCAAAAAAAAAGTATACTAATTTTCCCACTTGTATTAGTATATAACCTGTGTACTGACTTTAGACTCCTGAAGCACCTATGTCGCCTTGATTAGTCTTCCCTTTTCTTCTGAAAAATTTTGACAGACTTGGAAAATTTTTATGCACAGGTCTTATAGAATACTGTGACTTCTATTACAGAAATAGGGAAAAAATGGATTGAACAAACATACACTTACAGAGACATATGTGAAACTTAAAATCATACCTAGGAAAATATAAGAGCCAGGTAGTCAAGTCATAGCCTTGAAAATACATTTCTTTGTCAGACACAGGGTTATTTTTTTCTTTTAGAACCATCCTTTAGAACAATTTTACTGTAAGAAGTCCTGATCATTTCATGCAGTCTGAACCCAAAGACCTAACGTAAAATGAGAGGTGGCTTGACGTTCCTTAGGGCTCTTCATTCCCTGGAAATCACAGCTTCCTAACCTTCAGAGTACTTCTGAAGCAGGTAAGTATAGCTCAGAAATGAAGAACAATTGCAACTTATCATATTTAAATTGACAAAGCAACTCCCAGTCTTTGCATCAAAGAGCTTTAAGTACTCAGTCACCTGAGCAAAGGGAGAACTACATGAAAAACATGGTAGGAACTACATCCAATATTTTTCTGAAAGGAGTTCAAGGCACACCTGATAATGTTAATTAATAGGACACTAAGGCCTTATGAGCCTGAGAACTTCATCCTGTTGGAGACAAAAGCATAAAGAGTGGAATAGCGGTCAAGCTCCTTTTGTGTGAAGCTGGTGGTTTACTTTTGCTCTCTTCACCTCATAGGATATCTTGTATGCTGCCTAGTATGTTTTGGAGGACAGCTGAATAATTAGTAAGTACTTTATCTTTCAACATATCTCTTGAATAAATGACAGATTACATATTGAATTGTGTTTGACATCTTAGAAAAATTTTCCTCCCTCTGTATCTTTCTTCTAAAAAATATTTCTATCTTGCTTTGCTAAGAAAGTACATAAATAAATGCTGGGCAGTCTGATTTCACAGACTGCTGCCAAAATCTTAAGAAAGATTTCTGAGATCTAACGTTAGAAACTTTCTTACATACTGAAAAGATGATACACTTTACTTGTCATCATGAAAGAAATCTTTGTGCCTGAGAGGAATGAAGAAGGCAGCTGTAAGGATGCAGATTTCTGCAAAAAACTGATATACACAAAACAAAGAGACAATTTTTTTCTTAATCCATAAGAGTGTAAACATTGGTACTGAATGAAATTTTGCAGAAGGCAGTCAGGGTGCAGAAGTGATGAATTTTTTGCTTTCAAAGATTTTGTGCATCAAGAAGATGAGGGAGATCAGACTTTACACTGGCAACCTACTAATGGGACATGTACAAAGACAGTTCAAAACTGGCAGCACAAATTCTGCTACCTGCCAAAGATCTGAGTACACAAAGGTTATTGTGTACAGCTTCATCTCAAGCACTTTATCCACTACACTGTGGGGGTCTCCTGTACATTATACCCACACATATACACATGCCATTCTAAACCAGCAAGAGGTTTGCTTTTCTTTTAACAGGCGAGTATATCACAAACTGTATGCTAATAATATGTGACCTAAAATTGATAAATTTATACATTTTATTCTGAATGAATCTTTGCAGGCTGAAACACCAGACTCTCATTTTCAGTTGAAAACCATCACATAACTCTTATATATTGGGCAGGGGTAGCGCTTTAAGGATTAACAATGATTAATCTGCTGAAATCCCATGGAAAAGGTCTTTCAGATGAAATTGCATGATTGTTTCTATACAGCTTACCAGGTTTTATATAGTAGCATTAGTGCTACCCTCCAAAGTATACATCATCATGAAAGATGTCTGTGCTGAATACCAAGCAAAGTTATTCTAAAGAGCATAAACACCTGCAGTTACCAGAGCTCCTGACTAACTTCAGCAAAGTATCCTTTAAAGAGTAAAGGAACTTGTTTCTACTCTGTTACCAACGTTTTTTTCTATCTCTTTGTTAGGTAAGAAGAAACTTGAAACTTTTAGTTCCCAAAATGTAGGTTGTTTTTAACTTCATAGCACTGAGGACATTTTATTATAGTGATTTATTCCCTGTATTTACAGAGTGAGCATCTCACCTTTGGATCTCGGAGAAAAAGTGCTCTGAGGATAAGGGAGTGAACGTCTCCAATGGGTGGATAATGCATCAGAAGTCCCAAACAGGTCTGATAATTACTTGAAATCACTACAATGAAAATGAAAACAAAAAGAGAGAGAAAAAGTTACTATCTTATTTTGATACTCCACTATTACCTTTTCCAGTAAATCCATTACAGTTCAGATTCAGCTGTCTTTGCCCACATGGTCTCTCAGAACTGAAGCAGTGCTGAGTGTAAAAGAAGGTATTACATAACCAAACTTCTTGACTACACTCGGTCCAATACAAGTAAGAAAAATGCTAAAGCTATGACTATCCTCGACTTTTAAGTTAGCTCAGATTTAGATGCATAAATTTAGATCTCTGCAGCTCTGCACCTAAAGCCTGCCCAAGTCAGTGCAGGTTGGGGCAAATACAGTCATTGGAGCTTGAAGATCTACACTCCAAAATGGACACTGACTTTTTAGACACTTCTTCACAGACACCTATATTTAAGTAAGATAATTTGTGGCTAAGACTTCATGATAACTTTGCCCCACTCTGACAATTATTTACTGAGAAGTCTTTTATGTTGTTCATGTATACATACATACATACACACTCATATACATACACAAATGTAAAATTATGTCAGCAACTCCCTGTTTTCTCATAAATCAGAAACTTCACAAAATATTCAGGAAAAAAGGAAAAGAGTAGATTTTAATATCATAAACACTTAAAAATATACCTTCAACTGTTTTAGATTTTTTTCACTTATTCAGAAAATTTTCAACATGCTTTGTTAAAGTTTATAATTTTGTTCTAATTCTGCTTGACTGTATCTGAATTTATGTAAGTACACTCTATGGCTCTTTGCTTGCTCTTGTCATCTTTTTTTTTTTTTCCCAAATCAATCTAATTATGAGTGCAATTATTAAAGACATCTTTTCAAGCAGGTCTATGTAAACTACTTCATTTCTTTTGCACCATCTAAATCCAGGCAATCCATCTGCCACAGCTGTCAAAGCAATGCCTGTTAATGATCCTTCCACTGCAACATGAAGACAGCCTTCCACAATAGTAATCGTAAATAAATTTCTAAGAAACTTTACTATTCTGAGAACTTTAGCTGTAGTAACAAATACTTTAATTAATCAGGGTCACTGCAAATAGAAAATTATTTTGAATCCATAAAAGGCAAAATAAGGGACAGTTTTGCAGACAGAGAAATTAAAATGTTTTACTTTTTTTCTTTCATGTGAATAAGCCTCATATCCTCCTGCACCTCACCTCCCTCAACAAGAGGATTATGGGGAAAAGATGCAGGACTGGGCAAAATGAATAATTATAATCTGTGTAAGGAACCACTTTATCATCTTCATTTCCGTTGCTGATCCGACAGCTTGTAATTTCATACATCTGCTTTCATTTGTAAAGCACTCACTTATCCTACTCATTCTTTATCTGTTCTGCCTGTTCTTTTTCCTACCCTTTGTTTTGCTTGTTCGTATTCAGGTACCTGCTTTTTCTTCTTGAAGTCACAAAGCTGGCATAATGAACACAATACAACGGCCTCCGTCAGAGTTCTTTCAGAGAATAATCGAGCACTACATAGTACATACCCAATCAAACTCTCATATGTAAATCAAATTTAAGATACTGAACTGCAGTTATGATAATGCCTTTTTACCAAAGCAAATAAAAACAGTGAATGTTGATATTAAATGCTAAAGAGTTTTATAAATAATAGACAGTAAGACCAGTGTGTTTCTCTTTTGAACAGATAAGTATGTGTTCTATTCTGCAGTGTAAAATGGATTAAAAGTATCTTTTATTTTTCCTGACAGAGTTCTTTGCTGTCCCACAGATAGAGAGAAAAGTAAATATTTAAAAAAAAATAATTTATTTTAAGGGTGCAGGTTTGATCCCTGACACAAAAAACCTTACCATCCAAAGAAAGTCAAGAAACTTCAGCACTTTAAAGAGGAAGACCTGCTAACTTTTCTATATATATTTTTTTAATCTTTGTGGTTTTCCCTATATATTCAGCTGTTCACTTTTCATGTAGAAGTCTTTATAGAAGAGAACATTGTTGCCACTGCTCTGTTTGCTGGGGAAACTGTCATTTGCTGAAACACTTCTTGGTACCTTTGCTTCAGAGTGATCCATATGCTGCCCATGACCCAGAAAGCCAGCACTATCCTGGGCTGCACCAAAAAACAGTGTGTCCAGCAGGTTGAGGGAGGGGATTCTCCCCTTTTACTCTGCTCTTGTGAAACCCCACCTGCAGTGCTGCATCCAGTTCTGGGACCCCAGCACCAGGGGATGTAGACTGGCTGGAGTGAGTTCAGCAAAGGGCTAGGAAGGTGACCAGATTGCTGGGACACCTCTCCTGTGCAGACAGGCTGGGAGATTTGAGGTTGTTCAGCCTGGAGTAGAGAAGGCTTTGGGGAGACCTTATTGTGGCCTTTCAATATATTAAGAGGGCTATGAGAAAGATGGAGACTTTTTACCAAGGCCTGTGATGAAATGACAAGGGGCAATGGGTTTAAAGAGAATAAATTTAGATTGGACATAAGGAACAAATCCTTTACAGTGAGGGTGGTGAGGCAGTGGAACAGATTTCCCAGAGACGCTGTGGCTGCTCCATTCCTGGAGGTGTTCCAGGTCAGACTGGATGGAGCTTTGAGCAATCCGGTCTACTGGAAAATGCCTCTGTCCATGCCAGGGAATTGGACTAGATGATTCCTGAAGGTCCCTTCCAACTCACACCATTTTGTGATTCTTGTCTCTTCAGGACAAAAGGTATAATATTATACAAAATAGAGTTTTCTTAAAAATTATAGAGAAAATAGCAGTAAACCAAAACTGAATATGCCTATTGGAGTTAAAAGAATTTCTAAGAATCATCTGTAGGATGAAGTTTCTGAAAGGAGATTTATCCAGCTTCAGCAGTAGTTGGATGGTGCTGAAGTTCTATGCTGATTTGTAAAAAGCTTGGTGGTTCTTTACCTGTGGTTTTTCCTTCACTCATCGGCTTGGTGAGAGTCATATCTGGATCCAATTTCTCTTGCAAACTGCAAGTTCTTGCTTCCCCAAAGAAGAATCCCACTGGTATTTCCAGGAAAAGGAGTAGAGAAACTCCTCCTCAGAAAAAACAATCTTACTGTCCTTTGATTAATATTTTTTATTCAGTGCTCAGAAGAATATCAAATTACTTTGTCCCTTCTGCTTTGTAACAGATTGACTTTTCTCTCTTGGTCCAATAACCATTCCTGGATACAAGTAGCAATAATAGTGGTGGGAAACATGAAAACTCACCTTACTGTCCTCAACAAAGTCCTAATTTTCTGATACAGGTAAATTCCTAAGAGTCTAATGTTTGATGTCACTGACCCCATATCCAGATGACTTCCTGAGCCTGGAAAGGTGGGACTACTCCCCCCTGCTGCTCTATGCATGGCCATGTCCTCTTTAGTAGGCCCTAAACTGAGTTAAACATAGATGATACGAACATCTTGCACTACAACAAAAATAACTAATCGGTTTCTCTAAGAAGAGGCTGTAACTCCTTTATTTCCCTCAAAATATTCAGAGCACTTTTAGATATGAAAAACCATATTACAAAAAATGACCATACCTAGTCTTCAAGTGGAAACATGATAAAAATATACTTATTCTAACACTGTTCAGTCAAAATTAGCTCCTGGTGCAATAATGGCATTAGTTTACTATGAAAAATTATAGACAGGTCTTCCAGGTTTGTTCATTCTTGTCCTCCTTGCAGGGAAGTATATAAAATACATCTATTTTTGCACCACATCCTTCCATCCTTTCTGATTTTATCAATGACTGCATGTATATCCACACTGGTGAAACAGAAGTAAATACTCATGCTTCTGATTTGACAAATTAAAAAAAATTCTTTTGGCATGGATTTTCCTGAAGAAACACAGAAAATAATGTATTAAAACTCACAGACACTCTAGTACACAACCCTACACTCAGCTTGTGAGGATTACCACTCCACAGACAAAGCTCTGCATGATGTAAAACTGAACAGAGCAGTTTAGAGAAAGGCTGTGTACATGATTATGTATCTGTATCTGTAATCTCTGGAATATATAAACAATAATCTGATAATCTAAATGTTCCCTTTCCTTGAATTGAGCAACAGAGAATTTCAAAACTAAAATAAAAATGAAAAATACAGCAGAAATAATACTTTCTTAAAATCATGCCCTTGAGAGCATCATAACAGAGCACAGAAAAAACTTCATTGATGCCCAAACCAGCAACTTCTCACTCATTCCTAAATCTGTTGGTATAAAAGAATCTGCATAATTTCTTAACTTTCAAATGCTTTTAGGACTGTATAATTATAATTGCTTATATTTGACAATTTTATAATATAATATTTTAGGAGCTCAGTTATTGTTCTTATTGTTGCAAAGTTTTTAAACTAAAAATTTCCTGGCAGTTTATTTAAATTAAAGATGATTATTATAATTGGATGTTTTGAGCTTATGTTTCTTTTCATCAAATAAAGAGAAGCTTTTATAAATTTATTTTATTTAAAAATATTTTTTAAATTATTACAACACATCTTTGAACTCTGTTCAAAGCTGATATATTATCAGCAATAAAAAATGAGGAAAAATGGAAAACTTTTCTCTTACAGATATATAGAAAAATTTTCTTTTATCAAATCAAGAGCTGTAGAAATAGCTGTAGTTTGAGCTTGACTTTGGAAATATATTCAGTTTTTCAGTATTTATGACAGGATATTTTGCTTTGATATTCTGTTTAGAGTAACCAGCTACGAACAAGAAGTTACTTATTACAGAAACAGTCAATATATGAAGTATGAGCTGTCCTGATGAAATGACTTTGCTAGTTATTTGGGCAAATCTGCTCCACTGCAAAGCTATTTACTACACTATTTGCTAAGTCTGGGGAGTTCAGAGAAAAGGAGAGAGTGATTTCATACAAATACCTGGAACACATTTTTAGCTCACATTTTAGTTAACTCATACTGATACTTGTACATGAACACCACAAATCGAAAGAAAACCAACCCGGAACAACTTTGCCTCTCCAAGAAGAGAGAGTGTTCCTACAACCACAGTTCTAATGTGCTTTCTTTTTTCAGACGTAAATAATGACAAAAAATAAAATATTGATATTAAGAAACATTCTTACATGCATTTTCAGTACGTATCTGTACCAAAAATTTTAAGATTGCTTCAGTTTACTGCATGTAAACCAGCAAGATTTAGATCGCAAAACATAATGACCTGGAATCGGATCATCCTGAAACAGCAGCATTAACTTTGAAACCTCTGAACAGAATTAAAAGTCCACTATATGCTGCATGTTTATTAAAAAGAAATTAAAAAACTCATGAAGGCAGGCAGTGAAACGACATGTATGTTTAAAGTACCACGTTATATTTTCATGATTGGGCCTTAAAATAGGAACCACAGATGCTGAAAACTTCCTGTGTCCAAGAATACAAAATTGTGTCAAGTAAGTGATCTTGTTATAACCTAAAGCTTACAGATGGCATATACTTAACTCTGAATCGTATGCTATAGAATTCATATACTTAATGACAGCCATGCATCTTGTTGCAAAATGCATACTTTGTTGGGCCAGAATTTTTTTCAGAATATGATAGGACAGAAATATATGCTCCAATTAATCATTATGTATCTTTCTCCTCCCATTCCCAATTTTATAAGCTAATAATTTCTTGTTTGTCCCAACTTAATATATTTATTGGTCATCACTAAACTGTAAGAATTCACCTGTGTACATACTTAAGGTGTACTAAACCGAAATAAAATAAACTATAATTTTTTAAATATGCCATTCTTGCATAGAATAAACATATTCTGTAATTGTTACTCATCTTTGCATTTCCTTCAAGATGCATCTTCGAAAATTATGAGTCATTGTCTTCTGCATTTTCTCCCTTCTCACTGGGGAGCAGCATAAAAGTATTTCTAGCATCAAAGAGAGGCTTTAAATCAATTCATCAGCTTGGTCGGAAGGTGGAGCTCTATACATACCTGTATCACTTACAGCACATAAAACCTGCAACTCCATATAAAAACGCAGAAGTACGCAGAAAACAAACCTGCATTTAACTCCAAGATACAATTTGTTTCATAAATACAGCAGGACGTGTCTGATAATAATGATCTCCCCTCCTAGTATTTGGAATGATTTACAGTATGTTAAAAAAATCACAATGAAATTTAGCATTTTTTTTCAAGTTCACTTTTTCTTGTCAAGAACAGGCTTTTATTCTTTTTAAAAAATCGTAAGACAGTTGATACTTACAGGCATCTCTGATATATAATAACATGGCTACAAAAATGTAGTCAACTAAATTCAGGGTGATACTGTCAGCAAATAGAGCATCCCAGACAACAAGAAGGTCCTGAAGTGGGAATTCACGTCCAAACAGGAGCCTTACCCATCGCCTGAAAAAAGGGAAAAGTTGTAATTTGTATTTTTCCATTTTGCCAAGTACGATAAAGTCACAACACATATCCCCAGGATCAGCTACAATCCAAAACATTTTACCAGAAAATTTTGCATCAAGATCTGTGATAACTGATTGTACTTGGGGAAATGTTACTGCATCTACGTCAAAGAAATTATATATTACAGACTGTAGAAGCTTCACTGACTAATAATATTATGTGGGTGACCCTCAAAGGACAAAACTTATCAATCTCGTATACCAGATTTTTGAGTATTTAATGTGATAGTGATCTAAGAGGAAAGGTGAGAAAATGTTATGCAAGAATAGCCTGGAACATCCAAAACAGGAGGGTGAAGACAGTGGTTTATGAGAAGCCCTGAAAAGCCCAGTCAAGTGACAGCCAGTTCAGAAGCAGATGCCAGAACAGTTAAAATGGACCAGGTCACACATACTGTGAAGGGGCTTACTCCCTCTTATGGATGACAGTGTTTGAAGCTCCATATAAAATATGCTATGGATGCTATTTTCATTGAATCTAATTTAAATCTTTACCAGATTTCGAGATAATCTGCATGTAGACTATACCATTAATTTCTGTTCATCTCTGTGCTGTTTTCATACCTAGCAAAATGTAAAAATCTGTCTTATTAAATGCAATAGTTTCTTGAGGCTGGAAGCTTGAGATGTAGTAAAAGAAAACTGCTTCTCTAGATTTCTCATTTCTGGTTCTGGCTCTTACACTGACTTTCTTGGTGACCTCTGGAAAGGCACTTTCCTTCCCTATTCCAGAACAAACCCACTAGCTTTGTACCTTTTTAGGCAGGATTATCTAAGGTCACATTTGAAAGAGCTAAAGAATAGTTAGTAACATTAATCCTGAAATAATTATTAAGAAATGGACTTAAAAATAATGAATTACATTTTTAGCTGGGATATGCAAATAGCTACGCATGTGGAATCTGTTTACTCAGTGGCAAGAAAAGATTGCAAATTTCTGCTAAGCAAATTAAGTCATTCTTTAAAATTCACAAAAATTTTTAAAAAGGCAACTTTTCTTCTTCAAGATTAGTTTCACTCATAAGGATTCATGTTTAACCACTTTCGTTCCAGAACTCATTATTGGTTTAAGGCATCTGAGTTTGGTTTTTAACTCTCTTTTTTTTTTTTGACTCCAGTAATAAAAGTTCATTTTTAGACAAATGAATTCCAAGACATCATTCGAGCACATGCTTTGAAGATGGTAGCAATCTATACACAGAGACAGTCTCTTATAAAAGAAATTCAAAGGGATGTTTTTGTAAGTCCAGGTTTGTCCACTAAACTTTTATTCTTCTTGCCACTGGAACCATGTGCACAATCCACAAAAATATCCATGTACAGATTTAGAGATCACTACATAGAATCTTTTCCTTGCAAGACATGTTCCCTTTTAAAAGTGAAATTATGTGATTTCAAAAGGCAGTGCCATCTCATTCTCATATCAAACATTTACATTCCAAGGCCTTGTAAATTTTTATGTTAGCACAGTAATTATAACAGTCCTAATATTAACTATGACAAAAACCAAGCTCTGTGTATTTCCCTCTCTGATCAATCCCCTTTTCTATGAGGAGTTATTTTCAGGCGTCAGAAAGAGAAGTCAGAGGAACTGTTACACAAAAGCAAGGCTTAGCTGGAGCATTTAATGCCATGCCTGTACTATCTACGGGATTTTGCCACATAGTGGCACATTACCCCGCAGTGCGTAGCCTACAGGAGACTATTATCCTGTGGTGACACAAACATTACCCAAACGCTGCGTGAAGCCTATTACTTGCATTAGCAACTCCTCCCACCTGTAAACCCACAACTTGCAAGTTACACAAACTGTTAGGCAAGAAATTTCAGCTAAGCTTGAAGCATTTCAGCTGACTTTGCTTGCAACTATCCAAGTCTCATTCAGAAGCCTTGCTAAGAATCTAATGCATTTCAAGGGAAAAAATACACCACGGTGTAATGGGATTTGCTATTAGTCTTTTATTAGAAATCTCTTTTGCTTCTTTACTACTTCATTATGCAGTGTTAATCGTTTGTAGATGCAGGTTTATTCTGCTCAAGCTGAAGTCATTCCTTTTTTTCTCCTGCTTTTATATTTTCTCCTGGGAAAATTAAATCTCATTCCCCAGAGATATCACGTTTCACAGATGTAGACTGCTGAAGAACAACTGGACTTTCTTCTGCAACCATAATATTACTGTTAATTATTTGAACCTTCCTGTCTTATAGGGAGTAAGCAAGTCATACTGTGGTAAATGCATATATTTTAACTGCTCCCTTATTTTTTCAACAGTGTTTTTAGCTCACAGCATCTATAAACCTAGGACCCTATTGCCTATGAACCATGCTGCCATATGGCAGGACTTCACTCAGCTTTTATATTCATAAAAAAGGATCTTAATTCCTTAACTAAATGTCCACAGTGAAAAGCTGTCTTTCAGACTAACACGTTTTTATTGCTTTTACAAATATTTGCAAAGAGAATTTAAGACACACTTAATAACTGCCTTAGACATGATAAACCTTTTTTTTTTTTTTGAGATGGCAGTCTGTGTTTTAATTATTGTTCTGTCCTGTTAATCTTGCCTTACATCTGTTACACCTGCAGACTATGAGGCTCACAATAGTATACCTTTTATCACATGCGGTAATACAATAATGCATATTTTACCAGGCACACTCAGCAATTAAAATCTACAAAAAAACCCCCAGATTCTTTAAAGCCATAATACACCAAGGTACTACTACCTACACTGTAAAAAATGTAACTGTATCTTCCACTTATGATTCCTATATAATTAAACCAATATTCTCAAGAGATCAGTAATTACTAGCAATAGATAATGATTCATTAATGACCTTACAGTATAGGGAAAGCAGAAGAAAACTGTTCTCCAGTAAAGCCATTAAATAAAGCAATGATCCAGCTTTACCAGTTTTAACTAACACCACAATCATTTTGACTGAGATCTACAGGACAATTCTCCAAGCATCAGAATTTAAACTTACATTATTTTTTCCTTTGTATTTAGATGCTTATCTTCTCCGTCTTCTTGGAAGGCAGAGAATTTCTTTTAAAAAAACTAAATAAGCCCAAGAAATTGTTATAGATGAGGCAAAAGAAACAGTTTAGGAGTGTTCATAAGGCCAAAACAACACAACGAAATCAGAAAGAATAAGAACAACTGTAACACCAAGAAAGGGAAAGCTTCTTCTAAATTACTTCATATAGGACTTACAACTTGACAACAAGGTGCCTAAAAATTCTACTGTTAAGAGCCTGTTTTCAGTCATTTATCCATTTGCTAAACTCAATCTTCAGTGTAATTCGTCTCCAAGCATCTGCTCAAGGCTTGATTTTTTCATTCATTGATACTGTTCATAGAAAAAGGCTAAGAAAACTCTGCTTATGTTTAACTTATTTTTTCCTGCAAGCATTTTGCTAAGGTCTGGAATCAAAATAACAAGGTCTCTGGTATTTTCTTTTTGCTGTGCATATTAAAAACAAAACCCCAAATTTGGAAATTCCTTGTTTGACCTGAACACAGCAGAGTGAAGATTTCCATGGAGCACATTCTGTTTCTTCCTAACTCTTGCCACCAGCCCAAGAATGTATCTGCCATCCTGTCCATCCCTGCTACACTCTCCTTCTTGTGTGGGAAACGGCAAATATGTGTATCATCCCCGGCAATGCCTAGTCCCACTTAGTGGACATGATGATGGAGGATGCTGTTCCTCTGGTTTCCAATGCTTGCAAGACTCATTAGTAGATGTCTTTCAGAGAAATGGAGGGTCAGTAGGATTTTCCAGGATGTAATTTCATTTTCAGTGCAAGTTTTTCTGCTTCTTTTTTAAGAAAATTATTTAAATGGACCATCAGTATCGAAAAGAACACCATTTTTAACAAAACTGAGCCCTTGGAAGCTGAGAAATACCAAAATTAACATCAGTTGTTTACTGACTAAGAAAATTATATGTAAGCTCTGTCTCTTTAAACTCTGTCATGAATTATGTTCAAGCAAACATTTGTAGCCAGTGCAATTTACTATGTAAAGGCATGGTCAATAATTTAGAAGAAAGGGTAGACAGACTTGAGCTGTGATCTGTTTGTTCAAAAGTAAGATATGGCAAAAGGATGAGGAGCAACATTTGTATAATACTTTCAAAAGAACTTAAAAAATTATTCAGAAGATGAAGACTTTAATAGTTTAATGCCAGCCAGTAAGCACTACTCTGGGCAGTCTTGAGCCTGCAGTATTATTTTGGGTGTCTGTGTTTCTAACCTATGGACTCTGGGTGGGCTGCAGATGAAGAAGGCTGAATACCACTGTGGCTGTCCTCCTGCAGAGGTATGCAGCAGCAGGCAGGGCTAACATGGGGCTAAGAGCAAAGAGAGCTGTAAACACACAGTAAAAGCATCCTCAAAAGAAGACATTTGATTCCAGAAACTCTTCCAGATTTGGTAGCTGCAAGAGGTAGTCAGAGGGAAGACAAGCAAGTTCAATCAGAGGATGTGTAAGTTAGTTCCTTTTCTTTTAATGACATGAAGGAGACCAAGCAAGCCAAGCCCGAGCAGCACTGCAGCTTAGACCTGTTATGCAGTCCATTTCTCCAGTGCTCAGTCTCCTTTCTTAATAAATCTTGTTCTTATTAAAACTCTGGTGGCTTTCTACAGTTCAGGATTTTGTCTCGAATGTCATAAAGAGATTAATGAGACCTTCAAATGATACAAGACAGAGAAGGAAACATGCCCATAGCATAATCACAACGTGTTCTTTCAGCTACTCTTCTACAAGGCTCTTGTGGAAGGGCTGTACTGCTTATGGTGCATGAGGAACTCTTAATGATCACAGATGAGTAGAAAGGCAAAACAGCTAAGTCGAACAATTAACAAAATGGCATTTCTAAGATAAACAAAACCTTATTAAAATCCAATATTTTGTCAGAACAGAAAGAAGCATGTAAAATCCCGGTAAAGCCAAAAAAGCTGGTATAAGAAGTTATGTGGGAAGCTCACCAGACTTTCAGGGATTTACAGAGACTTCTAATGTGTTCGATCTAAACACTGAGAATTTTATACACAGCATACCCTCACATGCACACCACCCATGCACGATGTACAGTGTGATATTGTTACAGCATATGCTCCTTTTTTGCCTTATTCTACTTAACTTGTGAAGGGAATGAAAACAGACATCTTGCTAGAAGATGTGTTTACTTCAACCATAAATTCAAATGTTAATTCTGGATTTATTAGATAAAATTATGTGGCCTTTGTCATTTGAGAAGGCAGACAAGATGATCAGATTTTCCTTAGGCTTGTAAAACATTTAAATATTATAGAATTCTACCACACTGTATCCTGCAGCGCATGCTGATTGTAAAAAAGGTGCGTGATAAGGAGGGAGAAATTGTGTGCCAGCATCTAACACATCGTTCTGCTTCTCCTTAGAGATAATAGCAAGTATATAAAAAGACTCTTTTTATGTGTATTTGCCTTACCTCTTTAAGTAATTTCAGAGTTGTATGTGGACTACTATTTTGCTAGAGAATGACATACATGCTTCCATATGACTGTGGTCTAGGTGGGATTGTCCTGTCCTGGACTCCCATGAAGGTTTTCACTGCATCCAGCTTCTTCTGTACTGGCTGCATGACGATTTGGTGGGTCATAGCACCAAGTACATGAAACATTGCCCTAGAGCTGGGTGGATACTCCGTTTCCTTTTTCTGTTTCAAATTCTGTTTGGTTTATTGTCACATCCATTCAGTTTTAAGTTTTATATTTAAAAACCCTCAACTTTAAAAATTATGATAATATACATGAGCTTTCTGTTCCATAGTTTTGATACTTGGATGTTAATGCAAAGATAAAAATTATGGTGCTTGAAAACAATTCAAATGAAAATTACACTAGACATTTAAATTACGGATTCTGTGGGTTTCAAACTCTGCCACAAGTTTTCCTGTCAGAAAAAAAGTATTTAAAATTAAAGAATAATGATAATAAATACTTATTTATCAATATAAATCTACTCAATTTTAGGCTAAGTGGTGAAAAAGAATACTCTAAATAGTTTACTTTGTTGCCTTCTTTCCACTTGGGAAAAAGTTTTGATTTGAAACCTAATTGAAACTTCCTCCTACCTTACATATCCTGAACTTTTTTGTAGTAATTACCTTATCAAACACAGACTAGTGTTATCTCTTTAAAATAAATATAATGATTTAATTTTTACTAATAAGCGACCTGAGCATCTAGTTCTTATGTAAATTATTTCCTTTCCCAATTTGGTTTCTTTAAGATTACTGGCAAAGATTACTCAGTTTTGCATTTAAAAAAAATTCTTTGGGGTTTTTGAAAAATCTATGCATTTCCTTATTAATAAAGATTTTTCTTTCTAAAAATCAATTCCTAATAATTACCTGTTCTCTCCTTCTGTAATTTACCCTTCTCTGAAAATACACTTAAAAACTGTTTTTTTAAGCCAGATCAGTTCTAACATACTCACTTACAGAAATGTGCTGAATTAAAAAAAAAAAAAGTCACTACTATCCTCAGAAAGTTAAAGAAGGACCCAAGGAAGTATAGGCCAGTGAGCCTCACCTTAATCTCTGAAAAGAGGATGAAGCAGCTAATCCTGGAAACCATTTCCAGGCACAAGAAGGACAAGAAAATCATCAGGAGTGGTCAGCAAGTTGTTTTTCTGTAACACTAAAAATTTAAAAAAAACAGAGCTAGGAACTTGAATCCATGTAGAAGAGAAAGCAGAAAGGAATTTCTTAATTTTTCTGCAGGACAGATGGGAGAATCTGGACCTTTACGTGAAAATTTATATTGTGAATGTAACTCTAAGTGATCAAGAGACTTGCACTCCATATAGCATTCAATTTAAACAGACTCTCTGCAAGGGGAGAAAAGTATGCTCTTCAGTTTCTTTTCCACTTCTAAACTTCAACTTTAGTATTACACACACAACACTTTATAAAGGCTTAGTAATTAACAGCTATTACAAGCATTGCACTGACATTGCAGTAAATACAATATCCAGTTACTGAACTACAACAATTTACGGACCGTTCATTAGTATGAAGGATGGATAAAACTGTTGTACTTCACTAGTTACCTATTATAAAGAATGATCATAATAAAATAGCTACCATAATTTTACCCATTGCCGATTTTTTTAAAGGACAGAAGTTCTAGACATTTGTCATGATTTTTTTAAACGGGTGAGTCAAATTGACAACAAATATGATAGCTGAAAGCCGAGGCACCCATTTTTCACATGTTGGCCAAATTACAGAGGTTAAAACATGAAGGGTCTAGCTCTTATACTGTGAGTCATTTAGAAGTTCTCTGGGCTGACCTTTGCTTTTATTCAAAGGAAAAAGACTGAAGAACATTGCTGTGTTTCTTCAAAACAACTAAACAATGCTCAGATTTAAAAAGCAAGGTTCAATGTGATAAAATTATGGTGACAAACAAGAATGAAGAGAGAGGACTGCAACATTCTACTGGAAGAAAACCCCTTTGAAGCCAATGATAAAAACCTTTAAGTCCACAGAATATGGGACTTCATGTCTGACACATATCTAAACCACTCATAGAATGACCAATATCTGCACTCAGAAGAATAGAAGAACCTGAAGGTGTGCCTGTTTAATTCTTACTGCTCTTTGCCTCTGTGCAATTAAAACCTACAGTCCTAAATACTGACGATGCATGTGCATTTTGTTTTGAAAATCACTGCAGTGTAGCAAAAACATTTTCTTTTTTTGAAACAAAAATAATTACAGGTGAATGATTTTAAACAGTGTTTGCTGCAATAAACCTATTGAAACAAAAGAGGCACTTCTAAATTAGTGAAGTTCCTACTGATATCAGCTATTAGCAATTAGGAACTCCACCCCCCATCTTTTCCATCTTTAAACAGCAATGATTAAATGTGGTTTTAAAGAGGAGAAATTATATTAGAAAAACAGCTCTCAGTGTTGCAATTAAAGCACAGTTCTTAAGATGATAAAATAAATTTGTTAATAGCTTTATCCACTGATTCAAGATGTATGCAGTAGATTTAAAAAGATACGACAACCCTTTTGTACAATCTCTTTAAAAATGGAGTCTCTAACATTTGATTATTCCATATTATCAAATCTTGTATTATATACTGTTACTACATTTCTCTGTAGAATCCATTTGGACAAGACTTAATAAAAAAGACATATATTTTGAAATAAAAGGAAGAGAGATAATTTTGTTAATAGCTCGAAAGTAAACAAATAAGTACTGCTAAAATATTATAAAGTTTATAATCTATCTTGGAAACTTCCCTACCACAATTAAATCAAATGTCTTTTCTGTCCATAAAAAACTGAAGTCTAAAATTGAACCATCTTTCTGTTACCCTGTAGTGAAATGTAAGCCCAAATAAACTTTTTTCTGTTATGCTAATGAAAACATATTAAAAATTTCAGTAGATTTAACTTCTTTTAATTCAAAGAACATGTATTAACCTTCCCAGTTCTGCCTCAGAAGGCTTTAGATTTATGATGATTTGGCTAAATTTTTCAGAGATATTAATGAGTGAATTAGATAATCTTGACAAAAGAAAATGTCACATAGGGAGCTGTTGAGTCCCTCTTCCTAGACCAGAAGGAGGGATAGCCTTGGACCACAAATGGGATATGGATAGAATACAAGAAAGCTTTTTATCAGCTGCCATGTAACTCTCCCTGGAACCATTTATGGAACTAAACATGTTATCAATCACTAGACATTACACTGCAAAATGCCACTTCTATTTCCTGGAGCAGAGAGTATGGGCCTTGTGGAAGGATATGTTTGCAGGAGAACCTTTTGCATAAGAATTTTTTTGTATTTTCCATGAGAACTTTGTACACATAGGTAGACTAGCTGAAGGTACGAGTAATCACTCGAATTTTTGTGTTTGTAGCTTTGTTAATATTAAGTGATGTACTTTTAATTATTCAGATCCTATTTTATTCCATGAATTGTTACATTTTGTTTTGGTAATAGCATTGTATTGCATTTGTACCATCCCTCTTCCTTCTGTTCTTTGTTTTCTCCTTCTGTATGCTATATATCTCCCTCTGTATCACCACTATCAAAGATTTGTAGAGCAGCAGCAGAAGAGAAATAACCCTTCTGATGCGGCATAACTGGCTCAACTACACTGGTGTTAGAGGCAGCTGTCATGCCTCAGAAGATGTCATAAACCATCAAAGACCTTCAAAGGGCCCCTGATTTCTATGTTCTTCCACCAGATGACTGCACATGATCCACAGTGTTGTAACAGACAGTGTAAAACTCCCCACTCCAGGGGAGATACCTGGGCGTTCTCACCTGAACCCGTTGAAGTCTCTGTTTCCTGGGCTTCCCCCACCCCTGATGGATCAAGACTGTGACCATAACCTCAACCAACAGAACATAGATGTTGGATCCACAGGTGGTGGTATCTTTTCCCTCCACTACCTACTCTTAACCTTTCTTTCCTTTCCTTATATATTTTCTTACATGATATCTTTATACTATTGTACTGTTGCATTTTTATAGATAATAACCAAAGCAGTGACATACCTCCTTTCCATTGCAACTACATTTTCCTAAAATACTTGTTCTAAAATAAACCTGTTTCATCTATCTGTCTGTCTGTCTATCTCTCTATATATACACACACACAAAACACTAGTCATTCAGCATTCAGTGCTGTTTCACTCTAATCTGCCCCAAGGGATCTATTAACAAGAACCTCAGTTACCCCACCTTCTGGGGCGAGTTGTAACACATGGTAAAATTAAGGATGGCAATATATCCAAGAATATGAATTATAAAGTAAACCGGTAATTTTTAGCTAATTAAAATATATATCAGATTGCCTCCTTTAGCTCATAAAAATGCATGAATATATGTCAAACATATCTGAAGTAAAAGGACATGGCCTTTACAAAGTGATAATCTTTCAGCTGGGCTTAAAGCAGAAGAAATTGAAATTGTGATACTTTGATATGAAGACAATAAAAATCTTGTCAAGTTATTTGGCAGCCATGCTCAGAATAGAACAGGCACAGAATGGCTTTATTAACATTAATAAAATATTACTATACACACCTTTTGCAGGATGCTTATTTTAGTATTTGAAACATTCCTCCTAATTATGCTGAATAGGAACAGAGGTAAAACTAGACTACTACCGATAAATAAAACACAATGTAAGAAAAATATGTAGAGACAATTGGATACCAAAACAGATGGAAAAACCCACAAGATGCTTTCCTCTCGAGAGTCAAAATTAAACAGCAATGAACCCAAAATGGTCAGAATTCCTACTTTCCCCCTGAACTGGGGTTTTATTTCTACAAAACTCTTTATAATAAAGTGTATACTATTTCAAAATCCTTCATGGATCTCCACTCCAAATTAGAAATTTATTTTTTAAAATGAGGAGTGAAGATTTATATCATCGCTGAATTCAATATTACATCTATTGTATGCTCTAAAACTAAATTAAGATGCTGTTCAGAGGCCATATATGCAGCAGTCCATTTCAATCTATTAGTCTGGCTAAATGCCTTCACACATCCAGTGAAAGGAGTCATCATCATCAATCTGCCAGTTTTAGTGACCAGTCAACTACATGTTGATGCATGCACTGAGGAAACAGAAGTGCTTCTTCCCTTCTGTCGTACTCCTAAACATAAGAATCAAGGGAGGCTGTTCTAATAGGTAGCACACAAAATGGTGATTTAGCTCCTTAGTGTAAATAACAGTGTTAGAATCACCACTTTATTTATAACCTTAGTTCTAAGGCAGAATATACGTCTGGAGTCCAATTCCATTATTGGGCAGGGTAAGTCACATATGAGTTAACTTCTTTTGCCTGATAAGTTAATCACACCACTATTATTCAGAGTCTTGCTTTCATTTAAACTGTTAAGCAAAAAAAAAAAAAGCACACTTTCAAGTTGTTTTATCCTTTCAATAAGTACTTCAAAAAAGTTGTTTTACCTATTAGGTACAGGGATATAAGCTCCAACTTTCGTGAAATGAAGTACCTCTGACTGGTGAAGTTTTGTGTTGTGTAGCTGCAGCCTTATGGGAATATGGGAATTCCGCATCTTCTCAGAGATGCACAAGGGCTTCGTGGTCTCATTTAGCTACCTATGTGCCCCTGAAGAAGCCCTGCTAGCAATAAAACACTCTGGTGGCAAACAGCTAATTCATTAATTAACCACAGTATTTGCTGGAAAGGAAAGCACTAAACAACGCTGCACAGAAAGTGCAATTGTGGTTGTTCCAGGTCCCTGTCTGCAGTATGTGCGGCAGAGGCAAGCAATGCCTGTGCTGTTTCTAATTATTCCAATTATCATGGCACACTATGAAAACTTGATTAATAACACTGAAGATATTGTTGTGGCAATTAGCCATATGGTTGTGGGACTTTATTCTGTCACGATTTAGCCATTAGCATCTACTTATGTTTGTCAGAACAGAGCATCCGTGACAAGTTGGAGTTCCGCTCACCTTGCCGAGTCCCTGGTGAGCAACACCAGAGAAATGTTTATTCCTGGGAGCCCCGCGCCTGAGTAAATTTTTCATGTGGCATCCGGTCTGACTGGGGACAAATGTCAAGTAGCTTATGCAACGACCCATCAAGCCAGGCTGTCTCTGCACAAGGTACTTGGTGAGCGTCTTGTCAGGGCAGACTTCTTTCAGGGGAGGATTTGACCAGTAAAATTAGTGTCAAATGCCTTGTATTCAATGTTTCAATGGTTAACTGTTTAGACAGCATGCACCTACCCTTATTTAGATGTGATGGAATGCTCTATTATGATTTTATACACCTATGAGTTACATATTACCATGTGCTTGAAATGTATATCTCCAAGCAGAGGGACCATGGGGCAGCACTCTTGTCAGGCTGGTCAGCTGAACTGACAGATACATAAGCTGACAATTTTTATGAGCCATCTTTTTAAAATGCTAAGTATATGTTAAAAAAAAAAGATTATTTTAAGTGTTCTTTCATTTATTTTGTGGTCAGATTAACTGCTTGTATCTGAAAGTTAGGCTCTTAGACACAAGTAGAAGCTTTAAAAAATTCATTAATAACGGAAGGCTGCCCTGCTTTTCTCCTGAAAGCACAGCAGCAGTTTTAGTACTACTCTAAAACTTTTTGCAGATCAGCTAATGCAAATGTGCTTCTATCAGCACGTCACTCAAAATCAAAATGTTTGCAATCAAAGACAATTCCAAACTTGTCTAGTTGTCCACAGTTAGGAATCAACAAGTTAGTTCTTATTAAAAGGATTAGAAAGCACTCAAGAACTAGCCACTTGCTATATAGGGTTGCCATGCAAATAATGAAAGTGTGCCTACCCATTTTGGACATGAGAAGACAAAGAAATAACGCAATTTTGTGGAAATAATAAAACGACACTATGAAAGAAGTTTTCAAGAAACACACAACTTTAAGAAAAGCCACAGTATTGTAGAAATTCACCAGGCATTGTTAAAACAAATAATAAGAATTGCTATTTTTCATCTATTTTTCTAATACCTCTACCCTAACAGTAGCTTTTCTTTTATAGTCGCTGTCTTCCATCTGTATAGGTCTTTCACATATTCTGAGGAGACAGAGATGTCATTTAAAACCATAAAAGTAATTGTAAAGAAATAAAAATAGAAGAGGACTCAGAGCAGGTGTAATATTTTTAACTAAATTTAACTCGTTATTTAATGACAGGAATTTAATTGACAAGACATCTGGGCATAAAACTTGCTGACAAATGCCTGTGTAAGAAAATGTGCATACCTCACACAGCTTACTACTAATAGGGATATATGAGCAAAATAAATTGGCAAAAGGGAGGGACTGGATCTGCCAGACATCAGACACACAATTTTAATGGAGAGCTAGTTTTAAGACTGAAAAACAACTACTAAAATCTTTTTTGCATTTATGCCCCTTTGATTGAGATGATTGAGTTTGTTTTAAAATAACAGTGTTTGTGGAAAATTATATACCGACTGTCCTAGAAATCCCATCTGTGCACAGATGGAGTGGGTTTGGGTGTAAAGAAGGTAAATAATTAAAAGAGGGAAACAAGGAGAGAAATAAATACTGCACAGGAAAGAAGGAAGAGATGGAAGAGATGAAGGATACACAAAAGGGAGTAGAAGATTTGTCTGGAAAGGCAGTGTCAGTGAGGATTTTTTTCATATTACCTGTGGAGACCAAGTCAGATAACCTACGGGGTAGTTGGGATGCTGGGCTCTGCCCTATGCAGGTGCAAGGGATTTTGCTTTCTCCTTATACATAGTGGATGCTGGCAAGAGGCAAAGGCAACAGCATATGTATGGCCTTGCTCAAAGCTGAACTGAGTGTTCTCTCCAAAGGCATATGCAGAACTCTACCCTTGTCCACCACGTGGATTCTGAGATAAAGAGAGAATACTCTTCAGCTGGAGATTATCCCTGCAGAGAGAAGAGAACTGCTGTCTTCTTGGGCTGTGTTCTGCTCTCTGACATGCTGGAAATCTGCCTTCTACTTTGCAGGCCATTGCAAAAATACAATCAAATGTTACAATTACAATTAAATGGATGAGACTGTAGACGATAAAGTCTTATGATTAGAAAGATGTATCTGTTTTTCACAAATTTTGGACACAGTTTATTTGACTACATGCTACATTTTCAGCTAGTACTGCCACTCTGTTTACAGCAAACCAGAAGATGTTTGCATGTGTAGCAAAGTAACGGGGGACAGGAAATATGAGAGTTTAGGTTGTCCTGAGAGCTGGTCAAACATTCATTGTCACACGCACTCGTGACTGGCCTTGTGTGCACCACAAGTCTTACAGGAAAGACACACTTTAAACAACTCTTGTGTCCCAGCTACAGCCAATTGCAGAGAGACAGTGGGGGATTTTTCTTTACCATTTCTATCTTATTTAGACAGGATTAAGTATTTTCAGGAACCTTCTACTAAGTATATGTGGGTTTCTGATTATTTTTGGTACTGCAAATTTGGCTGGAGTTCTAGACCCCATTTTTGTCTGCTAATTCACTGTTTTAGATTAACTTATTGTTATATATGAACCAAAACCATATGTCACATTTTACAGTGCTCTAACTCAAACAGGTGCTTCATTTCAGAATTGAAAAAAATACTTCTTATTATTTGTTTCTTACCAACCACAAGTATTCCTCCAGCAAAGAATTCAAGTTTTGGTATGCTTCTCAGAAATTTCAGGTTGAAAATAGGCCCTTAAAATCCCTCTCTGACCCTCTATCAGAAAATCTGTTGTACACTTCCAGGTTTGAAATAATACATAACTTAAAATGACACTAATTTGAATTTTATTGTGCTCTTTCTACTTTGATCTGTTTCCTTAAAACTGCATTTAACTTCCGTTTGACGAGAAGCATCTTTTTCTGAACCACTGACTTTCCAATGCTAATGTGAGAGGGACACAATCAACATTATAGGATTGTTTTCAGGCAGCTTGAAAAAGGACCTGACATCCTAATTCTCTGGCATTTCCCACAACTGGCAAGTGCAGATGGGCAAAGTGTCATTCTGATGGGGCTGAGGTTTGATCAGAGGCATTTCCACAAGTGGAGGAGGTAGGCTCTTCTGCAGGCTGCTGCCTAGTGTTTAGAGAAATTGAGATATGGGGAAGGATGTGATCAGATACAGGATAAATGATCCCTAAGAGGTGGTATGGAAAGGGAGGGCCGGAGGCTGGCTGTTTCTAAGGCTCATTTATCTGACCACACTTTTCCATGCTCCAGCATAACGATGCCACAATGTACCTGGAGGGTCAGAAGCCAGAAACACACCTGGTGATGCATCCGGACTAGAGGAGTCAAATGCATCTGCCTGTTAAGCTAAAGGATCATTCCTGGCAGCACAGCACCTAGCACTGGAAACCTGCTGCCAGATGGACTCAAGTATTCCTTTCAGCTTGTGAGAACAGAGTAGCCCTCTTAAGCAGATCACCACACTGACTCGTGATAACGTCAACAGTTCCTTGAGGCACATCCTGACTCAGTTATTGCTCATAGTTGTTTGGGATGTAGGTGGTATTTTATGTGAAGGTACTCATGATATTGAGCATTTAGTTGGTTGTGACAGGTAGAATGCATACTTTGAGAATGTGGCATCTATCTCTGTCAGAACCATGCTGTGAAAACGCTTGCCAACCATTACTATAAACTTTCCTACTGCCCTGGGTGATATTCCACATTCTCAGATATGCGATTCCATGCCTGCTTTTAAAAGGTCACTATTCAGGATACCAATCATTTATGTATTTTACTTTCATACAGAAATGACATGGTCCATGAAGGATCTGTTCACATAAAGTTTTGCATGTCCAAAACAGGCTGACTCACCAACAGCTCTGATTCAGATCAGAGCTGACCATGGAGGTGATCCTTGCAGTATTACCTGGTATTTTTTTTTGTTCCAAGTCTGAGGTTTACACCCAGAGGTTCAAAGAGGTTTATACTCTAAGACCTCACTTGTACTTGAGGGAAACAACTTGTACCACAAAAATGACTGGAGCAATCAGATTCAAATTCCCTGTTCAATTTTCTGTGGAAAATTATCTTCAGAAAATGCACATCATGTCAGACTTCAGCTTGGCTTTGTGAGAATTTGTGAAGTCTTGGGAGTTCATTTTGATTCTTTCCAATCATTAGTAAAAAATGATTTTTTCAATCCAGCATCAACTTCAGGAAAGCACTTGGTGAGGACAGTGAGAAGTACAGTAGGGAGAATAAAAGAAGTGAAAGCACATACATGTTTCTAAAGCAAATGTAACCCACAGGATGTAGCACCAATTTAGGAATTGGGAGGCACAGCCACGGGCAAATTATTGTCCCAATTAATTTTCCTCTCTTTGTGGAAGATAAGCATAATAACTTCCATAAAGAACTATTAAAAGCTTATCAGAGAAGTTCTTCAATTAGAAAGCAGTATTTTAATATAGTGATAAAACAATTATGAATAATTCTTTTCATGAATACCATCATATATAAAATGATGGGGTTTTCAAGCATCAAGCCTAGGGCTGAGATTCACTCATATAAAGGATATTCTTTTCTTAACATGGTCTAAAGTAAGTGAGGGTAATACCTATCAGTTAACCTGACAGTATTAGAAAACAACAAAACAGCACAACTTTTGATTCTGAATGTGTCCTTCAGAAATTTTACATACACAGAAAGAAGCTGAAGATCTGAGGTAAGGGGGGTGCACATTATAAGATAAAATTCTACTGGGAAAAAGGCCCCTGAAGGCTGACCGGTCAAATGTAGAGGTTTTATTTTAGAGATATTAACAAGATTGGATATAAAGAATAAGTTTAGAAAAAAACACCTAAAAGACACAAGTTTTATGGCACACTGTGCTTTCTCTCAACTTTATATTTCAAAATCTGTAAATTGCTTCTCTACTATGCATAGTCAAAATCACCTTACTGTTTGACTTCTCCACTAACAAACTCCACAGGTATCAGATACTTTTCAGATTCTATGGCTAATGATAACTTACTAATAAACTCAGATCGATAGCCTTAACTCAGACTTAGGTTTTCAGTTTGGTAGGTCTACTTCGAACTCGAAAAAGAGCTTGTGTGTGTGAAAGCCTGTGCACTTTATCAACCATAGTGGTTCCTTTAAAGAAAGATTTTAGAACTTACACACCTTGTTTTGTTATTAGTCAACCGTGTCACTATGAACTGTTTAATTACTGGTAAGAGCACATGAATCGTAAACCTTCAGGTATGTATTTCTTGTATTAGGTCAGCAATACTAGCCAAGACATGGACATACCTGTAGTTTGGAAGCATTTTCCCCCCAGTGTCAGAAAACTTCCTGAAGTACTGATGTTGCATTTTTTTAATATCTAATGATAAATTTATTTTTATGATACCTTTTTATGGTTTCAGCCAGACAAGGACTCTATTGACACTGAACTTTCACAGAAACTACTGATTTATCATCATTGCCTTGAAACAAGACATTCTACTGCAAAAAGGGACAAACCAAACTTTGAAATGATTCCATAAACTTTTCCAAAAGTAGTTAGAATTTCCAGAAAACAAAACAGTGTGTTTAATTCTTGAGATTTTTGAGGCTATGCCCCTTGTATTACCTTTTGACTACAAAACACATTCAATTTAATGTTGATAAATGTGTGTATTGAAGCTCAAAGGCATTGAACCCATTGCTGGCAGTTGTGCCACTGCACAGATATACACCATTATTAATTATGTCACAGACAGATTTACCAAGATAACAAGTAAACTCTTAATGGCAAGGATATAGGTGACTTGGGTGCTAATACACTCATGTATCATGGATGATTAAAACTGAAGTGGAAGAAGGATGACAACAATATGTTCCAGTACTATTAGCAATTTTGTACTTATTGATGATGATGCAACTGTGACTGCTGTAGCTGCAAGCATGACAAATGTTTCTAGGGACTGAGGCCAGAGGAGGTGTTTTAACCAAGGAGGTACAAGGCAAATAGCCTCAACCTGCACTGCAGATTGGGCAAAGTACAGGAGCAATGAGCTAGTAGATGCTCTAACTGACATACACACTATGTGGAGCTCGATGACATTTCTATTGTGTAGTTATAACATGGAGTTTCACTACCATGCCAAACTACTCCAGTATAATTCATTCAAGGCAAAAAAGAATGATGCTTCAAAGAGAAAATTTGAAGTTACACAGTTAAAACTCAGGAAATCCACACACCTAATTCCTGTCACATTTTGAAATCGGAGTTCTGCATGTACATCTCCTTTAGCTCTGATTTCTATCAAAAATATGCATAATTTTAACACTAATTTCTATTAAAATATGCCTCATAAAACATAGCAGATGCATGCAGACAATTAACATATTGTATGAACTTCTGCATTTTTTATTCTTTACTGGATCCTCCGTATTGCATTAACTTTATTTTGCATTTTCATTGTTTTCCTTTCACAACCATAAAACCAATTTGGTTTTACTAATGTTATTCTAAATGCTTTCAATTGGATCAATTCACTTATCATTGGGGTGAAGAACTGAGGAGGGGTCAGCACGTACCTTAGCTGCTGAAGTCAATTTTCTGCTAGATTGAGTCAAGAGAGAGAAACTGCATCTGTTTGTATTGTTCTGTATCAGTAAATGAAACTTTCCTCTTTTTTTCCCCTTTTTTTTTCTTTTTGCAACAAAAGCTTGGTATTTGCAAAAGCTGTAAGACTGTGGAGACCATAATCTAAAATCACGAAAGCCACAATTTTTATGACTACAATCTTCTTTTCCTGGTGTTTAGGCAGTGGTTTTGGGGTGGATTGCACTGCATGCGTTCTGATGAGACATTTACAATCTCCTTTATGCAAATTACCCCAGCAGCTGTTTAAGAGCCGTGGTTGTCAGACCAGCAAGGAGAATGTGATTTGGTATGTCACAAATGGGGCAGGGCTTTATTAGGCTCTGCTACAAAGTTTTAGCAGATGCCTCAGCACAGATTCAGTGTGATCCTGTAACCCCATTATAACTTTATTGCTCATGAAAACAGAAAAAACTACCAAATACTATGGGGATTCTCGAAAACAAGCACTTCACACTGCCTATTTCCGAATTAAGTGCAAATAATAAATGTAATCTTATCATTTAGAGTGGAAAACCTGCAGCTTCCCCCAAAAATATCATATGCAGCTGGAGATTTCCTGGGGTAAAACCCAGCAATAACACCCTTAAGACTAAGAGAAAATTTTACAAGTAACCAATAAAGACTTTTTGTCTTTAAAAATGACTCTTCAATAAGCAAATACTACCATTTACAGGTATAAACATTGAGTCTTTGATAAGAGTTTCCATTTGAAAATGTTATGTCTGGATTAACATTGGACATCCCATGATCAGGAGACAGATTAAAAGATCCACAGAGGATTCTTTTAGGCCTGAAAGACAGACACATCTGATTTAGTTCACTTCCCTGTGATTGTATTAAAGGATTTCTTTTACTAAATTTCACCTTGAACTGATGTTTCTTGTTCTTATGCTTGTCATCACACAGCTCCACAACCTCACTTCTACACCATGTCTCAGGACTTACGGCTCTCTTAAAACTTTCTGATATTCAATATATAAATCTCAGGCCATTTTGGATCATTTTGCTTTTGAAAACATTGTCCACCTCTCACTCCCTTTCTGAGCAAATATTTATTCCCTGACATACTTCTATTGATTAGATGTATCTTTTCAACTTGTATTTGACAAATGCTGATGATCAGAATGGGGAAGCTAAATGCTAGTAGCTACACTTTAGCAGTTTGGATTAAAATTCTTTTAATATAGTTAACCAAAAATATGTATGGCATTTCAGGTGAGGTTTTACTATTACCTCTACAATATCATCAACACTTTCTTGTATGTTCTGGAAAGAAAGGTAACCTGATAGCATTTGTCTTTTACACAGCTCATCAATTTGGTGGCTCCAAGATGTTGTGAATCACTTTCATTCTGTTATCTAACTCTGTTGTTAAGCAAAAAAACACAGTTCCCTTTTCTTCTGCTCTATCAACCTGTATTTTGCCAGCTATGCCTCATCTGGCTAAGTGGATAGACGTCACTAATACTGCCACCTAGTGACAATTTATAACATAAAACTGTATTTAGAGGCGAAACTATTTTTGAGGTTTTAAGCCTCTTCAAAAATTTCTCAGAATGCTCCAGCCTTCATTTTTTAAATGCCAATAAGCTGTAAATTCTAAGTCCTCACGTGAGTAATGTGACCAGTCCTTATTCATGTCTACCCAAGGATTTATTGGTAGAATTTGACTGTTACATAAATGCAAAATAATTCCAGAACTTCAATATATTTAACCATTTAGTTGTGTCTGTACGTAAGACTAAAGCTGTCTGCTACTCATCCTTTAAAGTCTGAGTTAAGAATAAAAGAGTTCAAAGCAGATGACTTGAAGTGAAGGAACAGTGAAAACAGCCTTTTGTAACAGAAGCTGAATTTTGACCTCAATTACATTACTTTGCTATGGCAAATATTATAACATGTATAGCAGGCGTCATGAAAAATCTTTCCAGTTGCCACCTGCAAATGCTACAACGGTAATCTATGTACTGAGGGAATTAGGCAAACAATAAAATTTTGTAACGTAACAATTTTAAGTACTACATTCTTTCAAGATAAAAGGTCCATGCTCTGAAAATCTAACTTTCAAAAGTCAACTGAAACTTAAAGGAAAAAAAGAACGTGAATCCACTCTGTGTGTGTGCAAACATATAGTGCAGCCCCTCCTAAAACGTGATTGTCAAGAAAACACATTAGACCACAGAGTGTTGGTTGACTTTAAGACACTGACCACTCAGAACAATTACTAACACAAGCATTGGAATTAAATAGTTTTTTCAGCATGTAGTTTTTTTCATGAGAGATCAAAAGTAACTGCCCCAAAGGGCTTCAAGACAGTATGATTAAAACTAGTAAAATGCAACATGAATGCAACTATCATTTGAAAGTATGATCAGAATAAACTTCTTCCATTAGCTCAAAACTGTGTGAGGATACAAAAGACCTATTAAATCTCTCCTATAATCTACAACTTAACATTTTCTTTTCCCCAGAGACGACTTTCTGCCATTCCTCTTGTACAATAATCTCTTCAATTATTTCATCGGATCCCCCCAAAATGCTGACGTCCATCTTTCACTCAAATTCTTGAATTGTTTGTGCCAGCTTTATACAGAGGGTTGTCTATGACCAATTTAGCATCTGTCTGAATTGAAACTGCCCACAATTTCCTGGGAATACTTCAGTCTTTTTGTTAACATTTCTCTGAACTTGCCTTGTTATCTTTGTAAATACAGACAAGTTTTAAGAACTATCATCTTGAAATGACCATTACAATGAAATACTGTACGAGCTTTTAAACCTGCTGTATGAATTCCCAAGTCAGTTTTCTGACTGTCCAAACAGAGTTGTTTTCTCCTATGCAACACCTCTCCACCTGGACACAATGGAACTGGCTTGGCACTCTCCTAAGTATATATTTCTCCATTTCATATGAAGAAATCTCAGCCTTTCTTCAAGCCTGGTTCAGTTTATGTTACAAAGAGTCTACCTGAGTGGTGAAGGAAAGCAGAAAAGCCCTGCTCTGCACAATATAAAGTTCTGCAGACAGCCTTCCTTAGGTCCCTCAGACTGGATGTCCCACTGTTTCTCCTGCCCACCAAGGCACTCTACCTTAGGCATGAGGAGATCTGAGGGCTACCACTGCTTACAAGTGGCTGGATGAGTCAGCCCAACTGCATTGGCTTCACCTCCATCAACACCAACAGCACCTGAACTGCAACTGCCTCTGTGTTGTGTTTTTGTGAAAATGTGGCTGTACCACTGATAAGGCCAGAAGGGTCAGGCAGGGAACAGCAGTACGGATGTGTTCCCAACTGAAAATGTGTATGTTGCCCTTCCTAACCCTGGTGGTGGTTTCAGCTGCAGACAGCTAAACTCTGGCATTTCTCATGCCTTTAGGAGTAATTATATATTTAAATGATTAAACAAATCAGGAAGAAAACATATCTAGCACAGAATGAAAATAGTTAACATTGAAATTCTTTTTTATATTAGTATCACAAGTTGTTTGTAAATAACACACTCATTTTTGACATGTAAGGAGCTCTGCCATGCCCTGAAAAATAAATTGTATTTTATTGGTGCTCGGGTGTTTCACAACTTCTATTTATTTGCTGCAAGAGTGGAGAATTAAGATAGAGTAGTTTATTTCACCAAAAGACTGACAAATGGCTCATTAGACACTTATGGAGCTGAAGCTAATTGTACGATTTTTTGTTGTATTAATTGTCACTGCCTGCTTAGCTGGCTAACATTGGCCATCAATACAGAGCTTTTTCCTTTCAATCTCCAAAAGAGAAGGGTAAAAAACCCCTAAATTTTAAAATAAACAGAACAGTACTTATTTCCTAATATAAACAAAAATACTATTTGGATTGGAGGAGCATGAGGGAGGAGTAAGGGATTAATGCGCTGGCTGTTCCCCACTGGGGCCACCAGTAACAATCAATCCCAAACAGCAGTCACCTCACATCATCTAACAGCTTGAATCATAGATATTCAAAGATTTTTCTCCCCCCTTTTTTTTGTGTTCAGATTAAATATCATTTACATTGCATCCTCTTTTTTTATTTCGTTAGAGACATAAGGTCAGAATTGATTGAATATGTACTACCTGCATATAATGATTTCCAGTTTTTTACAATCATGTGCTAATGCTGCACAGTAATGGCCTATGGATGAAGAGACAGATGTACTACCAGTCATTCGCTACACATTTGCATTAACAAATCATCATTTAATTGAAGCCCATCCAACAAGTTTATGCTACTTAAATAAAGTTCCTTTCCATAAAAGATGCCACAATGACACATGGTTGTTAACTGCAAGGTAAATAAAAAGTACTATTTATTTTCTTGTCACTGGTTTAGGTTAGTATTAAAATGCCCACTTATTAATTTGTATTTTGCTCAGAAATAAACCACCTGACACCTAACATAGCAATCCAAGCTAGTACTACTATGAGATGAGATAATTCACTTTTAGAAATAATCGTTTTGTAACACCACAATTTCATGCTTTACAGATTTTTATTTCCCCCCAAAATATATAATAGAACATAGTTTATATAAAGCCTATACATGAGTTGTGTGTTAATACTTTTAGGCAAGCTCTAATAATACAAACCTCAAACCCTGCTGCTATCAACATGGGCTACAATTTTTTTTTATGTCTCATTGTTGACTACAAACATTGGCACCACACTTAGAAATCTAGTTGCCTCCCTCTACAATTTAGATATTACTGCTTTCTTTTTAATACTGTCTAGGGAACAATTCAGGTAGGTTGTGATGCCCCTACACGTTTCAGATATAGAAAACCACTATCTATTAATTTCGCCTTTCAGAACGTGTTGCAAAATATTAAAATCTGAGAAGAAAGCATGTCATAAAATGAGGAACCTATAAAACCAATTTTCTCTCCTTCTAGAGATGGTTTAACAGTACTTTCAGCATATTCATTTCATAGTACATTTTTGCATCTGCAAAGCAGAAGAAAGATATTTTGGTACTGTCTGTTAAACTGACAAACAATACTTCGAAGTTAACATGCAGGGACAAGTAGATATATTTTTAATCGTGTTTTTGGCTTAAATCTACATTTTCTAGAAACCACAATCTTTTAGGATGAAAGCACTATATAAATGAAAGATGGTATCACTAATAATAGTTGACATCCTTTACTATGCTGCTATTGGCTTACATCTAAACTCATCATTGCAATCTTTTTTTTACCTAAATACAAAAATAATCAGCTATTTCCCTTTCCTGATGATATACTGAAAATAAAATATTTATTAAAAAAAACCAACCAAAAAAAGAAGTATCTTAGAAAAACTAGAAAATTCTTTCTGAAAGTGGTATAAGGCGGACTTTTTCCAAGCAGAGCAAACAGATTCTAAAGATGAACAGGTATCTTTTCCTTTGCTTCAGGACTGTAGGGATGTGAGGAGACAAGGGAGTCTCCAGGTTGACTGTTTCTTGTTTTTACTGATGACAGAAATGAGAAAAAAATTCACCACACCAAGACTGAGCTACAATGTGAAACTCAGAAATCCATCTTAAAGCTCACTGTGGCATTCAAGAAGAGATAAACACTAAGATTTATTTCCTCAGACAAGAAGTAGTGCATAAAAGCTACAAAATGCAATCCCATACAAAGTAAACAGACATACAAAAAAAAAACAAACCAAAAAACAAACCCTCCTGTGATTTGTCTGCATGTTCTCCAAGCTTTTTTTATATGCTAACACAGAACAGTAATTACAGATCTTGCAAGTTGACTTCTGTTTTCCAGAACTATGAATTGTACGTAAAACATGCCTTTTCATCGAAACAATTACCATTAATCAAAACAGTGAAAGCTAATACCACTCAAGTCCAACCTACTGCTGTGCCCAGCAATATATCAAACTGTCTGTTGTCAAACACACTAAACAAACTTCAACAGAATGTTTTCACTACAAATAAGAGAAAACATGCTTGCTAAGTATTTTTTAGTCAAACTGCAACCTCAGTAATCCATTCTGTCACTGGATTTTAATTTGCAGTAGTCAATCACAGCCTCAGACAGATCCATGTTTGACTTCAGAGAGATAACTCACTGGGACTAACAAATGAGTACCTGCAAATGACTACTATAGCCCCAAATTTGTTTAAGGATTTATATTTATGTACTCAGGTTTGTTTCTTTACACCATCAACTTTTTTCAACAGATTTTGCAATAACAGAAGAAAAAGAATGTACTACTTTTCACTGCTACTGTCCTATGAACATTTACACCTGCTTAAAAGTACTGTATTTTCTTTCATGTTCATAATCATTTAAACTATTACTAGTGTTTCTTAAAATCTTCATTACAAAGAAGGTGCTATCTTAGAATTTGTTCATAAATTAACCCAAGCCTATCTCCAGTAATTCAAATTCATATTAACCACAGATCTCATCTATGATGACATATTATAAACAATCAACAAAACCAGATATACTTACACTTCTCATGGCACCTCCCCTGTCCTAGCTAAGAGTCATAACTATTTTCTTAATAAAGAAATATAGTATTTGGTATCTGACAGAAGAAACTGTTTACCAGTGAAGCCAGTCTTTCTTGCAATTGGTAATCAATGCAGAAACTGAAGTTTTATATAAAAGAAGAGATACAGAAGGACAGGAATATTGGAGTTTAGCAAACAGATCAGGCCTTTATTACCAGCAAGCTCCATTATGGATTTGTGAGCTTTGTAAGCCAAGCTCCCCCAAGTGTAATTAAATTTTTATTTATAATGTGTTTGTGACTGTTAACTTCATGTTGCCTCTGCTTGTTCCCCCCCCCAAATCCAATGTGAAATAGTATTCCATATTTACTGCTGCAGAGAGCGGTGCTTTATTCAGTTGCTGAATTCATCTCTAGCCTTATGAGATGAGGAGTACAAATAAACATATTGTGTATTATTTATACCCAAACACCCCTGTCTTTAAGCATAGATATATACATATACACTCCTGCATGCAGACGCTCTAAGCCAAAACTGAGGACAAAAGAAGTACACGTCAGTTAAAATTGAACACATGTGAGCAAGCATCACTTTTTTTTCTACCAAGAGCACTATTTATCACATATTTATATCGTGGAGAGATAGGAAAGCTTCAGTAAGACAGGGCGATGCAGCACTGCAGAGCACATTTTATGCCGCAAGCCAAGTCTGAGATTAGTGTAAATGTACCAGGAAAAGGTTCTAAACTCCAACAAAGCTGGCACCTACGCTTTATTTTTTGTTCATTTATGAGGAGGACTTCATGAAAAAGCCCTCTGATTCCAAGAATGTATTTTTTATTTTTTTGTATTAACTCTATTCCTGCTTTCATTCAGGTATTACCCTCTGGTACCAATACTTACATAAAAAAAAGAAGCTTAATATAAGTAACCACAGGAGGATCTCTTCCCCCCTTGAAAAACTGCAAATAAAGATGTCAGCTATTGAGTATATTTGTGGCGTCTCCAGCAGCTGCTGTTAAATACCAGCTGGTCTAGCTGATTAAAATTACCTCCGAGTTGGTATTATAAAGATGCCTGGGCAGCGTTGCTGTATTAATGGATTATTGAGTGAGCGATGAAAACCTTGGCCAGCTGATGCGTTTTATTACAGATAGGCTTTATGATGTGTAATCACTGTAATTTTTATAACTAGAGGAAATGGGAAAAAAGAAGAACCTTCTTTCTCCCCTTACTCATACTGAAATCAGTTAAACCAGATTTTTTTTTTTGCCAGTCTGTTACTTAGGAATTAACTAAATAATTTGGGGTTTAATAGTTTCTGCAAATGTAAGACTTTATCCACACCTACACATACACAAAGGATAAGAAGCTATGTTCAAGGCTACCCTGTATTTACCCATTTTACATATGCTTAGGTTTATACATTGGGTATTTATTTCATCCTTTGACTACCAGATGAGTGCCACAACTGGCCAAGTGAGATAAACCCTTGTGCATTAGTTAATGACTGAACTACACTGTAAACACACCTTAATATTCTCCAGGTTCAGCAATTCAAGTGCTTGGGTCTTATGTCTGGTGTCCCTCCATCTTCTCCTTCCCATATTTTTCTCCCCTTCCAGCAACACCTTCATGCAAAATGTCCTTTAACAGTCTCTCAAACTTTCCCCCCCCACACTAACCACACATTTACTATGTTGTCTTGTCATCCGATAGTAGTTTAGTTTTCTCCCAAACTAACTGTGCTAATTATGAAAATCATGTAACTGTTGCCAGTTTTTAGGATTTAACAAAAAATGAATGACTGGGCTCTTGGAAGTTTCAGATATATTGGTGACACATTTTATTATAGATGACTTCTCTTGTGAGGGGATTCAGCAGCCAAATGCCATTTACTGAAAGCATCCCAAGAGAAAATATTTCAATTTTTTCAAGAATAGGCAAACATCAAAAGCTAACTATGGTATCTGAAATTCTTCAGTGGAATGGGAACTGTTGCAATTTAAAAAGAAGAAGTAAAATTAAGAAACAGGTCTTAACCTCTTAAAACTCTCTTAAGGAAACATAGCATTGCTTGTCTTTTCACAGAATAGATAATTATTATTAATACTTCCACAAAGTTTAGAAAACAATTCTCTATATTGTTCAAAAACTGATACAAGTGACAGAATTTTACAGGACCCTACGACATATAGCTGGTTATTATTCCAGCCTATTAAATCTAGAGACAAATTTCTTAGAGATCCTACTACATCTCATACATTCACCTGCAACCTCTACTGAGAATTTTTTACTCAGGCTGGTGGAGTTACGTGAAGTCCTGCAGAAGGATCATTTAAACCATTTGTTAGAAGACAAAGCTGCTCTAAGTCCAACATTTAACAGATCAAAAGACAATTTAGATCAAAGATCCATCAAAAATAGGTCAAACAATTTAATTAACAAGTTTTTTAAAGGCAAGGATGTTACAACAGACAATTTTTTGAAGTTTTTTAATTAAAGGTGAGTCTTAGAAATATTTATGATCCATCCAAGAGTAAAATCACCTAGGTGCTCTCCTCTTTTTTTCATACCAGTAGAACCTAAATTGTCTTATGGTACAAATGTGTGTTTCCAAGTCCGACATCTGATAACCTGAATATGTGACATACATCTCTGACAAATCATCTGGCTGTTCTGAAACACTTCTGCGCTGCCACAACTAGCTGTTGAAATGATGATGCCAGTTGTCTGCAAAAGGATGGAGAAAAGCATTTTTCACTAGGTAGGGATGTTGTGGACGAACAGACCGCTTTCCACTCTCCTAATTTCATAATTTCTTTACAGCATTGTAAATCATTTAGGTTGGAAAAGACCTCTTAAGACCATTGAGTCCAACTGTTAACCAAGCACTGCTGAGTCCACCATGAAACTATGTCCCTAAGTGCCAGGTCTACACCTCCCTTAAATACCTCCAGGAATGGTGACTCCACCACTTCCCTAGGCAACCCATTCCAATGCTTGACAATCCTTTCAGAGAAGGGATTTTTCACAACATGGAAAATTCTTTTGGCAGAACATGTGAACAGGGGTAAGGCAGATGGGCAAAGCCATTAGGACAGGTCAAGAAGTAATGTGTAAGGTGAAACCACACCAAGATGTGAAGCTGCACAGCTCCTGTAGTACGTAATGATAACTGTGAGAGTCCAAAGCACCTCAGCCTTGGGCTGTGCCCACTGCAGAAGGCAGCTGCTCACAGGGGCATCACCATCCAGCACCTGCTGCGTCTCCATTCTACAGCTGCAGCCCAAGTGGATCCTGCAGTCAAGAAACCGCTTTTGGGAGGGAGGCACATTGTCACATTTGTTCCAATAAAAAAATAAAATGAGATAATAAAATAGTGATGGTTTTTGTCTGGCAAAACCCTCATAGTTCCCATTTTCTCAAAACGTGTGACTTTCATTCCTCTGCCTGGAGCCAACCAAAGGTCTGCAGGTTGCTGCCACAAGTTGAAAACCTAGAGAATGGCTGTCTGTCCCAACTATTCTCTGTTTTTCTTCTGTGGTACATTCCATACACTACTGTAAAAGCACATACCTCTTGGGTACAGATCCCACCCCCGACCCTGCAGCCCACTGGTGCTGCTGCTTAGGCAGGGTTCACTGGGGCAGTGATCCAGCCAGGGCCAGGCTGCTGTTTCCTAAGGAATCTGCTGGCACGCCTTGCCTTGCCCTGGCCCCGGGCCAGACTTCAGGTGGTGGCTGCAGAGTCACCAGGACTCTGGTTCAAATCTCCCACGTGGATGAGGAAATTTGGCTTCTCTGGGCTCTCCTGCTGCATATTTTTCATGCATTTAGTGAATGTCCGTCTTGAGCAACCCTTGTAAGAATAAGCAATAAATTCATCCCAAATCCACAATGCTCCAAAGCTCTGTGGCTATTTCCGTGCTGAGTCAGATTTAACATGCAGCACAGAGAGGGGTCTCTCTTGAATCTAACTATTGAGGGCTGGGCAGTGGTGAAGAATAAACAGTGTCAGAGTGGGAAAAAACCATCTCAGTGAAGAGGAAGACATAGTCATAGATAAGACATAGTGCAAATGTGAAATACTCCCAAGTTTCCCACAGACGGACTACTTGAAGCAAGAGTCACCCATGGGGATCCACACAAAGATAGCCAACTGGAAGCACTGAACAAGTAAATTATTCTATCTAGGAAGAAATAATAAAGGAAGGCAATTCTTGAAGTGCTGGAATTATTACAATATACTAAACAAATATCTGCATTTGTAGTAAATACATATACATTGATAAGCTGCAAATTAATGGTCAATTTAACACGCATGCTAAATTCTAAGCAAAACAAGATTCTTAATTCACTTGGGTTAATAAACATAAAATTCTGATAATTACAGATACAATAATGTCATATGAGCACTTTAAACATATGCTGTGGGAATTAAATCCTGGCTATTCCTGCCCACTGAGGACCAGTTTTTAATCTTCGATGCATGATATGCAGTAATGGATTTTACGAGTTGACTTTTTTAAATTTGATGATCAGGTTAATGAAATTTATAATGATATTTTTCACACCAAGTTCAAAATAGTAGTTAACTCCTTGGCAAAGGAATTCAGATTGGACATGTAATGGATGTACCAGCAACTGCTGATGTGAAAGGATTAATCATCATTTTAGACTTTTATTAAATTAGATAAAATGGGATAGGCATGAATCAGAATATATAGCAATTAATCACTGGACTTTATTGAGTCTTTTAAAAATCTTATTTGCTCCTGAGTTGACAACTAATCTAGGTCATTCTGCACCAGTTTGACAAACTCTCCAGATAATGACTGTGACGAGAACATTAATAATATCGTCATTTAACAAAAAATGTTTATTCTCTATGTAAACTATGTTTTTAACATTTGTGGATGCTAAGGGAAATACCTCCATCTTAGTCACCCTACAGCATGGCAATTCAGCTCATTTTTTGCTATTGAAATATCTTGCCTTGGTTTTTTTTCTTTTTTTTTTTTAAATTTAGGTAACAGATAGACCAGTGTGCACAAATGACCAAAGTTTTTGGTAAATCCGACCGGCACTTATTGCAAACTGTTACAGCTACACACACTGGAATTGCTAGAAAATAAAAATTACTAAACTTTTGCAGTTTATTTATTGATCACTGAGAACCACCCCAGTTAAATTACCATAAACCTCAACATCACAACAACTACTAATCCAGCTAATAGGAATTAAGGGAGATGGAAGATACATAATAAGGATCTGGGGAATATGGAATTTATCCCATGAGTGTAGTAGAGAGCTCATAATTTAAGAATGCCAAAACCCAAGTGCATCATGAAGGTCTTGCCTCACAAGTGACATTAATTGCATATCCCACAGATGCTTATTACATATTCTATTTATACCTCTGAGAAGAAAAATATTCGTTTAAAGTTTAAAGGTTTAGTACTGCTTAAACACAATGTAACACAGCTGTCTCATGATGTCACAGGGAATATCAAAGGCTGCCGCACAGAGTCATAATGTAAGAAATAGTTTAGACAGAAGATAAATCAGGGGATGTGTTTCGGTGTGAGAGTCCCAGAGCTCAGAAGTACAGTAAAGCAGAATGTATAACTAAGTACTTTAGTTGGATTTGGGATTACACCATTAAAAAGGTTTTTCTGATTACAGTTATTGAAATAAGAAAAAGGAGAATTAAATCTATTTCAATTATTTAAAACAATTTTTAAGTAACATGTCAAACCACTAATACTAATATATGAATTGCTAAGGTCAAAGATGCCATTATCTTTTCTACTGCTCAGGCCATACAAATAAAACTGTTTCACCATTGTTTATACATATTAAGCACACTGGTATGTTGCAAACTTTCTGTAAGAACTACTTATTTTCTTCTGTTGACTGATTACTCTTTTGTGATTTCTCTCATAGGTAAGTAAGACAATGAGGAGAATTCTTTGATTCAAGATGTCCTATATACATCTACCTAACTATATTTGCATTAGTAAAAATACCAAAGCCCAATATTACTGGTTTTGTATGCCATTCCCCATGTGCCTGCTAGGAAAACTGGAATAAACTGCAATACCCAAGCTTAGACTCTTATAGATCACACAACATTTATTGATGTAAGCTGTAAACAGCTAAAGACTGTGTTTAGATGTTATATGGAATTTTGATTTAAACACTGTAACTATATTTAATATAAAACATATTACACAGTTCTGCTGCTACACTGCACACGTGGGTATGTGCATAGATTTATCCAAAGTACCAAAATATTTTTCACTAACTTTTTCACTTCTGCTAATAAAACCTGGTAGTATAATTGGTAGAAATAATAGCAATCAGAAGTAGGGGGAGTTTTATTATCTTACTTTTTTAAAATTTTATTATATCGTGAAATTAAAACCCAGAAAAGATGACATTTCTTTTCTTTCTCCCCTTTCTCAACACCAACATCAAAATATATTGGTTGTGTGGCATTCAAAGATCATTTTATTGGACACTTTTTCAGAGTTCAAGGACAAAAAATGTATAAAAGGCAATTGAAGTATGCTAACAGTGTCTTAATTTCAAATAAGGTGGTAAGAAATAAAGAAAAGCAGATCATTAAAAGTGACAGATGACAGTGTAAAAGTCTATGATAGGCAATGTTCTCTCATTGACTTCTCAAGTTGATGTTATATTGGGTGATGACATTTTGCTTCTTTGAAATTTGGGAAGAATTACTGTTCTGCTGTCAATACATTCAATACCGAGTAACAAGGTCTAGGTGCATCCCCAGTCTTTCTTACTTAGAAACAGTGTTATCTGAAAATTCAAGGGAGTCATCATTGCCAGTTGATATCAAGCTGCAAATGGTATGTTAAGAGTGTTTTCAGAGGAAGAAAATAGAAGAGCAGCACACCTGGCTTTCTGTAAAAATTCAAGCAGGACTCATTCCTTGATTTCAAAATATGTACTGGAAACCAACTTCTACTCCTGTCTGCTTTTTCTCTTTTTCACTACACCAATTATATTTTTCAATGCTGTGTACAGATTTTCTCTTCTTGCCAGATCTGTGAAGCCTTCATGCTAAGTTATGTAACTTAATCCTTTAGGGCCTTGTGCTATAACATTTAGCATGAGGAGTGATGGAATAGTCTCCTCATTTTCACAGAATTAGTTTGGGGAAATAATTCTATTCTTAGAAATGCTTCTAAAACATCAGTTCTCATGCTTTACCTAGAATAAAATATTGTGAATTCATACAATATGCAAAAGTTACAAAAAATTGTGCACCCTAATTAACAGCACTACACTTGAGCAACCTATTCCTGTGACCTGTGTTAATGGATTTTATTTTTCGGATATGGATGGCTTGCTTTAATATTTCATAGGATACTTTTAAAAATTCTTGCTCAAAACCACATCAGAATCAGCAAAGATACTCAAGGCATGCACCTATTTGGAACAAGATTTTTTTTTTATTGATGAAGCTTCTACTATTCTAGCAAGATGTTGGAAAGAGGTTCACAAGGTCATGGAGACCTACTATCCAGCTCACTCACTTTAAAAGTTAGGGCTGACTGCTGCAATATTTTCAGGGCAGGATCTTTTCCTGTTGCAAAGACTTCCAACACTGCAATGTATCTTTCTAACTCAAGAACTCCCAATAAAACAACTGCCAGAAAAGATTCAGAACATACAACTGGAAATATATAGATTGCCCGCAGGATTCCCCACCTTTCCGCCCCAGCCTCTGAGCTCAGTCTGTAACATCTGGTTAGACCAGAGGGTGCAGAGAGCATTGTCCACAGGGGTAGAAATGGCTAACCAAGAACTATGCTTGGTATCTGAAGTGGAAACAAGAGGCAGACTGACTTGACTGGCTGGTGAACTATTACTTTGGTGGGGAGAAAAAGCAAAAGTCCAAAGTGCTGTATTTTGCTTCTTAACATCATGTCAACATGGGCATGTTAGCACAGTTCCATTTTTCAGGCATATGCTGAGATTATTACTTTCTGTAACAGTTAACTTGACCTACTTATTGTCTTTTTTGTACCAATTTCCAATATGAGTTTTCAAGACTAAGTTCCATGTCATTGAAAGAAACAAAATGATGCACTAAACTAAATAGTATGGGTTAACCTGAGCAGCTGATGTGATTTATGTATAAAGAAAGCAAAAGAGAAGTAAGTACTTGATGGATGGCACCTTAAATTCCTTACTACAGTAGAACTTCATACATTGTTTTGTATTTATCATCAACAGCTATTGTCCACATAAAAGAAAAAAAAACATCAAAAACAGTCTTCCAAACACCTGTATATATTCCTACTAAATTTATCACAGGTCTCAGAAGATACTACTTCTATTCAAATCCACTGGTGTTTAAGCATACTTTTTTTTTAAGGGTATGTGACTAAAGTCAAAATGGAAGCTTTCTTGCTTGCTTCCTTCCCAGGTAAAGATAATTCCCTGTGTTTCACATGAGAAGCACATCACCTGCATCAAGGAGCAACAAAATGACAAATCTGCATTCCATCCTCACACACATCCAGTACTACTCATTACCATCTCAGCACATAATTATGCAGCAGGAGAGTAAAACTCTGACGAACACTTTTGACACCTCAACCAATCCTTCATTCTGTTTATAGAGTGGGCTTTTACATTATTTATATGTTAAAATCTTAAGTCAAAGGTATGACTGAAATACTGTTTGTGACAGTTGGGAAAAAGGATAAAATTGGAAGTTCATCATACTGTAATTTTCAACCTAATACACAACAAGAAGCAGCACAAAATGAAATACACCTTTTTCTATCAATGAACTAAGATTTTTTTAGAAACTCAACAATGAGAAAGAGATATCTATCATTTAAGAATACGAAAGGGTGAGTAGCCTCCCTTCAAAAGAGAAGAAAAGCAGCTTCTAGAGTTAAGCAGGATTTGCTTGCTGCCTGAAGGTAAGACACCTACCCTAATCTTCAAGAATTGTCCACATTTATTTGCACAGAGGAAGTAATTTGAATGAGTAAGCCACTGCAGTACAATTGAGATGTTGAAATAGATGAGGCAATCCCTGTCTGCATCAAAATACATTGTAGCTTTCTCAAGTAGGTCCAGATGTGTTCCTGTCTGTCACCTAACTTTGAACTTAGAAGTTTCTTCTTAAAATGTTTTTCAATATTTGAGACTGAATTCATAATAAAGTCTTCAGATGTCTGAGTCAGCCCCCAAAAGCTCTATCTAAAATTCCAGCAGACTGTATCTCTTAATTTGTGGGACCAACAGTGGACAGTAACCGTTCTTAGAAAGGCTTGTTTATCTGGCATTAAATCCTTAACAAGCTCTCTACTGACAGATAAGTTGGGATTTATATTCCATTAAAATCTGGTTTATATATAACGCTTTGCTAAAATCAAACACAAAATAATTACTGGAAATAAACATCAATTTCAGATATTAAATTCAGGATTAATTTGCTCCTGGACATTCAAATGAGAATTATTACATTGTTCAGAAAGACTTTGGATTTGCTTAGTCTTAGTCATTGCTAGATACTCATTTTAATAGCAAGGCCAGATTTTGGTGGTTCCCCTACTAGAGGCACAATAGCTCAAGGTTGCTTTCATTATAATTGCTGTCCAATTGATTGATGACACTGGATTAAAAGCTACCGAGGAACTGTAATGGCTTTGGACCATGCAATATATTATCTCATTCCTTTTCAGTGAAGTGTGAGAATCCAAAATAAACTCAGGCATCCTGGATAATCTGTAAGGTTCTCCCTAGCAAGACTGATCTTTGATCTACTTTTTATGTGGATCATGATAATTTCTTATTCTTATGACCAGTGGGATTTTGTTGATTTTGTTTTGTTTTCTGGATACAATGACTATGATTTATGTACCTTTACTACACAGGTAAAATCCTTTAAATTTTTCCTCCAGAGACCAATATGATTGCAGAAAAGAATACTGCCTGGTACCATAATGGCATGAGCAAGAAACTAAAACAGGTGGATGCCCCACAGCAGTGCTCATAGCAAAGCAAGTAAGAATAGTAATAGTAGAGCAGCACATCTGCTGTTGACTTTACCGAAACATAACCTTTCCAATGCTATCTTCAAATCTACACTCATGTCTAGTTTCCCTGCAACTTTGTTTTTTTTTAAATTTCCTTGCTTCATGAGATAGGCTTCTTCCTGAGGTATAACGGTGGTATCAGCCTAAAGGGCTGAAACTGCATCTCGAACCGCAGTAGGCAGCGTGTCTGTCTGATTGATCATCACAAAGCAGAGTGGCAGCAGGAGGCACTGAATGTTCTAAGAAGGCCATTTTTGTACTGAGATTAAGCTAGCATGAAATATTTACGCTCACTTCTGCATGTGCTTTATTGTCTGTTGGATATGTGCTTAGAGTTCGCTTTACCAATATAGTACTGCCATCCCTGTTATGATGCAGAAGCTAGTGAGTCTATGCCAAAACTTAATTTTTGTTCTTAAATAAAGCTTTTTATGCTTATGCCTTGTCATTATCTTTCTGTGTATTATTTCTATACAACTGTATCATATATATTTACATGATCTGGCTGTACTTATTGCATACAGTTCTATGAGAAATTCTTTTGATGCAATATAATTTACACTCAGTATATAAAATAAAGTAGTAATAATGATATTACTTGGAACGTTTCCAATTGATTCATCTTTTCAGTGAAATGTAAAAGAAGTCTTCTACCACAAATTACTTTAAATAAAATATCCTAAAATACAGATATTTGAAGACTTTCCTTAAGCCCTGTTTTCTCTAGCTGAGAGCACAACCTGCTTAATTTGTCATTGCAAAGACTGGACACTGCAGAAAAAACAGAATGGTTTTGCAATAATTATTTTGTACTTTCACATGAATTAGATGTAAGGGTCAAAGAAATTAACATCAGAGTACCATTTAATCTAGGACATTAATCATTGTTAACTCATCTAATTCTACAATTATACTGAATATTCAATCTGTCAACCCTCCAGAGTATGCAATCTTCTTGTTCAATCTTAGCATTTTTTTGTTTTTATTTAGAAAAACGCTTATTATCAAGAAGCATGTCACTGAACTGTTAGTATAATCAATTCCATTTTATTTTCAAGCAGTTCTTGTATTTTATAAAGTACAAAATTAGATATGATTAAATAATTATTACAGTTTGGTTAGACTGTACACTATTCACAGTGCTACTAGGAACATGAAACAATGTTATTCTCCAAAACATTATCCTGAGGTCTAACAACAAGCTAGAGACACAGCAAAGAAATAAAACCAAAGAATGATAAGGCACAAAGCCTTAATCTCTGCATTGCTGATTCCATTTCTGCTGGCATTAATAGCAGCTGAATAATTATCACAGGGGTAAGCAGCAGCTGACTGCATGTGAATGGAAGTACGGTCTCTCAAAATTTCCAGCTACACAAATTCCTGTGGTAAGGCTGCTACTTGACACCAACTTGAACAAGCACAGCACAGAAGTGTGGCATAGCCAGGACCCCAGTACACCTTCCTTTACCTAACTGGGTTCCATTCCTGATCAGCAATGAAATGAGATAGCCAGGTAACACAAAGCCCATTCACTGATGCCCCTGGAACATAAGGTAATCTATTGCCTTGAGCTAAAATGTCAAAACATAAACTATCCAGAGAAAAGATTTCTTCTCAACTGGCACACCTCATGGCATGCAGCCTGGCACACCCGGCTGAGGCTGATAGCACTGCAGGTTGCAGAGGATTAACTGAAGAAAAAAACCCAAAGACTTTTCACATTGATATGATAAACACCAAAGTATAGCATTCCACAAAACCAGCGTACAACCTTTGCACTCCTGGGCAGCAACCAAAACTAATGTGTTGCACCACACATACTGCATGATTTCAGGAAGTGTATAACCACATTTTATTTTAAAGGACAGTTTCTGAACATGGAAATGTTCAACCGACTAGGGTACCTGACCTCCTAGCAGAACAAGTTTTGCTAGTGTTTGAAAAATAAAAAGTATTTGTAAACATCAAGGGATGGCATCAACTGTATGAAAATACAAGGACTTGTTTGTAGGTTATAGAAGTTATAGAAGGTTATAGAAGGATGCAAAGTATAAAATACTATATTTTAAAATACGTGAACTGTATAAGGTGCTCAGGTTAGAGGAGACTACCATTAAATACATGCCTTTCATGTTAATTACTTTCTCCAGGAACGACATAATATCTTTGGAAGGAAGATCCCAGTCTTCCTTCTACCATTTGTGTATTTTTGATGTCAGGGCTGACAGATGAATACTTATAGTTGGCAAATCCAACAAACTTCAGCAAAACAATAAACTTCAACAAAAAACTCACATGAATTCTGCACTTGGGTTAGGTTTAGCAATTATTAATAACCTATCCTGTTTAAGAAACGCTGTTTCTAGTTCAAGAAATGCTAAATACAGGAAAAGATCCAGCATCTGAGACTGTCAGCTGGCTCACTACTGGAAATTACTACTCTGAAGTGTTCAGACATCATTAAAGGTGAGAATAATACAACACAGTCATGTTCTTTCCCTTTCTTTTTTTCCTGTCCTTTATATTAAATCAGAAATCAGAGAAGGATATGACCTCACAGGCAACCTACTTTCCTCTTCTGCCAATGCAGGCTCTGTCTCCACGGTACTATCCATTTCTGAAAGCTTTTCAAAGCCTGTCTTTAAAATATTCTGATGGTTTTTCCTTTGTTAATTTTGATATATTATTTTACAGTCTAACAGCTCCCTGTTAGTAAGGCTTTCCTGATAGTCAGCTTGAAGCCTGAAGCTTTCTCTCATAATTCATTCTCTTAACTGTAAATTTCTTTATTCAGATTCAGTTCTATTTATGCCACACCAGACTACATCGTTCTTCTGTTATTATAATGTTATGTTTTGAGCTAAAGTATAATTTTTTCTTTCAATTATTTCTCTTACTGAAAGGCAAAATCTTAAACTGAAGTGAATATCTACAGTACAAATTATTTTTGCCCCAAAGTATCTGTTTGCAAATTTCTGAGGTTTATCTTATTTTCTGCTTGTTTTCATAAACCTTCATAAAAAAGAAACACAGTCCTTTAGTTTACCCTGATATTTATACTGCCTACTTATTCATTACTACCCCTGAAGTTTATTAGGGATGGTTGCTTTCTCTTCCAGATAAGTGAAGATATTAAGAAAACACACAACACTATACTATGCAAAAAATATTGTAATAGGACAATCTGTCCTCTTTGTCCTTTTAATACCTTGAGTTTACTTGGCTTATTTTTCCTATCCCTGTAACCCATGCCTATAAACGGTAATTAAGTTATGTAGAATTATATTTATCTTCCTAATATAAGTTATTAATAAATCTGGGACCACTACTTAGTTCAACTCTTCTCTTGAGAGGATACTATGTTGCAGCACTTTTCATTTAATGGTGACATCAAATTAGACTTCAGTGTTAAGTATTGCAGTTATGGCCTGACATTTACACAGTAACTTTTTCTTCCCTTTCTGAATTTTCTATTGAGTTGTTATATCCAATTCACAATTGCTTTTGGAAATTCACAGCTATAAGTGATTTTTTTTTTTAAATTTAAGGCAAAGTCAATCTTACTTTAAATCCTTGCAAAAAATAATAAAAAGTGTCATTTTTCTGTCACTGCAACAGCACATATGGCTTGCCACCTCCTTAAGGAATTATCAAAATGAATCAAATGTCTAGAATTCCAAACAATGAAGGCAAAATTTTTCTTTGAAACCACAGTCAATTCGCAGTTACTCATGGTTTGTCCAAGTTGCACACTCTGTATTGACCCAAACTGATTATAGCAGGCATAACTGGTTTGGATTAAATGCAGCACAAACACATGGATAAGGCCACATCCAAAATCACACCTAGCCCAATAAGCCATCCTGAAACAGGGTTACACAACACAGAACCAATTGACTGGATATGAAGCAGTTTAACAGACAAAGAACTACCTGGGATGACTCCACATATATGGACAATTTATTATATCCATGCCTTAACTTTTAACATGGCCCCCACTCCTCCCATATTACCAGTATCCAAAACCCCATTATCACAATAGCGAAAAGTTCACTGATTCTGAACTGGTGATAAAATTAAGTAAATAAACCGCTCAATGCTAGTAATTGTTTTGTGTCCTATTATCTCACTTGTTCTTATAGGAAAGGTAGACTATGTACTTGATTCAATATGTAAATACAGACTGCAATGGGAGTCTTCAACAGGGTCTCTAATGTGCAGCTGAATGGACTTTATCTGCACTGGGAATGCCACTATCAAAAATATGGCAATGTGGTGTTATTTACTGTAGTGCTGCAAATCAAGTAAGTTCTAAGAGATAAGTAATTCCTTTTAGTCCCATTCCTCTAATCCAAAATTTAAGGGAAAAATTTCCCAATATAATGAAACAAAAAAAGAAGGAATTAAACAATACTTTGAAAACACTTACAGTCCATAAATCTGTGGAGCAATTTCCAGTCGGTTCAGATGCATGTACAACTCAATATCATGTTTCTTCAGCAGATGATCCTGAATTTGGTTTACCTTTGCTACAATAGCAATAGATGGGCCTAAGTCCTGTGGCCTTGCAAATGGCATAGGTGTAACCATCACATCCTTCTCCTGCAGACACAGAAAAGAGCAGGGAAAAAAAGAACATCCCATGAAGCCTTATTGTGTAAAGGGGTTGTATACAAGAGATTTGGTTTGTTGTAAAAATCGGCTTCCAAATAAACACACTAATAACTAATTTCTTTCATAACAAAGGAATCTAAAGTATCACTTCTGTGGAAGGTATTATAGGATTCCCTTTCCCAGGAACGTGAAGGAGTGCCCCTCAATTCTGCACATCAATTTTTACATGCGCACTTCACTTTTCATGCTCCAACAAAGTGTTGACAGCTTTATTTTAGCTTTAATACCAGCAGTCTGAATCAGTCCAGAGCAAAGCAGATGAATGGTAACTCAGTAGAGAATATATGCCCTCAGAGGACAATAAATTGCACAGCAAACAGGAAATAACTTCTTTTCAAACAATCTTTTCCAAACAGGCTTCCCTTGTTCAGAAAATCTGGTGGCTGTATCTCAAAATCTACACAGCTTTGATAAAGCATCGGAAATTTTTTAAAAGGAAAAGGAAATAGAACAACGAGATGAACCTGATGGTTAGAAGGCAGTTGGTTGGACCTAAGGGTTGTGCAAACTATATCATGATGTACAGCATGATACACACAAGTGAAAACTACTGGAGTGCTTGAACATTATACTGCTTCAAATTTGTTCTTGCAAAAGAGTGAAGCATTATTGAAAAAGAGACAGAATGTGAGAAAGAAATGCAGCAAGTAAAGAACTGCACTGAATAGGAAACATCTAAAAAGGAGGATGAGAAAAAAAGGACAAGTCAAAGCTACCAAGAGAATGAGATGGGAACAGGGAAATAGAGAAATTAAGCTGTCAGGAACAATGTTAAAATTATAAAAGATGGAAAATTGAAACAGTAAGAAGAGAAGACTTTTGCAATGACTTTGTTGCAATTTGTCATCATGACTTCTGACCCAAAACCTTCACTTTAAAAAACAATTGATGTTTTTCTACCCTGTATTGACAGAGAAGCATTATCAAGCTCAAAGAGGTAATAATTTCAGGAGACTTCATTACAGTTTAAGCTCTTGAAAGATAAATTCATTTGGTTTGAAACAGTTATAAGAGCATTATTTTTAACATTCAATATGAAAGAAAGTTTTTTTTTATTGTATAAACTATCCTCAAGGTTGTTTCCTTTGGTTATAGTCCCTTTTCAACCCCATTCCCTCTGTATCAGCATGCTAAGAGACAGGAAGAGAAGTATCGTATTTCAAAATCATTTACAATATGGTTTAACAGTCAAATGGGCAGTGAACATGCAATAATTTCTACCAAAAAAGCCTATTATTTTATGTTCTTCTCCTTTGCTTGAAACACGTTTTCTTAATTATTCTATTTCTGTACTGGACAAAATATGGTATGATGCTGAGCAGTGATTTCAGGTAAAATGTTTTTATTTAAGGATCTGATTGATTATAAATTGTATCTTAAAATCTGCTTAATTGTTGCTTTGCTATGGCAATTGCAGTGAAGGGACTGATTCATCTATTATAGTATCGTGGTTTTGCCATACTATTGTGGTACCAAGGCATACTCATTTAAGATGCTCTAGCAAATCACTTGACAAAAGCTCCCTCAGACTGTCAAATAAAGCTCACTGAAATGGCATGCATTCATTTAAACTCTTTGCTATTCTAGCAAATAGGAATTTAAAATTAAACATCTAGAATCTTAGAGACTAACTAGCAATGTCGCTACTTAGTTAAATACTGAAGTTCTTCACAGTTGCAGGTATGTTAAGAAAGGATATTTCTCACACCTTCTTTTTTAAATTATTCTATTAACTTCTTTATTTCTGAGTAGGGTAGCCTTCTTTCTACCCTGAATTTTATTTCTCCATTGTATGGCTATTTCCTATAATTTCAGACTCATTATTTTCTTAGTCATATGCTAGAATGCAAAATACTGAAAATAGGTATCCACTAATCTCCTTCTATACAGAAATACACTCTTAAAGTATGGTATGATAACATTACCTTAATATTAAATTCCAGTCTATAGTAATTTTTTGCATAAGCATATCAATTTAGCTTTGAAACTAATCATAGAAGTCTGTACCTCTACAGACTCGTAGACTGTGCGTGTCCTATCAGTTGGCACACATCTGGGGTGTTAACTTTATTCTGGTTTATTTAACTTCAGCTTGACCACTGTGTGCATTCATAACTCTGATGACTCAAAAGATCTGTGATTTTAAGCTTTTCTTGATTATTGATATAGAACCTTGATGACAATCTCAACATCAGAATCTCTCTACTTATTTGAATTTGAAATATGAGAAGACTAGCTAGTTACTCAGATTAGTCTTTACATCATTAGTTGTCTGTGGGTTTAAAGTCATCTTTACAAAATTGCAAGACAGGCTATTGAACACTGGCTTCAATGTCGAAATATTCTGAATATCAAACTAATGCAAGCTTCCTCTGTGCCAAAACTGGAGTTATTTGTTGCTTGCAGCATTTGTGCACCTTGGCATAATGCAGAACTGACACATTGCTGACTGTCAGACTGACTGACTATCAAACATGGCTAAGTGTATCCAATAGCACATGCTGGCTTGCCATGTTTAAAAGCACAAGATAAGTAAATGGTATCCATCAAAATGCAGTTTATCAGCATCTCAGAAATTAACCCCATTAACAGAAATCTTCAAAGCATGACAGAATCTGTGAGAACAGCAGCTGCAACCAATAACAAAGCCTTGCCTGTCCATGCCTCCTGATTTGGTGCACTCCACCAAGAGTTCGGTGGATGACCAGAGTGCAATGATGTCATGTCTGTTGTCTCCTCTCTCACAATTTGGTTGAGAAAATGACAATACCTCTAGTCAGTTGAAACTGCTCCAAAAAATCACATAGCTGGTGTGAAATGAACAGCCCAAACAGAAAGATGCTCAAATAAACTAATAAAACCAGACCGCCAAAATGTTTAATTAGAAATGACTCACAGTGCCTGTGTCTAAAGCACAAAAGCCAAGTGGACAACATGACACCCTGCACATACTCACTATATATTAATTTGCCACATGAGAGATAACACCTATTTTCTTTTTGTGAGCTTCTAAATCTTGGAAAAAATTTGAGTGCATATGTTTAGTCATCTATTGATAACTTAAAATAAAAATGATCAATCCCCAAAGGATGCAGTTCACAAGAAAAAGAGGGATGGCTCAGAATGTGCTACATTGTTTATAGAAGAACACCTGATTCACCTCTAAGAACAGTTTCAGTATGAATAGCAGTGAAGTGCAGCTGAAAAAATTATGAAAGTATCACAAACAGTTGCCAAATCCTGTCCCAAAGCATCAACAACATGAACTGGAATGGCTGGTAGTCAATACTAATATAATTTATATATTCATGTATTTAGGAAACAAGTGCTACAGCAGTAGAGAGAGACTAGGACATAGTACAAGTACAAAGCACAGACAGATTTCTCTCATTAACCACTAGGGAATGGAGTAGGTGGAGAAGCTCCTCTAATGGCATTTGGGAGTAATGGAACCAACTGTCAGAGGCTGTGAAATGTACCATGTCTCTCAGAGCACGCACTTCCATTGCTTCCTTTGTGAAGATTCAGACTTTATTATGTAGCTAACTCTCAGTGTCATGATCGTAAAAGGCATATGTACAAGAAGGGATTATTAAAGATTATACGTGTTTGCAAAGAACAAGAACAAACAACTAGATATTAATCCATTCTCTTTGCATTGTTAATTTTTTATGCCATGAAAGGACTGGAAAGGGCAATGTAAACTTTCACCTTCTACCCAAGCACTGCAAATCTGTAAGCAGACCTAGTTATTTCCTGGAATAAAATTCAACTTCAGACTTTATCACCTCTGTCACAGAAATTGTAATACCTTTGAAGACTTTACCACCTTTGTCACAGAAATTGTAACAAACACAATTGAATACACTGAATTTTGAACACTCAGAGAAACATGTCTCACAGCCTCATTGTTGAAATAAAAGTGACTATGTAGCAAGTTCATAAAATTTATATTTCATATGCTTTATCCCTAGCCACTTAGAATTATATCAAAATGCAAGTAGTAATTTATAAGTGCAGATAGCTTAGGCCAAGATGCCAATGCTCCTTATCTAATGAAGTATGCATACAGATACATTTAAATATTCAAAGAAAATAGATGCTTTTATATGAGTCTTGGGTAAAAATAAATTTTTTCAATAGACTGGCAAAACCACCATTCAAACTAGTATTTCCTAATTACAGTTTGCAAACATAGGTTCTGGTGCACACACATGGACATCAAAAACTAACTAAATTCTTATTTTTTTTGATGTACAGTCTATGATTAAAGTTTTGGTTTCATCATATTTGGTTTACATTGTAAACAGCTGAAAACAATTCAGTCTTGACTATGTTAAACACTGCCCACAGGCATTTGTTTAACATGACATTTGCACAGGTTTTGGGCACACAGAAGTGCTTATGACAGGCACTCTTTCAAATGCTACAAACATCACTTATACATACAAAAATCTGTCTTTGCACACTTGGCTTTTGATTACCAAGTGATCTTTCAACAGAGAGGCACTCTCACTTTCCACAAGTGCTTATGACCAAATTCTGAAGAATCTTTGTAAACTTGTTTGAGTCTGCTTTAAAACCAAGTTGCTTAAGAGATATCTTACTAGCTTTAATAACTTCAATCGCATTAAAAATCCCATTTGCTTAAAAATACAATAAACACATCTTAAGACAGTATTTACCTTCTGACTGTCATGTTCAAAAGTTGAAAACCAATGTTCTGCAGTTTTCATAAGACGTGTGAACACTGCACTGCAAGGCAACAACCCAGAAACTTGGTGTTAAGTAATGTATTACAAGTAAGAGCAAATTCAATGCAAAGAAAGTTGTTAAAACTTACTAGGCGTCATGTTCCAGATATTCAGGATTCAAAAGAACTTTCATTTCCTCACTGAAAAAGGCAACAGAGAACCATCCAAATGTGAATGTTTATTTTTGGTCAGCATTGTGCATTACTATTATGTATTTATAAGCCAACTTTCATATAAAGTGCAAATGAGAAAACTAGCCTTTTTAATTAAAAAAGGCAACTCCATTGAACAAATGAAGTCCTTCCTTTTTATAAAGATCAAAAACAAATTAGCTGCCTTGTCTGTACTACAAAGAAGTAACCATCTAATTATTCCAAATAACAAATTACTGAATGTCACAATGTATTATTTGAATATGCTTGATCTAGAATAATTGATTGCTGCACAATCTATCACTGCTTGTCCCAAACAAAAAAAATACGGTTACTGGTCAAATATGCAGTATCAAAACATAAATTCATTTTGTTTTAATAGCCTGTATTTTTATTGTACTTTAACAGCAATTAATCAGTGACAGCACCTCTTTTCCATCTATTTTGCTGCTTAGCTCTACATTTTCAGTACGGATAGAACACAATGGTCTGCATAACACATGGTTATTTTAGGTTACATAGCTCTGAAGAGCATCTTCTAGGTAATTTCAGGATATTTAAGGACAGACATTGAATAAAAGTAAACACTTGTAAATAGTCATCTTTATGCTTAACTGCACTTGGGCAGTCATGTTGAGGGACACCAGCAGAGATTATATTATACAGTACACATAATTAAATTGGTTTTTATTCACTGCTGGACTCCAAAAGAGAATGCAAAAAAACCCAAATGAAATGTCCAAATATCACAAGAAGGAAACTGGTTTTTTTTTTTGTTAAATAAAATCAAAAGCCTTACATATAGAGCAAGAAAAATGCATCTGAGTTTGGTTGTCAGACAATCATGTAATGTAATATTTAATACATATGTGTATGATTGCATTTATACATACATACACACAGCTGAATGAAATGGAAAATCAATAGCTAAACTTAATGTTACTTCTAAGTCAAAGAATAGTCAGATATTGCAGCTACAACACTGAAGTGATGAAAGAAATATCAATCACAATAATCTGTCTACATTGATTATTTTCCCTTTTAAGATATGAAGAAAAAGAGTCAGTGGCAACATGTCTGCTCTGTGAATGTAGTTCTCTAATCTGTCTCCTCTCTGCAATGACAAAAAATCAAACCGCTTCTGGCAATAAGAATGAGGTGAATCTACAGGTAGGTATGTAAGCTTTTTGATTAAGGTTTTCCCTAGGTTTCTTGTCTCCATTTTTTCACCAATCAATGTCTGTGAAGCGGCCAATTTCAGAATCTGTACTAGGGAAGATGAAATAGGGACATTCCCCTCAAAGCATGAGGATGCAATGATTTCTGATATCAATGTATGAATTATAAACAAAGATTTATGGATATTTATAAGTTATAGTCCAGCAAACTTACTTATTTTTTAAGAAAGCAGGTTTTTAATACTGTACAAAGAAAACAAAATGCTTGCCTTGGTTGTGCAGCTTCACTGGCATGTGAAAAAGCCTGGTGATCACAATGTAGGATAAAGACAATGGGAGCTAAAAGTTCATGCATACCCTAAACATAAAAGGAAGCAAAATTATATTTAGAGTTTCTAGTCATGTAATAGCTCCTAATGCATAGTTTAAGACAGATTGTAATATTAGTTGAAGACTAACTAAAAAAATGAACATTTACATTCTTAACAGAACAGTTTCATAATCAATGGCTTTTATGTTAAATTCTGATTAAATCAAAGTATTTATTCTTCTATATATACAGAAGAAAGTTATTCTCGCCGTTTCTAAAACAACACACAACAAATTGGCAATGGTAGGCAACCCTGCACCTGGCAGTTTACTTCAAGATCTATGTTCATAAATATGAATTTTATTTATGATAATTATAATCATGATCTACAGTACAAAGAGCTGCAATAGGGACAAATTACAAAATTTAAAATTATTTTTTATTTTATAATGTTCCAAAAACATAGATAAAAGCATAACAGTATGCTTCAAGGAAGATAAGCGCAACCATTTAGGAAAGAAAATGAAACTGCCATTTCTAAGGACATGACAGTTAAAATAAGTTTCTCGATTTTTTCAGGGTTTTTTAAAGTTGTTATGTCAACATTCAAAATAAAGTCATTAAACATAATGCATAGAAGCTCTGGTACTGTTCCATTGCAGAGTACTAATTATATATGCAATTTGTATTAAGATACAGGAAAAATATAGCAACACGCTGGAATCAGAACAGAAAACATGGATGGACAGCTGAGGACTTGGGCCAGCATTAGAAGCATGACTGGGCCACCCGGGCCAGCCTTCACTACTTTTACCCAGAGCTCAACAGGAACAAAAGAGGAGTCTTGATTTGCCTTGATTCACCTGGGGCTTGACAAAACTGTTATCAGGAGCAGAAGCAACTGCTTCAGGCAAAGCAATCCAGTTAGCAAACAGCAATGCACTGGCAGGTAAGACTATAGACTGCAGAATGAAACCTCATCTTCAGCAGATATTCAGCTCCTTCCCTCAGGTTAGAACAGGGAAAATGAGGATTTAGGGCATCATAACTGGGGACTCTGGTTACCTCAAAGGAGCTGGGATCCCAGTGGTGGACTCGAACAGTGGAGAAGAGCTATGCAAGCTAACAGGGTGGGGCAGGGGTCAGCTATGCCAAAGAAGGGAGGGGAGCCTTTTGGTGATGGAAGGGATGTGGGATGATGGGTTGACATCTGTCTGTTTACCTTTGGACACAAGCATCTCTGTAGGGGAAGGGACTCCTGACCTCAGCCCAAAACCACCAGCTACATCTGGGGCTTGGTGCCAAGTGCCCAGGCTACCCTTGCTGGGTCTGGCTCTGGATGGAGACCTTGCCCAGCTGCAGGAGGAAGAGCATGCTGCCAGCAGTGCTCCAGTTCAAAGGTGCAACTATTTTGAGAAGTGAATCCTCAGTCCCAACTCCAGGTGAGTGCTCTGGGCAGACAGGTGTTCTAGGAAGACTATCTTGTCTATCCTGTTGGCAGAAGAAGCACAAGGGGTAGTCCACCAAGTTCATCCGCATTTCAGGTTGCTGTCAGAAGTAGATGATGAGTCTCCTGACAGGAGCTGTTCTACTTTTACGCTTGCAGTTCCACTTTTATGCTTGCAGTTCCAAGTCAAGAATCCTCTGAACTTGCTTTTTCAGCCCTTTCAGTGAAGGACCAAGGTGAGCAACGAAAGTGTTACACGATTGTGAGCGACCTTGCTGCTTTGATGGTATATCAGTTTATTCTCTGTGCAGCATTTGAGAAGTAGTCAATATCAGTAGATTAGATTATTAGTTTAGAATGTACCAAACAGATCCATTAACTACTAAAAATTTCTAAGTTTTATTGGAAATGATGGAGATTTTCCTTAAGTGATCCAATGACCCAAGTGGCAGATGTGGAAGCCCTCTGCAGATCATAAAGTATTTTGAGTATGCTTGGATGCATGTTAGTGAAGCTTCTCTGTTCATAAGAGGAAATTCCAACACCTAGCAGTGTTGAGGAAAAAACCACCAGTTTTGATAATGCCTCTGTTTGTCATCAACTGAAATCTTAAGCAATTTAATTTTAATTTCTTCAGGATTGAGATGACCAATATAGCCTCAACGGCAGGGCTGAAGTTTGGATGTTTTCTTTCTCTGCCTATTTCTGAACTTTTAGGGACTTTAAAAGGTACTTTAAAAGACGAAGGCTAAATAGAAATTCAGTTAGGAAAACAAAAAATTAATCCAATCTAGATATTTGATCTCGGAAGCTGATGTAAATCACAACAAATGGGTTAGATTACAAATGACAAGTGCAGATTTCAAAAAGTATTATACCCAAAGGAAAAGGAATAGGAGAAACTGGGAGATAGGTCCAGCCTTAAAACAATATATAAGTGGCAATAGTAGTTAAACAAACTGTAAATAACCAGGGTTATTTACATGTACATCTCTTGGTTAATTAACAGTTCCATGTCTAATCTTTTATTCACCCTGATTTACTAAACATGAAATAGGAGAAATGAAAATACCAAAAACTTGACTATCTAATAAAACTACCACCTAAGCTGTAAACATATATGCTGAAGAAAAAGAGAGGGCATAAAATAAGAATTAGTTATAAAAGATAAAAGCACATCAAACATTCTTCCAACATAATAATATACCAACTCTATAATAAAGTAGAATCATAATGTGGCTGCCCATATATAACAAAACCAAAACAAACAGATGATGAAATATCAGGATTTCAAAAAGATACCTCTGATCTTTCAGTTACAAGAGTACTTCAAATGTTTAGAGATTTTTAGCTTGGCAAGAAAAGCTACCAGTGTAATATGCATACACATATTTTTTCAATGCTGCAGTTTACTAAAACTCTTTAGTGTTAATAAGTATGTTGACAGAGCTCAGATAATTTTATGACACTTCCCAGCTACAACAAAATATTGATTTCATAATGCAGTCTATGGTTTAGAAAGAAAACCAGAATTACAGCATTTCTACGATGACAAGTGAATCAATGCATTTCAAAATTATATTGACTTCTCTAAGGGCAATCAAGTCATGAACAAACAATAGTTAGCCTGGTGATTCAGCTTAATTTTCACAATTTATTTTCAGTGTAACTAGGATCAAAATTTTGGCACCAATCTTGCAGATGAACTCTAAGAGTAATTTCTACATATTCTTAAGTACAATACACTATTCTCTTTCGATTCTGTATTTACAGATGCTATTTAAAAAATCAGTGATCTCAGAGAGGATTCTGTCTTTAAAATCTGTAACACAGCTCCACAACATTTTACTCCATTTGACTAGGGACAGAAATATCTTTTTCCTCATCAAATAAAATGTTACTTTACGCTGGCTGAAAACCCCATAAACTCTACTACAAAGATGACTTGCATGCACATATGCATATTAAACAAACATTACTGATTGCTGCTTCAAAGACTATACAATGATGCTATGTAATATTTTCAATAGAATGCTATAAACTCCATGGATGACAAGAGAAGCAATCCCCATGATGGAAACTGCATAGGAGGAGATGCCCCTTAATTTGGGCTTTGTATTCAGGTCACTGTGGAGAGAGCAACTTGTAGGTGATCTCTTCCTGATGAATTAATGGTAACTTTCACTATTTTCTTGAAAATATGCTAGGCTTTGGTGTAGTGGAATTTATTATGGGAGCTGGGGCTTGAGTCAATGGTAAAAGGAGTAAGTCAGGAAGGGTGATTACAAGATAGGTGTTTGCTAAAAGAAGGAAAAACACATCCTGTCACCACCACAAGCTATTTCCTATCTGCTAATTCAGAGAAGGGTAGTGATGGACATGAAACAAATGTTGACTAAAAAAAGAGGGGTATGGGGACAAATAAGCAGGATATTACTAATAAGCTAGATGGAACATTATTTTTAAGACAAAAAGCCCATATAAAACCCCCTTTGTAAAATGAGGTAAAATAAAAAGCAAAGCTCTTAATAAAAGTAACATGTCCACAACAAGAGAAGAAAACCACAACCATTTGCTTTTTTGTGAACTTGACACAGCACCACGAGACTTGTGTGATATACTGAACACACTTGAGACAGGTTAAATCAACAGCTTCCCATGATCCAAATTTATTTAATTTTCTGCATTTCACCTCTCCATCCCGTAGAAATCCCTTCTCTAAACTATGGCATTACTGATGCACACCAGTTGAAAACAGAGGTAAAGAAGTTTACTTCATCAACAGCCTGTAGGCTCGCAAAATTGAACCTGTTCTTTTATCTGCCTATGTTCATTTAGCCCACCAAGCAGTCTTTATTAAAGCTGAAGCATCAGGCAGTCAAAGTTCATTAATACCATTTATATAATCTCTGCAGTTTCAATTAACTCAGCAAGACATTCAACTACATGATAACAGTCTCATTAATTCAATAAAATCCCATAACTATTAACAATATGGTCTATGTTAAACGGGGTGTCACCTAGTAGAAAATAATAGCTTTAACAGCTTGTGATGAAACACAGGGATTTTTTTTTTAAATTTGATCTGGATAAATATTCTGTCCTTATAGAGAAAGGTATTATTTCTTGGTAAAGAATCAAGAGGATTCTAAATGTGACCAGAGGGTAATTAAGTCCTTTTAAGTCATATCAAAGAGTAAAATAAAAATAATATTTCTTGTTCAATAAATGATAGACTAAATGAACAGGAATGTATTCTTCCATTTTCCCATCATCAGTGCTCTGGCCTACATTCACCAGAAAGAGGAGGCTGAATACTGCTGAAGTATTTTCTTCAGCAGTGCTCTTCAAAATACAGCTGATAGATTTCTTTTTTGTTGTTCTCATAAAAGACTATTCCTTGCTCACAGTCTGTCAAACATGAGAAATGACCAGTTGATAGACACTTCATATGTTTAGTAACTATATATTTGATTCTTGATATAATCTGTAAGACAGTTCTTCAGAAATAATTGTTCCTTCAACTCACACATGTCCTTTGTTTCCATGAAACATCCCTGTTCCCTGGCTTGAGGACAGGGTGGTCACAGACCATGCCTGCCTTATTAAATCTTTCACATTTACTGAATCTCTGTATTTTTGTCATGAGAAAAATTTTCTGTCCTCTTAAAGTTGGCTGCTGTAGTTTATCCTTTGTCCATGCACAGACAAGTACCCCTCAGTTTGTTGGTCTCTACTCAGCCTACAGATAATTATGTAAAGAAACAAACACAAGCATCCTTAAATTGATACTCTGCATATCAGTCTTGCTATATGAATTTAGTATCAAGCTTATACGTATTTCAAAACCTTCAGAACAAATGTTACATTAATTTAGGCTGCATCACAAGTGGATGCACAGTTAGTGCAACTTAAAAGGTTTCGTTAGCATTTTACCAAAAATCGTTTGAGCAGACCCTGCTTCAGGTAACACTGTAAATGCGGTATTTTGTAGTAGCCTTATCCTTCGTTAAGAGGATTTTGTCAGCTGCATTGTATTTGAATGCTACAGGCTCTATTTACTAAAATACTGCATGGCTTTAGCACTTTGAGGAAGAACTTAAAATATTACATAAAACTTAAAATAGTGAAATTTGCCTAAATTTCAGAAGTCGTATTTATGCCTTTTGTTTATTCAGTGCCATTTTTAATCCTGCTGCATGCTTTCTTTACCTAAGCAGAGAAAGTCTGTTTTTTTTCACTAATGCTGAAGAAAAGACGTTTATAAAGAAATTAGAAGTTAGAAAACTTAGCAACCTTAAAGAAAACAATTTGAGATACTGTGTTATGAGGAAAAAGCATATGTTATTCAATGAGCTTACTTCTCTTACTATCCAGCTGACAAGCAACTCTTTGATTACTTCAGCATTATGATACAGCTTCAGATACAACAGAGCTACATTATTGTCAAACCATATAGAAAATGTTGAGTCAATGAATGCCACCTGTACAGTATTTTCATTACCTGTTTATAAAGCAACTGCTCATTTTCTCTGGCGTAGCAGAACAAAACATCTGTAAGAATTTTCCTTACATTTTCTTGCTGGAAATACTGCATTTCAGGAAAGCTGAAAATGAAACAATACAGTGAAAGTAAACAATAGAGTGCACAGAATGTCGGTTGCTGGTCTTCTAGAAAAGGTTTTAGATAAGAGCATCTCCCTTGCCTGCTTTCCCACTGCTCTGTGAATTGTGGGTGCTGCTACAGTAAAATGCTTCTAAAGACTTGTTACATTTGTTTTGCAACTGAAAATATGAACAATGTTATTTAATGTACATCACTCTGCTACACAGGTATGATGATATCATCAGTTATATCTAAATAACTAATCCCTTTTAATCTTATGAAAGCTAGAGATCTGCAAGAATGAAATACAGTGGGAGAGACAGAAGAATGGAAGAGAGCACGTCAGAAGAACATACACAAGAGTTCGATATTTAGTGAATTATTTGAAAGAAATATTATCATCTAATGACAAGATTATTAAAATATAATTGACATGAAAACCAGTATCCTAGACTCTAGTATCTCTTACTGTTATCTGTTGTGATACAATACAATTAGGCATTTTACTGTCTTTAACAGCTGTTGCAAATAAACTTTACAATTTGAAACTCTGGCAGGGCAAATCTCCTAAGTGAAACAGAATGAGGTGGACCTTGTGTGAGAATAAGAAAAAAAGCTTCTGTGAAAATCAAGTTATATGCATATAATCCAGAAAAATATAAGTCTTTCCAGTCTGTAACTACTCTGAAACAACTCTCCCCTGTGCATCCTGTTCCTCGACTGATGGAGGTAGGAAATAAAGTGGTTATCAGGACATACTTAAAATTAGAACAAGTGCATGAACAAGTGTTTTCATGGTTACTGAAGAAGCAACCAGATGGCAAAAAGTGTTTCATATAGAAACCATCCCAAACTACATTGCTCCACAGCTATACAGAGCAATAGCCAATAAAGCCAAAAAATCTAGAAAGGTAGAATTCTAAGAAGAAAGGCAAAGGTTTTCCTTTGTCTTTCTGGACAAAAGAAAACAGACAAACACTCAAAAAAGACAACAGCAGTAGGCCTCAGGCTGGGCAGCTGAAATAAAGGTTTTGGTATTATCAGTTTTAAAATTAAATCACATGGACTGAAGAGAAGATTTCTTCAAGCAAATTTTGTTTTTTCCTGTTTCCGAGGTCTGAGCTGCAATGCTATACTTTAGACCAGTTGTATTAAGGCTCTTGTAAAGCCTATCACAGAGAAACAATACAGGAAATTTTAATAAATTACTTCAAATAAGACTATTAGTGTTGATAATTACTGTGGTCATCTTACAGAGGTGGTGACAGGTAAGCACAGAAACAGAACTAATTAAGGCTAGAAACGTGATTTGAAATCTTGGGTGATGGACCTGAATCAAGAGCCAAGGCAGAGGAGACACTGTGGCTTAAAGACAGCAATGCTGAAGTCCTGAGAGAGGCACTGGGATGAGAGGTGTAACGTTTTCCTGGCACCTGGTGGAGCTAATGGTAGACCAACATTTGGAAACTTGTATGCACTTGTACTAATCACATTACTGTAAAGGAAGGACACAGCTGAGACCAAAAGTGCATTACAGCAGATGGCAATTGACATAATTTAGGGGTTTGAAGAGATTATTTCTGAAGGACTGTTATTCAGGCCTGCCCTATGAAGTTTAGGAATAGAAGACTAACAAAGAAAACTCAAAAATACACACAGATATCTGTGAAGATCTGGTAATACCAGAGATTGTGACAGAAAGGATAATAACGAACTCAGAAATAAGCTGGTTGAAGTATTAATTATAGTAAAAGTAAATAGAAGAGATCATGAGGGAACTATCAGTTCAGAATGGATTTTTATGGAGAATGTATAATTTTATGATTAAAGTTCTGTTTTAAGAAATATGGTATCCTCAAATTAGCAAGGTAAGAATGCTTTCCATGAACATGAGAATATTAAATTTAATTACATTTCTGAGAAAGCCTGCATAAGGACGTGGGAATTTTGCAAGACTGTTTTACAACTGCTAAAATCAAACAATGGCACATTCAAGTCCCTGCCTTTGGAAAGTGCAGATCAGCATGAGTTAGTTATAAAACATTCCTTTAGCTGACTTAGTGGTTCCCACACCAGAGGCAGCCACAGTTTGACACAGAAGAAACTCGGTCTCGCAAACAAATAAAAGTATGCACAAAAGTACTTTATGAAAACAAATTTGGTGGCAGACAGAAATGAGACTCTTAACCACTGCCACGAAGTGACCATCTTTACTTCATGAACAGATTCAATCTCCTGGCATTCCCTAACCCTCTGACTCAGCTGGAATGGGGAAAGTGACTAACCAGAAAAAATGGAAGATGCTCTTGCAACTGCAAAGGTTTGGGAAAGAATAACAATAACTGCCCCCTCCATTTCTCACCTCTTTTTTTTTTTGAAAGGGAGTAAATTGGTGTGTAAAGGAAGCTCTCCCTTCTAGCAATTGGTTCTCTTACTAGATTTTGTCTCCTGTGGTCATAATCAATGGTTGCTCTTTCTTCCCATCTCTTCCATATACTTAGAAAGGACATAGCCGCCTAATAGCTTCTCCACTACCTGTTTTATGTTGGATTTTTTTTTAATTATTTTTTTGTTATTTGGGAGATGGATCAGTAACCACCACCACTCATCTTTACACAGCTTCCATTGTCCTAAACTGTGATTGTTACCCCTGAAGCAGAAACGAAGTAGACTAATACATAAAAATACTACTACAAAAGAGAAAAAAATCCACTTCATTAGTCTACTAGGAATGTCCCCCTAAGCATTTTGGCTTCTTAAAATACTGGAAAGAGAGTAATGAAATCTAGCCATTTATAATCCTAGATGTACAATGTGATGCCAACAAGTAAACTGGTATTTTGATTTGAGCTAAACACTCTTTCATCTGCCAATCTGCTGATTTCCATTTCTGCAGAATATTTTTTTAAATTCTTCTTTATCACTTCCCTTCTTAATCATCACAAAATACATCAGCATTGTTCCTTGGTACATCTTTTCAATGACAGTAATTAATCATTGCATTCCCTAGTCTGTTATGAGTTACTATGGTGCTAATTCACACACACCTTCCTTTCTTACTGGAATAACAGAATGCAGTATTATGGTCATAACTCAGTTGGTATTGCTCAGTTAGTATAATCTACACTTAAAGTAAGGCTTTTACTTGCTTTATGATAAGCTTCTTTTACCCTCCTTCCCACCCTCATTTTTAGAAGCCTCTCACTTGAGACAGAAAGAAATGGTGTTTGGTTCAAAATCAAAAGTACACGTTTCTAGACAGATGAAGGAAAATCCATTCTGAACCTCTCAACTACTGCAAAAAAATAAATCAGGCAATTAAATCAAGCAATTAATTAGAAATGCTCATCACCAATGAGTTAGAAGTAACTTATCAATAGCCTTCCCTACTTTGTAAATATTGGAAGTCATTACTATGGAAGAGGCAAAAAATTGTATTAGGTGTTATGGGTTGGATTCCTCTCACCTGACTTTAGATTACAGTTTTGTTAGGCACCAGTGAACTAGAAGCCTTTTATAGTTATTGAATCAAAACATACTTCTCTACAGTGAGATTCATCAGACTTATATTAGACTTTTACTTTAGGAAAACATGACTCGTGTCCTAGAATTGTACAGGTACACAGACTCTATAGTATGATTAGCCCATCTATGAGTACATAGGTTTTACAGGTCTAATTATTAGGCGAGATAAGGATTCTCAAAATGCATTGGATCACACATGTACATACCAACAAGCTTTATCACGTTTCCTTTTAGATAACAAAATCATGAAATTTAAACCAATTTAAACCAACACCAATTTTAACAGCACAATTCTAGCCACTTTTGCTGTCTATTGTTACTTCAGGGAATTCAAATAAAAACATTAGAGAGTAAATTTTTTACTGCTTTGATAGCTGGGATTCCAGTTTGCTACTCTGTGTGCAGTTAGCATCATTCTCTACAGAATTATTTACTTGATGATGTTGGATGATGGAGGACTGAACCAGATGACAAAGAATATAAAAATATGCATTAAATAAGAAACAGAAGCTAGAAGGTAATGATTACAGTAATTGAATATAATTATTTTAACCTTTTATAAAAAGCATTGTAAATTGATGATGAATTTTAAAATTTTAAAATTTGAAATCCAGGAATTGATTTAAAGAATGAAAATGAAAAGAGTGAGTATTTACATTCCAAAGCCAAGGAATGTAGCACTTACTGTTTCTTACACTAATGATAGTTTACAAACAGATACGTACGTATATGTAAAATGCACACGTTGTTTTATGATTAGGCAAACAACAAGTGTACATATAAATGCACGTAGTTTATCAAATAAATTCATGTTACTGACAAATTTTGCTTCTTCATTGCCTGACTTATTTTACTATTCATGACACAATGGACACTGCTATTGTTTCAAGTAGACATAATTTTGTATAAATACATAAAAGAAAATTTCTTAAGTCACTATTACTGATATTAGTAAATATGACTATGCCTACAACTCTGCCATTTGCAACAGTGAGAGCCTGGACTTTGTGTGTATGTATACATATATATATATTTAAATAATAGTCTTACATTTATCATAACCTACATACAACTTTTCATTCTCCAATTATAGTTTAGATATGTATATATTTTAATCTTAGAACATCCTGAACTGTTTCCTTTAACAAACAAAAAATACCATCTGTTGTGAGAATGCACATGAAAGTATACTCAGATTGTAATTATACATCTCATGGCAAAATGCATTCAAGAATGGGTCTAGGGAATGGACACATAAAATATTCCAAAGCCAGACAGCAATGATTTCTTCTGCATGACTTAGTTTCTGTAAATGAAAATGTGTGAGCTTGGGATTTGTAAAATCTATGACTATCACCACTTTTTTCAAGTTATAAGAAAAAATATTTGCAATACAGTAAAATTTCACATAGTAGCAAACCAGTAATTGAATTTAATTATGTTTACACATTACTCAATGCTTCCAGTCTGAAAAGAAATATGTTCAGGAACTGAGTACTTCTAACTCAAACAAGTTCCTAAACAGCAATGACCTAAGGGCCAAGAAGATGAGAACATAATCACAGTAATATTAGGACAAATTTTAAAAGGCATATGTGACAAATAATACTAGAAAAGTGATAAATAAAAATAGAACTGCTCAACTTCTATAGATGAGTGACATTTTCCTTACTAATTACAAATTGCTTATTTTATTATTATTTGAATTAAGTGTTGAGAATTAAGAAAGTCATCTGTTCAGTTTTTTACTATGATTATAATTTAGTTAAAAGGCATTTCAGTTTCTCTTACCTTCTCTTTGCTTCATGCAGAAAACTACTTTAAATTTCACACAGTAGTACATCTCCTAATATCTTAATTTAGAAGAGCTTTTCTTCAATGATACCAATAAATCTCCAGGATTTAAAGTTGAACTAGATTTTCTCATTTTTCATTCCATGAAAGCTGCATTTTTATACATTTAATGTATGTTTCCACACATTCATGTTCAACAAGCCTGACATTTACAGTAACCAAAGTCAGGAAAACACGATATAATGTATTTCACATAAAAAAACAGAATATAAATTTATATATATAGAAATTTCTTTAAAGATCTACATACGTTCTTGTCACATCTTGTTCAATCATTGCTCGAAGCTCTTTATCCTGGAAAAATTTATTCCAGAGACTCTGAAATAAGGAAAAATAATTGTATGAAACCTAATACTTACAACTACATCAGCAAAGTACTGTACAAATATTAACTAATTAATCCTCAACATTCCTAGTAGATAGGTATATCAATATATTGTGAGCAATAAAAAACTGTTGGTGACCAGCATAACATATCTGAGAAAGTCAGTTTAGGTTAGAGACTAAACCATTCAAGTTCTTGGACTCTTGTTCTAGGGTCATTCCATTCGCTCACCAGATGGCTGCAGTTTGTGAGTTACTTGTATGGAGAATATTTAGAAAGGCAGAGTAAATTCAAACTTACCAGAACGAGACACTCAACTGAAAAACACTCAGTTGTTCACTCAAAGAAAAAGGTCCATAACACCAGACTGTACCATATTTTTCCTATGAACATATGGACTTTAATTGGAAGCTGCTGTAATATCCATAATAGGAAATTGTTTGGAAGCAAACTACTTTGTTTTAGTGAAGGAATGTATGATGATCAAACATTATTATTAAAATTACATTATTCTAATACACAGTGAACATCAAGACTGGGCATTCTAAAAAAGATCTGATAGGGAAAACCACGGTGTTTAAAGCTCACTGCAATATAAAAAGTATTAAATGAAAGAATGTGAAGCAGGTTTAGCTTCTTCTATATCTGTTCCTGTGACCATATTTATCCTCTTTCTTTCGTTTCCATGCCTTGTTTACAAATGTTAATCTTGTAAAACCTAACCTGAAAGAAGTCAGAAAGTGTGGTTAATTGTATGGTCCAGAAAGAGTATTGAGAAGTGTATTCTTTATTACAAAGGGGTGGTAGCTTGGCCATATTGATAATGTCTTCATGTGGGTTAGGGTACTTTTCAGACGGCATCAGCACCAGGGAATGAAATACTGTACAGAGAGAGACTCTACCATAGTTCCACAATTTTGTGCTTCCCTGTAAACAATTCTTTGCCATGGTGGCTTATGCTCCACACAAAGGAAAGAGAAAGTAAATTAAGGTTATCTAGTGAGAGGAAGCTAAAATAACAAAAATGTTAATTGGCTTCTATAGTTGTGTTACAACTAGGAAAACCCCTCAAACTTTAGAAGTATTTTTATCTTTGACGTCTTATGTAAAGTGAGTATCTTTTTAACTCACAACTCTTTTCATGCAGCTAGATCACATTTTGAAACTTCCCTGTCCCTACTCCCACCCTGGTCCTTCAGAGCAAAGGATGAAGGAAATGGAAGCTCAGGACACTGAATGGGTTTAACATCAAGTCATGGCAGAGCCTCAAAGGCACTTTGTTCTTTATTCCTACATCTGCTTTGGCCTTTGGCTTTATTTCACAGATTAATCCCCTGCCACACACTCTGACATGTTAACCTTTGCCTTGTCTCCTAAAGACACCACAGGCAGAAAGCAGGTTGTGCTGCTGTGTATAATCACAAACTATAGCAGAAACACTTCAAATCTTCCACATTTGACACAACTTTCTGGCCAGCTGGAGGCAAGAATATTTTGATGACGTGCACAGTCATACCAGCTGCAGAGCTCTCTCCTAAATTAAATAACAAGTACAGTTCCACACTACAAACAAAAGCTTCCATTTGTGGACAAAATGATAGTATCACCAAAGATATCTATGACAGTCTTTTCAGGTGTAAATCTCTCAAATGCAGTCTCTTAAATGCAGCTTCATGGTATTAAGTTATTTTAAAAATTTGATAAAAAAGAATTTTGATGGAAACAGAAAATCTTACAGATATGAGCTATAAAATACTGAGAAAACTTTTCAGGTATAAAAAACTGCAATAAAGAAAACTTCCAAAGCTGAACAGTCTTCCAGAGGAGGATACTTCATTATTTGCTGTTAACAGCATTCACTTCATATTGACTGTTTAAACACTCCTTAAACTAGAGCCATGTTATGTTTAAAATGAAAACACACAGTGATAAAAAGCACATCAGTTAAAGAAATGATATGCTGTGAAATTGTACTTATAGTCCAGCACTGATGTTTTGTTTATCACAGTCTTCCCTCAAATAAGCCCTGAAAAATCAGAACAGCAAGCTGGAAATGAGCACTTCTAGTTGTTCAGCAGAACCTGTGAATCAATTGTTAACACAAGTCAGTTTGGATATTTAGGAGGGAAATTTTAGCACCTGCCATTTTGCCTACTTCAGCAAGAACTTCCTTGTGTCAGTATGAAGATTATGAGATTTTTAGTAGCATGTGCTGATAGAACCAAGGGTGAACTTACCCCCTCGTCCTGAGACAGCGGGTTGTTGATTATCAGATCTTGCTGCCCTGCTTTCCGAGGGTTTGTAATGTGCTAGGTGAAAACAGAAAAAAAAAGTCAAATCCTCTTCTGTTATACTGATAGTATTAATATCTACGTCAAAGTATGAGAACAGTTTTGTACCAACTTACAATTTCTTTGATCTTACTGTAAGAAGTTCTCAAGTCTGAAGTGGTTTTAATCCATTGACTTCTATCTTGGGGTAGAACCTCTAGAAACAACTATGAGCAAAACAAAATAAATTCATTAAGTTTCATCCATTTTACATGGCTTTTCATCTAAATCCCACCAGATAGGATAAACCACCTCAGAAAGACAGAGAAAGCAAAGACCTATAAAATACTCCTGATTTTAGTACTTTTCCATCCATCAATAAGAAGTTAGAAACAATAGCAGTTCTACAGTACAAAATAAAAGCATTAAAGGTTACTGAAGCCACAAATTCAAGATCAATTTCAGTGAAGTTGATTGAGACTTTCAAGGCAGACACAAAATGGAAAGAGAAGAAAATAAAGACAGAAAACTTGAAGCTATTTACACAACACTGATGAGCTAATGCAAGGTGCTTAAAACCAAACATGAATGTAGAGACACTAAGCACTGACAGATATACCCTACCCAACAAAAGAAATATGTCCTAGACTTCTGCAAGACAGTTAGGAAAGTAAACTTTGCAAAAAGTCCTTCAGAATGCCTACATCTCAGTTCTTTCATGTCACTTTAAAAAGGGTTAGAAACATCCATTGGAAAATACAATTTAATTGCACATGAAACAAGATAAAACCCCAGTAATTTCTTGCTTTCTAAACGTTTTTATTTGCACATTGTAAAGTGCTAGAAAATAGTAAATTTGTCAGTAAATACTGACAAACAAAAAATTCCTAAAAGATTAAAAAAACCTTAAAATTTCAGACCCTAACAAAAATACAGATAGTATTTTTAAAACACAGTCCTAATCCATACTGGAACATGCAAATAAACCCCACCTTACTTCTAAAATAAACTACTCCTTGATTTAATTAGCGGCAGGGAAGGATTTGATGCTTTTGTTAGTTCAGGGTTTTGAGTTATGACTCCTAATTTAGAAGCTCAAAAAGAAGAAAACTGGTAAAACAATCCTTGTGACATATATTTATCTGGCTTCCCGAATAAAGTATTTTCATTAATTTTAAATTAGTTCAATACTACATACATTTCAAATTTCAATTTTCCACTTTCTTTCATTCATACATGAAGAGTATTTTAAATTTCTTTTTATAGGTCTCTGTGCCAAACTGATGCTTGAGAAATTCCAAGTGAGGTAATTTAAATGATCTGAGGTAACATACAGCAACTCTATCAGGGAAAATGTTCTTCACTATCATAGTTAGTGCACAACAGAAGACCTGATGGCTGCACAACAAAATTTGTTTGGACTTTATATAGCACCTCAGTATTAGCTTGCTTTCTTTCTTCCCCTCTTCCTTCCCTGCAACTTTAAAAAATACAGCAAGACTCCCAAGGACCTGTTGTTTTTCTAGAAGACCTGGCTTCTCTCTCGATCCAGTCATTACATGAGGAATTGGTCTTTATTTTCCCATTTCACTGGGAAAACCTGCTAGCAGAAGCATCAGACTGATTTTAAGGCAGTCCCACATTCCAAAAAAGATAGTTTTTTAGGCAAACTTCCTTTCTATTTCCAGTGCATGACCTCACTGCACAGATACTGAGAGGAGAGATAGTTGTGTGGCACTCAATTCTAAATGTACCACAAAGACACTGTTCCCTAGGAATCTTTTGCTATCACCTCCAATTCAGCTTTAAAGCAACTTGATGTGGTTAGCAAATGTCCTATGAATTATAAAAATGAGTAGGAAAACATTGGGATGAAGTCTCTTGGAAAATTCATGATTCTTTGCATCAATAATCTTCCAGCGCATCAGGTAATGTGTTGATATATTGCAACCACAAACTGTAAATAAATATTTTCTCTTCTTACCTTCCAGCAAACACTACGGAACCTGCTGCTTCTCAGCTGCCCATTAATCCCCTTCAGCCGTATAGTTGCCAAGTAATTGTTGTTTACAAATAGTTCTTCCCATTCTTTACTGCAAAAGCAAAAGGAAGTATTTTAACAAAAAAAATAAAAAAAAAGCCTTAACTGATTTAAGGACTATACGACACTACGCAATTTTGGGTAAGCAGAGGAAAGGAACTTTTAAAAAATATATATATTTAATTGTGTACCACTTCTAAACGCATGGCTGTTTTTTTGGACACGTTTCTTCTGTGGATTTAATGAATATGTAGATCGCTATAATTATGCCAGCTACTGAAATTCATAATGTCTATGGAGGCTATTCCATTTCCTCTAAAATGTTGGTACTGCAGTTCAGTGAATAAACAAGAAAAATGAATATTAATATAAGCACATTCATGTTTCAGCTGTAGACAAAGAAGTACCTATTCCAAAAATATGCAACAGAAAAGTATACTGTTGACTGTATTAGCTCTTCACATGACGTATTTGCTTAAATGAACCTTCTTTTCTTCTTAATGTCAAGCTGGGCAGTTAAGCATCATAGAAGATGACTTTCTTTAACATTTAGTGCTATTTGCTATTGAAATCATTCCTACTTCTTTCTACATGATCAGTTTTAAAATTTTAACAGGTGCCAGCAACTTTAAAAAAAAACATCAAAATATTAAAAAGCCTCACTGTATAAACTGTTAAAGGCAAGCTTGAGTACTTTGCAGTACCTATGGCTGACTAGATAAACAACCTAAATATGCCTCCCAGGCATGCAGGCACCAGGGGCCTAACACCTGTGCCTCATTAATATACAAGTAAATCTGCTCTACTGGGAAACAATTGGAAATTAATTGTCCCAAACCATCTACAGAGTTTGAATAAAAGAATTAAACGTATATTTCCTGCACCTTCTCCTGAAATGAATCTCAAGAACAATATAAGCCATCTGATAGTCTTAGTAGCCCAAGAGTTGCTCACAGACTTTCTGCAACCACTCTAAATTCCAAAGGGCAATTTCAAGGTAAAGAGCTGGGTGATGTGCAAGGAAATGTTTTTCAGATTTATTTTCAATGTGTGTCCTTAAGGTGAACATCTCCTTCTCTCCTTGTCACATGGGAGACTATTACCTCTCCCTGGGAGACCAAATGAAACCAGGAAGAGGAAAACTACTATTATGACTCCAGGCTAAGATCTCACCAGATTTCCTTCACTAAGGAGGGTCACAGAGTGGGTTATAGTAAGTACCAGCAAACTCTGGTTTTTCAAATTGCTCTAAATACATGCAAGCTGAAGTTAGATAGTGTTGAGCCTTTAAAGCCGAATTGTGAGAGTGAGTTTTTTAAAACATAACTAAATACAGTTGCTGAGAATTGTTGAGGAATGGACTTTGCAAGCCAGGAAATAATGATCACATTCCTCTGTGACAGGCACAAGCTCACAATCCATGCTGAGACCAAAAGTGTTGTGTTTGTGAATGCACCATCTTTCAGCAAGGAACATTTTCTTACAAAAAGGAAAGTGTTTATTTCTGGATCTTGATTATTACTTTGAAAAGTGAAGGTACTTCAGATAAGAGTAAAGATGACTAAAGCAGTGTTAGCTTGCAGGGCTCAGGGCTGCCTTCAGCTTCTCCAAACTGCCAGGGTCCCCAGGTGACCAAAAGAGCAGCAAGTCATTCCAACAGTGTGGGGCAGGTTCCTTCATTCCTGCCACAGCCCCCATTCTCCAAGTCAGAAAGACTATCGGGTCATTTTTGTCTCCCTGTCTCCCACACCTTCTGCAGGAAGCTGCCTACGATTTTGTATCATGATTCTGTCTCCTTTAAATACAACGTATGGTATATAGCAGACACAGCTTGAGAAAAATCTGGGCCTTTCTTTCACAGCCATTTATACTTCAGGAACTACAGTATATTATGCCTATCTAAATAACCCTCCTGTTTCTATCACATATAATATTCTTCATTTGCCATCGTAAATTTTGTAGCATCAATGGTCATTACAACTACTGCCAAGCTGCCTCCCTAAGGTAGCTATGTTTCAAGAGTGACACATTCCCCTGTGCACACAACAGGTCAGAATCTGAAGCTATTCACATTGTTCTGCAAGTGGATGACATTCCCACAATGTCTTTGAAAATGCTGGTGTGTCAGCTAAGTTAGCAAAAGGTTTCAACCAGTGTAACTGTGAAGAGAAAAAACAGAGAGGAAAGAAACTCTTCAGGTTATTTTTCTCACCAACTGCTGGAAGTGATTGCTGCACAGTAAGAAAGTAATTTCATCACTTCTGAAATCGTATTAGTGAAGATATTACGCCTTTTTTTTTTTTGTAAATTTGTAATGCAATTCCAAACACGTTTTGAACCAAATTACATTTAAAACAGCCAAAAGAAATTTGGCAAGATCATATCTCCTCTGCATTTCCCCTTGGCTGCTGGGATCACTAAAAAAAAAGTTATAAGCAACTGAAAAAAAATTACTTGGAAGCTGGAATCTGCCTCAGTTTTAGCAGAGCTGAATGATACTTAAAATCCTTTCAGAACAGCATTCACAGACTCATTTCTCAAATATTCTGAATGAAGGCTAATGAATTAAGCTTTACAATTCTAGAGATTGTTTTAATAGTGATAACACTGTGTAATATCAACAAGCAATTCTAACAAGATATTTAAAATTATATAGCCCTACTATGCAAAACAATACCTAAGAGCCTTGTTAATCCAGGATTGCAGAAAACCTGCAGGTCAAAGTGAAATGAGCAATGAAGACTGGAACTCAAGTCTACCATACCCCATTTGCTTCACTAAAGTGAGAGACTTCAAGAGCCAATTGGAACGACCTAAACTATGAACAAGCACATGCAATTGTTTTTAATCAAACTAGAAAATAAAATGCATAACTAGGTGGTAATAAAAAGGCAAATGCCAATCAATGTTTTGTGATTATTTTATAAATATTTTTCATTTTAGAGTCTTATTTAACTATTCTAATATTCTATTGTACATGTTGTAAAGTCTTCATAATAACATATAAGACCTGCATAAGGAAAGAATTACAGGATTAACATTTCTTTAAGAAACTTAATTTCCCATGCTGTATCTATCCAGTAATTGTCCAGTGTAAAATACTTACTGGCATGAGTCAGGGACAGTTGTATCATGTCATTATGTCATATGCTCAATACGTATGAAAGAAAAAGCAGGCAAATCAATGGAAGTGATGAAGGTTCCAGGTTCGTTCTAGATGCATTGTTCCTAATTCTCATCTGTTCCTTTCCATCTTTTGAAACATACACGTCATAACTACAAGAGTTTAAATCTGTCTGCCAAAAAATTTTATACTGGGGTCTGCTCCAACACACACACTTTCTTTCTTATAAGAAATGAGGTTGACCTCTGATCAAATCATATATAGAAGTTTATTTTTCTCTTTCTTTCTAACAGGAAATGATTTGTGGATGTGATTCTTGTTAAGACAATTACAAGCACCAGATTTTCAGATACAAAAGTCCAAAGATTTGGAACAAATTTGTCTCTCTCAGTTGACTTCTAGAAGGGAGCATAACGAGCAGGACTTTACATCAGAAAGACTAAGTGAAATTTTCCATGTGCCTAAATACTATTTTTGAAAAGGCATTTGAATCCCTAAGGTCTAGTACCTTAGTAAAAGACACTGAACTGGTGTAGTGCTGGGGAGAGGAAACAAAGAATTTCTTCCAGTGACAGACAGGCACAAACAGAACATCCATGTCTGGCTCAGCTGCTAAATTTCAATCTGCAGCATAAGGGTAAAACCAATACATCAAGCACAGATATGTAGAAGAATGCAACGGTAGATCACTTAAGCTCTTTACAAAATAAATTCTCTGTTCAGAAGAGGAAGAAATACAGTGGAGGAAGAGTGGTACAGTACAGACACCAATTACTTTAATTCCACATTTACTGATTTAGAGGATAAAGCTGGTGATAGTTAAGAACGCAGATCCTGCCGAAGTTTAAAGTTAGTGTAAGAAGTACTTTTGTACCATGATGTTGAGACAACACTGAACTCTGAGAAAGACACTAAAACACATAGAAATGTAAAAATGTGAACAGCCACACTGAACTACAACCTACATCACTGAAAATGGGCAAAGATTCAGTTCTGGGACTGTAGGGGCTTAGACCTCCCAGGTAAATATTACTGTCCATAACTACCTTACTTTCAGGTGAAACTACAGGTAACAAAGAAACCAGTATCTATCAGGTCATCACACAGCATGTATCATTATTTTGTCTCATGCATTTTTAAAATATTCCGTGCCAAGTTTTCAAATCCCTTTTATAGTGTCCATGATGAAACAAGACCAATTTAATATTTAGGTAACGAATATTTCTCAGTCCATGTAAGAACACTGCAATACTGCTGAAAGGTATGAACATTTGCATACATATTTAAGATTTCAATCTAAATCTCAAGCCACTCTCTAGATCAATATTAAAGAATAAAACAGATAGCCTCATAACTGATCCAAAGAAAATTCTAGAGCAATGCTGCTAGTATTAGCAAAATCATCTTAAAACAATGGGGTGTGCACTTCCAGAAAGGCCAGTTTCATGTTTTTACACTCTTTTTTGTTTATCTTCAGAATGTTCTTTTTAAAATGTTGAGACCCAAACTTGGCTCCCCAGGGGCACTCAATGAAGCAACAGGCTACTGAACAGGCCATCAGAAAAAACCAAATTCTCAAATTATTGTGTCATATGCTTTGCAATATGAGATTTTTATTGATAGGAACAT